>NC_058409.1:17287761-17434287 GCF_002201575.2 Neomonachus schauinslandi
TCTTTCTTTCTTTCTCTTTCTTTCTTTCTTTCTTTCTTTCTTTCTTTTTTATACAAGCTTTTCTTCATCTGAGTTTACTCAAAGCCAATCTAAAAGAGGTTCTGTGCGGTGCATGACCTTGTCATTATAGGACATGAATTGAGTTTGCTTTATTTGACAGTTGGCTCTGGAATTGCTTTTATACCTACTCATCAACCCCAGAGACAAAGAACTCTGTTTTAAGTGATAGAGGAGCAACTGAATGAGCCTAGTTTCCCAGGGAATGCTCTGAAATTACCTTAGATGTTACATTTGATTTATTGATTGCTTCAAACCCAGAGTCACAATTTCTGCGGCTTCCAATAAGCACTACCTAAGGACACCTCAAACACACTGCAGAGATTTTCAGGGGTTTTTCAGCCTGATTGTCTCCTGTGAGCTCCCTTGGGTACAAGAGCATACTCTCTGGTACCACGAATGCAACCTGGGGACACCAACCAGTGTGCAAAACACCAGCAAAATGAGAAAACGAAAAGCCAAGACACAGAGAGCCAGAAAGAAAAGTTTAGCTTTGGGTAATTTATCCAACATTAGCCGTCCAAAAATCTAAAATGAAGTTCTTTTAACTTCAAAATACATGCAAGGTTTGTGTTTTAGAGTTTCGCACTCAATTTTTATCGCAAATTGCATTGGATATATTTAAAAATTCATCGACATATACTCAAGATCTGTGCAGATTACAATATGAATGCTATATCTCAATAAAAAGGGACTTGGAAAGGACCCCTCTTCAAAAGAAAGAAAGGAACAAACAAATAAGTCACCCTAACCTTGTCATTGTCATGGGCCGTGAAAGGTCAGGGTCTTTGGGGCGCCTGGGTGGCTCAGTCATTAAGCGTCTGCCTTCGGCTCAGGTCATGATCCCAGGGTCCTGGGATCGAGCCCCGCATTGGGCTCCCTGCTCGGCGGGAAGCCTGCTTCTCCCTCTCCCGCTCCCCCTGCTTGTGTTCCCTCTCTCGCTGTCTCTCTCTCTCTCTGTCAAATAAATAAAATCTTGGGCGCCTGGGTGGCTCAGTTGGTTGGGCGACTGCCTTCGGCTCAGGCCATGATCCTGGAGTCCCTGGATCGAGTCCCGCATCGGGCTCCCTGCTCGGCGGGGAGTCTGCTTCTCCCTCTGACCCTCCCCCCTCTCATGTGCTCTCTCTCATTCTCTCTCTCTCAAATAAATAAATAAAATCTTTAATAAAATAAATAAATAAATAAATAAATAAATAAATAAAATCTTTAAAAAAAAAAAAAAAAGAAAGGTCGGGGTCTTTATGGGAAGGCAGCGAGCATCAGGAAAGTGACTTGCCACTCTTAGCCCACCTTGAACTCCAGGTTGGAGGCTTCGGATGGCTGACTTCTAAGAAAAGCTCCTGCATTCCTTGCAGTTCATAAACTCTTCTTGAACGTTATGTAAAGGAAGGTGGCTATCTTTAAGGCAAACCAGAGAGTGTCTAGACTACCTTCTACTTGGGCACGCCTGCAGTTAGCATAGCCTGGCCCTCCCAGATGCAACCTCAGGGCTGACCTTCCATACTGTGCATTGAACTAACTCTCCTTGCCGTGGGCCCTGGGTTATCCCCACGTAGTGACGGAAGCCCCTGTGGGAAAACTGTCCATTTGCAAACACGCTCATTTATCAGCAAGTGACCAAGCGGACCTTCTCCGAGCACTGAAACCCACTGGGAGTCACTCAAACTATCTCTTTAGGGAAACAGAATCAACAAACTTGTAAAATTAAACTTAACTAGGAGGCGCCTGGGTGGCTCAGTTGGTTAAGCGTCTGCCTTCAGCTCAGGTCATGATCCTGGGGTCCTGCGATGGAGCCCCATGTCGGGCTCCCAGCTCAGCAGGGAGTCTGCTTCTTCCTCTCACTCTCCCTCTGCCTCCTCCCCCCCGGCTTGTGCTCTCTCTCTCAAATAAATACATAAGATCTTTTTTTAAACGATAAACTTAACATTAAACAAAATTAAACTTGCTGCCTTCCAAAGTCGTAAAAGGAAAGTTCTCAAAGCCAGATTGATGTCTCTCAGGAGCCTGACCAGGGGTGACTATTTATCTCAGGAGGCAGTTCAGTAAATATGTATTGAGTGGAATCTAAAAGAGCAGTGGCATTTGGAGTATTCTAAGTGTGTTCTCAGGGTATCTGAACACTCAGTTCAGTTGAGGAACCCTAAACACTGTATTTCCTCTCTCGCGTGGAGACTATCACGTGCTACCGAAGATGTTCTAGCTTCTCTCAATTGCTAAGACACACACAGTGCTTCAACCACACTTCCTTCCAAATTACAACTTGTGACTCAGTCCTCTCTTAGCCTTCAGTCATACTGGCATTTTAACTCATTCCAAGAGTTTTGTTAACTTTTTCTTTCAGGAAATGGACATCTGCCATATAAGGCAACAATGAGAGCACTGCGTCATCTAAGGATGTGACCTCAAAGAGCAAAGCCAGGCTCTGAGGAAGTCACTATTCTGAGGGATTATATTTGAAAACCCAAAAGTAGATGAGTTTGGAAGTGTCCTAAGTCAAAAATAAGGAAAGGTGGTTACTGAACATAAAGATTTTTTTCCCCCTAACAATGAAATTCCTCTGGAGCAGTTGCTTGCCCGTCAACATTCCCTCATGTAATGCTCCGAATAGTAGGATCTAAGAAGCATAATCCCACTCAGTTCCCTTCAAGGAGGACAAAGAGATGCAGCCCTTAGTGAAGACCCTGACCAGCGAGACCATGACCCTCAAGGTCAAGCCCAAGGACACCATCAAGAAGATCAAAGCAAAAAGCCAAGACAAGGAGGGAATCCCACCTCTTTGGCAGCACCTGATTTTTGCAGGCAAACAGCAGAATGATGGTGAAACTCTCCCAGCTAACAACATCCCGGAGTCCAACCTGCACTTGGGGCTTTGCCTGAGGGAGGGCATCATGGCCCCTTCCCACCACCAGCTCAGCCAGAAACACAATTGCAACCAAATGATCAAGTGTTAGTTTCCCCTGCAACCCCACGCTGTCAGCTGCCACTAGAAGTCCCACCAACAACCCAAGCTCCAAGAAGTTCAAATAAGGCCACTCTACTGTCCCCTGCTTCCCCTGCAGGACAACATCCTCCTAAATCCCATGGCCCTGGGGCCTCAAAGAAGGAAGAAGAGAAAGAGGAGGAGGAAGAGAAGATACAGCAGCTGCAACATCTCTATTTTACAGGTAAAGCATCTGAGGCTCAGAAATTGCCCAAGAAAATGCAGGAACTAACAGAATCAAGGTTCCAACCGCCTCTCTGCAAACCCCTTTTATTTCTACCATGCCATGTTCAAGATTAGCTCTTCCGCACCCTTGTGACCTACAGCCGTGTCCCATGCTGGGAGAATTGCCCACGTGCTTGTCTGGACTGCCGCAGTATTCTCAAGCTTCTTCCGTGGTCCCTGTAATATTTCACTGCAGTGTTTATGTATATGTCTAATGTACTTGAAGTACATTAGACAGTACAGTAAGGTACTTGAAGACAGCTGTCTTGCCCTGTTCATGTGTGTATTCCAGACGCCCACTGACATACCAGGGACAGACGCACATTTACCACAAGATAATACAAATGCCCCATAAGCATGTATAAAGATACGGGAGAGCTTCATCAAGAAATGCAAATCAAAGCAACAATAAAATGTTATTTGGTTAGCTCCCAGATCGGTCAATAAGAGAATATTTTCTAACACTGTGTTTTCCAGGATTGGGGGGAAGGGGGGATGTTGCAAACAAGGATTCTCAGATTTTGTTGGTTGGCATAAAATTTAACACCATTTTGAACAGCTTTTGGGCAAGAGCCACTGAAATCTGAAGTGTACCCTCATCTTCTAGACATTTGTCTAGACATTATTTTTTTATACCCCATACCCCAGGGAAGTCCTCAGACGGACGGCCGGTCACCCTCTAAGGGTGCTGACTTGCCTGAGAGTAACCTCCTTTGCCCCCCAGATCTGGCTTTACCTGGGCTAATTCAGGCTCTTCTCCAGGCTCTTCCCCCCAAGTCAGGCCTGGCCCAGTTAGGCTCCATCCATTCAAGCAGTCTTTCCCAGCGGGGCAGGTAGGCTTTTCTGAAGCCAAGCATGGTGCCCGGGGCCTCATTTGCATGTCAACGCGGAGGGTGCTACCAGGCTGATCTTGGTGCTCTGGGAACCACCTGGCAAGGTTTGGGCTGGCCTGTGAATGCACGCCATTCTCTGCTTTGCTTTGCTCTGCTCTCTGTCACCTCAAATGGTGAGCATTAGGCTGACAGCCCCTTGAACTGTTTAAAGAAAAACGACCCCTGCCCAAACAAGGCAGATTGAGACTCTCTCGTCTGGGGGAGAAGGATAAAGACATTGGACATGGGCCTGTGTCTCCAAAATCCAGTGCCTAGGGGGAGACTGAACGGGAATTCACTTCTCCTTACAAGTGGCCACCAAATTCAGTGGAGAACGGACTCTGTGTAGACTGGGGTTCTTTTTCCAGCCCCTCCCAAGCCTTGCTGTCCTGCAGTCTGGCTTGTCCAGGTCGGCAACCAGAAAGTGCCTCCCCCCACATCGGGCCTCAGGTATGTCCTTTCTGGCACAACGCTGGCCCACACATCATCCCATCCCCAATATCAGTCAGCATTCACGACAGACAGTTGGCTCTTTGGCAATCCACTGGAACTTCTAGCATTCCTGTGCCTCCAGTGGGGCACAGGAAGGGGGTGGGAGGGAGAAAAGGGCAACTTTTAGGCTACTCAAACATCCATCATACAGTCCTTTGCTTTAAGGGGCACTGTCGGGGAAAGCGAAGCAGCCAAAGCCAAGGGCATAGAGAGTTCCTGCTTGCTCAGGATTCTGCAGCATCTCTAAAAATTCTTTGGCTCCTGCAGCCAAGCCCCAGCTGGGTGGAAATGAAGTGTCCCGTGCGTCCACGTTGTTCTTCCTGATTCTCATTCCTCTCTCGTTGGCGCAGGAATTTTTCCACGCCACTGTGCAAAAATAGCACTTTACTTAAAGATACTGCACTGTGTTAGGCAGACAGACTGTCATGACTTAGCAGTCACAGTATACTAGGGATGCTGTCCTGTTGTTTTTATTAAAGGGGTTGTCAGGATCTAAAATTCACACATCATTAACGGCTTCACTAAGACAGCAGCCCTGTGGGTCCCAGAGTTGGGGCACTTTGAAGACCACGCAAGTCAACACTCTGCTTGCCTGAGCCAGGGAGGTGGCGCCCTGTCCAGGGGGAGTGTCTCCAGAAGGGCTGTTTTCTAGGAAACAGCTTTTGCTCACTCTGGAGCATAAATGTGTAAAACATACTCACTTAAAACTGATTTAAGTTAAAAGCATTACTTTGCAATGAGCTGCGCGCTGTCCCACACCATCCATCAAAATCCAGCCGTCACGGGCCGCAGTGCGGAGATGCTTAAGTATTTTCATATGCCAGAGCCTTTTTACTAGAAGAAGGAGCAAGACCATGAAACACATGGAAGAGAAAACATCCAACAGTCTGTACACAGGCCCTGACATTGGTATTCCTCAAACACAGGGTTTTCTGGTTTCAGTGGAGCCAAATCCTGCATGTTTTCCCAGCAGCCCTCAGCAGATCCTGAAACGCAATATAGGGGCTCCGGTTTCCCAGTGAAATCACTTGGTTGGTCTGTTTCCTCAAAACAAATGGGCCATATGGAACCAGCCACAGACCAGGCCCAGATCAAACAGAGCAGAAGCTACAGACCTCTGTGGACCAGCCAACACAGCCCATGTACAGACCATTGTCTTTCAAACTCAGCCCTGTAGGTTTGCTCAGATCCTTTCCAGTTGGTTCTATAAATTGGAACGCCTCTGAAGTTTTTGTCTGAAGAAAGCATTCTGGGACTCAAGTAAATGGGAAACACTGTGACCGGACCTTCCAAAATTTTTTTGATCGCATTAGAACTCTCCTTACTGCTGTTTTTCTTGGAGCTCTGCTAGGTAATTGGCTAAGTAAACTGTGCTGAGTAGAGCTCGCATGTAAAGGATAACAACAGAATGTATTTATACTTGCCAGATACCATTTGCATTTTCATTCAAATCTTCAATCTCCTAATCAAAAGGAGTTAAGGACGAAGTTCTGGTTCCATGCTAGGGCTACTTGGCAAATATTTTTGCCAGAGGAAAGGGTCATGGAAGATGCCTGCCAGTGCTTAAAATCAGACCACCTTAGCAATTGGCTCAACAATAATTCTTCAGCTGTGGTGCCCAGACCAGGTACATCAGCATCACCTGGGAATCTGCTAGAAATGAAAATTTTCAGGCCCCACCCCTACCCACTGAATCAGAAATTCTGAGATTGGGGCCCAGTAATCTGTATTTTAACCAGCACTCCATGAGATTTTGATACATGCAAAAGTTCGAGAACCACTGACCTAGACTAGCATTCTAAGTGGGAGTGTCTAGAAGCAGAGCCTGAGATGAGGATTTTTATGAAAGTCATATTAAAGACATGTTCTCAGGAGGAACTTGTAAGAAGGGAGTGGAGTGAGATGAGGAAGAGGGAGAAGCCAAGAAAGCCTGTGGGCTCAGGCGGAAGTCTACCCTTGGCTGGATTCACAGAAACAGGCTCTGGAACATGAACCACAGAGCAGAGTTAATGTTCCTCTGGGCAAGGGGCTGACCTGTTTTACCATTTGCTTAGTCACTGACTACAGGGAAGAAGGTGGCCTCCCATCAGCTGAGAATAGTCCTCTAGAGAAGGGGAAGCTGGTTGTCACTAGAAGCCAACAGTCGCAGTAGCTAGAGAATGGGGAGTCTGGGTGAGACACCAAGAGTCATCTACTACTACCACCAACGTATACAGTCAGCCTCAGAAATGGCCAAGCTTCCTACTTTCACTGTGGATCAGATGGAGAACTTGGCCTCCTTACTCTCAGTAGCCAAGACAAGAGTGGGCCTGCAAATAGGAAGCAGGAAAGATCTTACACTTGGCCCAGCCCCAAAGAGCCACCAGAAACCTCATGCACCTCAGTCAGCATGAGTAATACTAACAATGAAATCAGGTTGGTCAGAACATGAAGGCAGGAGCCTCTAGGTTATGTCAGAGGATCACTGCTTCCATACAGAGTGGTTTTGAGGACCCCAAATCCCTCTAATATCCCTTGGGGTTACATATTCCTTTCCCTTGTTGTTCTGGTCTTGGTGAAGCTACGGATCACCGTGCCTGTTGTCCGTGAGACAAGGTGTGGGCATGTGGCCCAGTCTGGATTACTGGTTGCCTTCCTTGAAATTAAAATCTTGATCAGAGTCATTAACTATGGTCAGAGCATATTTATAGCAGTGACTGAATCTTGAGGCAAGCCTTTATCAGTTTCTGCTACGAAGGCCCCCAGAGGGCCTCTGTGAGTGGAACTATTCAGAATTCCTTTAGATCCTTCCAGCTCTGTATTGTGCCAATAAATTCTCTTTTGCTCCAGTCGGAGTTGGTTTCTGTTTCTTGCAACCAAAGAACCCTGACATGGGTTCCTCAAATACCAGGAGTTTGAAGGTCCATTAAAAAATATATATATATAGTTTCTATCCAGTTATTCAATCTTTTTATACCACTTCTGACAGCATTCAATTTTTCATGTCACCTCAGAACTTAGTGGTGTAAAATAGCCATTTCAATATGCTCATGGGTCTGTGGGTCAGGACACAGCAGGGATGGTTCATCTCCACTCCAAATGTCTGGGAATTCAGCTCAGAAGACCCAAATGCCTGAGGTAGGGGGTCAAGCGTTACTCAAGAGTTGGAGGCCAGAATCATCCAGAAGCATCTTCTCTGATGTGTCAGGGGCCTGAACATGGATGACTCAAAGGCTTAATTCAGCAGGGACATCGACTTGATTACCTATGTATGGCCTTTCCATGTACCCTGGGCTTCCTCACAACATGGCGACCTCAGTGTGGTTGAACTTGTTACAGAGTAAGTCAGGACACCAAGGCAAGTATCTCAGCCATCAAAATGGAAGCTGCCTTTTATGACTGGGTCTCAGAAATTACACAACTTCAAATTTGAAGCATTCTACCAATTATAAATGGACTTTATGTCTAGTCCACATTCAAGGGGATAAGATTTACATCCTACCTCTTGATGAGACAGAGTCTACAAATTTGTTGACATGTCTTAAAACAGCCATAAATACAGAAGGTACATAGAATCCATCAGTCCTGGGGCGCTGAGGTGGCTCAGTAGTTAAGTGTCTGCCTTCGGCTCAGGTCATGATCCCAGGGTCCTGGGATCAAGCCCCGCATCGGGCTCCCTGCTCAATGGGAGGCCTGCTTCTTCCTCTCCCACTCCCCCTGCTTGTGTTCCCTCTCTCGCTGTCTCTCTCTCTGTCAAAAAATAAATAAAAATCTTTAAAAAAAAAAAAAAGAATCCATCAGTCCTAAGTGTACAGCTGGATAAAGTTTTACAAATGTACCCACTCATCCACCACTATCAGAATATTCGTCAACATCCAAGAGGTTTGCCTCGTGTCCTTTCCCACAGCCCCCTGAAGGAGCAATCATTATTCTGACTTCTACAACCATCACTTCTGCCTATCCTTAACTTGAATCTGAATCTTACAATATACTCTCAACTCTTTTTTTTTTTTTTTTTGGCTCATGTCTGTGAAATTCATCCATGTTTTATGTATCATTTATTCGTTTTTACTCCTGTGTAGTATTCCCCTAAATGACTACACCACAATTTATTTATACATTGTTTTGTTAATGGACATGTCAATTGTTTCCAGTTTGGGGGCAGTTATGAATAAAGCCATTATCCTTTCATGTTTGAAGACCCATTTTTACTAACAAAAAATGTTAATGAACTGCCTCCATGTTCTAGTAGTTATCGATCTTGAAAGTACATAATGCTCAAAGGCAACTTTTAAAGGCATTTCTACAATACTGTTTAAAAAGCATTTACATGCATTTCAAGTAAGACCTATGTCTGTGACATTATTCCTACTAATAACATATAGGGTCACAAAGATTCATGGACCCCTTTGCAACAACATATGCTCGCCACCCCTACTCCCAAGGGTATGTGGCTCTCAGATCAGGAATAACTGCCATAGGGGATTCACCTTTGGGATCTTTTAAGTAAGAAATGTGCTAAAATTTGGATGCCCATCTTCATGGCTCTAGTGTCACAAGCTCTCACTATCATACCACAAAGCAGAGTTTGTACTCATCACCATTCTGTTAAGCTTTCTCACTTCCCGATGAAGTACAAGTTTCTACCCCAGTGGGTCCTGTAAGCCCAGGCTCTTCCCTGCCCAACAGAATTGTACTTGGCAAAAATGGCTACTTGCATAATTAGGATAATGAGACTGACTTTCATCCTGAATGAAATTTGAATGTAATACATTTGAGCTGAAGTAAACCAAATTAGGAATAAATAAAATCCAAATCCATAGGAATCCCTGTAGGAATTATTTTTTTAGAATGACCTTCCAGCTTTCAGAAAGGCTCTTGGAGTCACCTGACTACATCTTCCTCCATGCTGTCTTCTGTTAAGGTCAAATCCCACTGAACTGGTCTAGTCGAAGTTGAGTTTTCTGAGCTGTTGACTCTATCTCTCTGACATTTTTTCCCCACCCTTCCATTTCTTACTGTCTTTCAGGCTTTCATCCTTGAACTGGGTTGTTTGGGAGACACGCACCTTTCACCCAGGGACCAAAAAAAAGCTGTAGGAATGGTCCCCGGTCACATCTTCTCAGGTTTTGCTCCATCACTGTGATAGTGGTCTGCAAAGGAGACCTCAGCAAAACAGTATATGATATTTTATGGGACAACACACCAAGACTGCTAAAGAAGATGGACGATGTTGTATTGTATACTTTGATAATAACCTAAGAGCGCCAGGAAGAACTTAATTGATTGATGATATGCCCAAGATCCATTTAAATTGTGCTAAGCTCATTCATTTTAGTTTTGCTGGCAATTTAAACCCCGTATTTGTTAGCATAAAGTCAGTCTCTAGGTAAATGTACTGTCAGCAGTGATATTGTACAGTTTTTTAAGGTGAGATGTGACGACTTCTATCAATAATTTTTAAAGTAAATACACCTAAATTTAAAATTTTTAAAGCCCTCCCCCTCGGCTCCTATCAGCATATGTAGATGATTGATCCAGCGATCTCTTTCTCTTTAATCACTGGGTTGCCAGTCAATGATATCACGGTCTCGGTGGGAACCATTACTCTGAATATTTTCAAGTCTAGTGACTTCTTGGGGATGGGGGGATAGGGCTTTAATCAGGGAAAAAAAAGTCTCTTGCTGACAATAAAATGCAGATAACTACCTCACTTTGACTCTTTTATATATAGGTCACAAATTATGATACAGTCTAGCTATAATTCATCAAAATATGCATGCTACTACAAATTCGCAACTAGTACAAAGCTATCATTAACCTTCATTTACAAACAACGCCTGTGTTCCTTCTGCCTGAATCACCTCAAGTCATTCTATTTTCTTTCATGAGTTAGCCCTTCATCTTCCAGGATACATTTATGTGATGCAAGCTCTGACAAGATGAGATTACTGAAAATCTCCTTATTTTTCTTTTAAAGAGCCTCCTGGATGATTATTGTATTTATTCATCAGAAAATGAAGTATGAGGACATTCTAATGTCTGCCACTAGAAGGGACTCATACAAAAAGATTGGGCTATTCCCCAACTCCCTAACTGCACCCCAACCCCCACCACCACCACACACACACACACACACACACACACACACACACACACACGCACGATCTCCCCACTGTCCTCAGGCTCAACCTATAAAAATCATCCCCGGAAGAAAGACACCTAAGCTCTTGTGACATTAGGTAGGCAGCTCTTCACCTAGAAGGAATATCCAGGGAGCACATTAACTCTCTTTACTAAAAGAATACTGATTCACCCATTTGTATGTTGTAACCAAAGCTTGGACACTTTTCCATAGTGTGGAAGATGTCACTTGATATCCCTGAATATGGGCTAACAGCTCTGGGCTTAATTGCTACTGTCTTCGTTCTCACACAGAATATCTAGTTCTGTTGATTATGAAGTGTTTTCAAGATGCTCAGCAACTGCACAAAGACACTTGATTATAAAAATCAAGGAAACTATTCCAAAACTATAAATAATAGTAAAATGGACCATCTCTGCCTTGTACCAATGAGGTAGAGATTAGCTGGGATAAGTTTGCACATTTCAAAAATCAATAGATCTTGATACTTCCAAGGTTTATCCTTTCAGTGGGGCTATTTTTATACTTATTGTAATATAACTACAAGGCTTAGAAGGGGACTGTAAGAAAACTATATTAAGCAGAGAATAGGAATACCTCTATCTTTTTCCTATGTGTCAGCTCTACTCTGAAACTGGAGAGCCCCTTGACATCTTGAAGTTTCAATCCTAATATGTATTTGTATGTCATATGAACTGTTTGGCCCAATGTTATACTCAGAATGAGTTCTCCTTGAGAAGTTCTTGATTGAATGGAGCCTGGTTCAGATGCTTGTAATGCCAGATGGCATTTAGACATTTTCTGTTACTTTCTTTATCTCCTTTTCTAGTTATTTTCAGATTCTTCTTAGAAATTCAGCAGATACAGCCATAGTAATATGGGTCACCGGCAATTTTTTCAAGTGATTGGATACAAAACAATTTCAATGACCTAAAGATATGCTCATAAAATACCATTGATCAATAATATCATGATGAAATCAAGAATGTAAAACTATTTCCTGGATGAGTCTGTTCATTTGCAAATTTGCAAACCAGTCCCATTTTCTACCCTACTGTTACTGCCCCATCAAAACCCAGAGAATCAGCTCGGAGCTCTCCTTGCCTAGGGATTATCACTGATTGGCCCAAGGTTGGAGTCTGACTTAAGGGCGTCAATTATATTTTCTCTCCTTTTTTTTTCTATTTCTATTTTGTTTAAAAACTGTGATGTTTAGGGGCACCTGGATGGCTCAGTTGGTTCAGCATCCCACTCTTTGATTTCGGCTCAGGTCATGATCTTGGGGTGGTGAGATCGAGCCCCGCGTCGGACTCCAAGCTCAGCGGGGAGTCTACTTGAAATTCTCTCTCTCTCTCTCTACCCCTCCCCTCACCCTCATGCTCTCTCTCTCTCAAATAAATAAATAAATCCTTTAAAAAAATGTTATGTTCCCTGTATATAGAGTAAAATCTTTTTTTTAAATGTACAATTCTATAAATGTTGACAAATGCATACAGTCTTTTCACTACAACCACAATCAGGACACAGAACATTTTCCTCATGCTAAAAAAACTTTGTAGTGCTATCCCTTTGTAGTCAAACAATGTCCTCACCTCAAACTCCTGGCAACCACAGCCCTGTTTTTCATTCCTACAGCTTCACCTTTCTGAGCATGCTATAATAACTGGAATCATATACTATGTCACCTTTGAATCTGGCTTATATTACTTAGCTTAATGCATTCAAGATTCATTCGCCTTGTTGTATGTATCAGTAGTTCACTTCTTTTTATTACTAAGTAGCATTCCATTGTATGGATATACCATTGTTTCTTCACGCATTCCCAGTTGTAGGACATTTGGGTTGCTTCCAGTTTCAGGACATTATGAATAAAGCTGCTATAAACATTTTAGTGGAGGTTGTTTTTGTTTGTTTGTTTTTCACTTGGGTAATAAATACGTAGAATTTCTGCATCATATGGGAAGTGTATATTTAACTTCATAAGAAACTGACCAACTGTTTTCCAAAGTAGCTGTGTCTTCAAAACTTTGGTCCATATTTTAATTAGGTTGTTTGTTTTCTTACCAATGAGTTTGGGAAGTGGTTGTACAATCTGGATACAAGTCTTTGTTGGTCTGAGTTTTGCAGATATTTTCTTCCAGTGTATGGTTTGTCCTTTCAATCTCTGAAGAGTATCTTTTGTAGAGCGAACATTTTTCGTATTGATGGAAGTCCCAATTTATCAATTCATTTTCTTTTATGGATTGTGCTTTTGGTGTCATACCCAAGAAATCTTTGCCTAAGCCAAAATCACAAAGATCTTCTCCCAGTCGGCTCTACATTTTTTGCCAAAGGCACCCTGCCCCTACTGTGGTCACCTCCTATAACAATCTCCACACTCACTCCAAGCTACTTCTGGGTCCTGCTTTGCCATGGGGAACCAAGGACAGCTCCAGAGAGATCAACCTTAGGACCCCCGTTGGCCTGAGCATGCTGTACCCCCAGTTACTTTGCTGTGGCTTCCCCTCTGACGGGTCTGAGGTAGCCAGCCTGGCAACCTTCTCCCACACCCCCAAAATGAGCATCAGAAGGAGGAGGTGGGCCATAATCCCATTGTTGTTAACTTCACTTCTCTAACTCACCCCAGGGCACAGTCTGATCCCTTCTCTGTCCTGCTTCTCATTCCTTCTCCTTTCCCTTAAACCAGATAGGGCTGGAAGAGAGCCATGCTCTTGTGTGGTCCTCCGCTGAGCAACTCCCTATAACCTATGACTGTCAATTGCAGCAAAATCCTATTTTGAAGGTCAAAAGTTCAGTATGTTCTCACTTTTTCCTGTCTGCTTTTATGGCAGATGGATAGGTGCATGCCTCTGCACAAGACCAAGGTCAAGCACTTAGAGAAACAAAGGAAACCACATCAAACTGTTTTAAACAATTATCACCCCCACACCCTCCTTGGCCCCTGCCCTTCCCCACACATTCATGCACAAACACAAGTCTGAACAGACCCGCCCTTCTAACTCCCAACTGAAAGCCTATCACAGCACAGACTTCCATCCAAAACCACAAATCCACTCCTACCAAAGCCTTGAAATATTATGTCTTCATTGAAAGTATCTTGAAAAGGAGACAAAGGGAGAATTATATTCCATGACACAGAAGGAAACTTCCTCAATCTCTTCATGAGCCGGTTTCTCAAGATTTGGCATCATGGCTACTCTTTCTTATCTCCCTTGTTCCTCAAATTGTAGCCAATGCTATCTATGTTGCTTCATGGCTTTCATCTCACTTTTACCCCCATTACCCTCTTCTCAATGTCAGACCTCCCCTCCCCTGCCCCCACAGCTGGTTTCAAACTGTTTAAAGTATAACTCTGAATGCTCTCTCCTGCAAATCCACACCGCCATCCTTGGCTCCTCCTCCCCATCCTCGGCTCCCACTAACTCAATTAGCGCATTAAGGGCCAGGAGCCCAACACAGGAGTCTTCTTTAGACAGTTGAGGAAGGACAGAAAGCTCATGTGTTAACATGTTAGAATATTTGCCCAGCTACACACACGTACATACACATATAGAAAATGCCTAAAGAAAAAACACAGAGGTATCGACTGTGGTCTTCTCTGGATGGTAGGATTAGAGTTGATTATTTTCTTCATACTTTCTGGAATTTTCATAAAATTCAATGTTGTGTATTTATTCCTTCCACAATAAGAAAAAAATCATCAAAGTTAATATCTCTAAAACTTGGCTGAAGTCTTACTTCCTTCCAGAAACCTCATCTATTCACTTCCCCCACCACAACCCCTGTATTTATTAAACACTCAACTACTCTTTAATGAGTACTAGTTATATAGCGGTCTCTGGGCTCAGTGTGTGGATACAAGGCCCAACAAGTTCAATACATAGCATATTTAAAATATTTAGAAATCTTGGGGTGCCTGGGTGGCTCAGTTGGTTAAGCGACTGCCTTCGGCTCAGGTCATGATCCTGGAGTCCCAGGATCGAGTCCCGTGTCGGGCTCCCTGCTCAGCAGGGAGTCTGCTTCTCCCTCTGACCCTCCTCCCTCTCATGCTCTCTGTCTCTCATTCTCTCTCTCTCGCAAATAAATAAAATCTTAAAAAAAAAAATATTTAGAAATCTTTATAGGCCAGGTAATAACTACTGTTGACTCTTGAATAACATGGGTTTGAAAGGCACTTCTCTTCTCACACATGGATTTTTTTTTCTTTCACAGTGTAGTACTGTCAATGTATTCTCTTCCTTTTAATTTTCTGAATATTCTTTCCTCGAGCTCAGTTTATTGTAAGAATGCAGCATATAATACACATAAGATACAGACCCTGTGTTAATGCAGTGTTTATGTTACTGGTAAGACTTCGGGTCAATGGTAAGCAGTGGCAGGGTGGGGGAGATGCCTCTAACTCCCTCATTGTTCAAGGGTTAACTGTACACAGAAGGGACCCATCCAAAGTGCCGGATCATGTCTAGAGATCTCTACTCTGCCTTAGTTGCTGATTTTGTGAGGAAAGACTGAGGCGTCTGGGGCAGAATGGACATTCTGAGGTCATTCAACAACTGGAACAGAAGTATAAGAACTAGAACAGTTGTCCCAGTGTGTGCCCGCTGCATTTCAGTCCTGCTCCCATGGCCTGTTCTCACAGTGAGGTAATAGTTACTACATGGGGTGACCATGGTGACAAAAGGAGAGTGAGGGAGATGTAAGACCCCTCAACATTTAGATGCCATTTCCCCTTTTCCCCAGAGATCCCTATGAGTAGATGCACCACAGTCCTTATCCTAGCATAAAGTAGTCATCAATTAACTTGCATATCTCTTCCCACCAAATTCCAAGGTTCCTTAGAGTGCTGAATATGCATTTTTCATTTATAAATAAATATATTTAATAAGTATTTATTAATAAATATTTAGGGGCGCCTGGGTGGCTCAGTTGGTTAGGCGACTGCCTTCAGCTCAGGTCATGATCCTGGAATCCCGGGATCGAGTCCCGCATCGGGCTCCCTGCTCGGCGGGGAGTCTGCTTCTCCCTCTGACCCTCCCCCCTCTCATGTGCTCTCTCTCTCATTCTCACTCTCTCAAATAAGTAAATAAATCTTTAAAAATAAATAAATAAATAAATAAATATTTATATACTAAAATTATTTATTTATAAATAAGTTATATTTAATAAATATAATTCATTGTATTTAATATAAAAATTTTTTCTAAAATTTATTTTTATTTCTTATAAATAATAAATTACTTATTTAGGTACCTACCTAGCACAACTAGGCACTCAAACATTTGTTGAATAAATGAGTCAACTTTTAAGATTAGGACTCCCTAACCATGAAAAGGGAAACAGTTCTGCCCAATGGGGTCCTCTGAGGAATAACCCAAAGGGTTCTGGAAGAAATAGTTGCCAGGGCGCCTGGGTGTCTCAATCGGTTTAAGTGTCCGACTCTTGATTTCGGCTCAGGTTATGATTTCAGGGTCCTGAGATCGAGCCCCATGTCAGGCTCCATGCTCAGTGTGGAGTCTGCTTGTCCCTCTCCTTTTGCTTCTTCCCCTACTCTCTCTCTCTCAAGTAAATAAATATTTTTTTTTTAAAGAAACATTTACTAAGATACAGTATTCTGGCTGGTATTTGCTTGGGAATGAGAAGTGGTGCTAAGATATGGTCTGTCAGAAGATCGCAAGTACAGCAGAGAGAGAATCAGGGAAGAAGTCACGGGAGCAGGGAAGGGGGAAACAAAGCAAAAGGATTGCTTATTATCACGTACAGAACCACCATTCCACTTCAAAGCCAGAGCCAAGATCCAGGGGTGACCCTGTTGGAACACACACAGGCACGTACACATGTCCCAAAGACAGATGAAGCTGAGTTTTAAGTTCTCAGGACAATACTGAAGGCTCAGGGTACTCAACTGGATGGAGTAAAAGCAGATCTGACACATACAGGAAGCCCTGCTACCCATATGACCTTTCAACTTTACTTAGGGCAGGGTGGGGACAACTGCACGGAGGAGCTAACAAAGCCCTACACTCCTGGGGTTGGTGCAAGGGCTCCCCATCTCTTTGTGTGCTTTCTGTCCTCAATGTCTTGCACAGCCCAGGACAGCCATACCTTTGAGTGCTCTGAAGTGTCTGTTTACGTGCCCTGCTTCCCAGAACCTTCCTCCTGGGAGGGGAGCACCCTCATTAAAATGTATGAAAACTGCTGGATTCCATAATGGAAGCCCTTCCCACTAAGGTCCTGGCATTTCTCAGTGTGTATCTAAGAAGTGTTCTTTAGAAAGTCTGCCTATTCTGGTTTCCAATTTGGATGGCTATGTTCCATCTGTTAGAAGGCTAATGTTGCGATCAAGCTTGGATCACAACCTCCCTGAAATGAATTGAAACCAGTTGATGGACCACTCTTGTGAGTCACTTGGCACCCCTTCACTCGCATGGATTTTCGTTCAGAGCACTTTGAAGTTTCAAAAGAAAATCAACATTTTTTGTTTCTTACTGGGGTGGGGAGAGGGAGTAAAAGCAAAAAGACCAGTCACGTCTCTAAATCTAGTATCACCTTACTGTCAAAGATCACCAAGTCCAATTAAGTGGGCACTCCCTCGTTGTCTTAATATCTAATTCCCTAAAGGATTTGCAGCAGAAAAAAAATACGCGAATAAAAATTAGATGGTAAGACACGTGAGGAAAGTGCCTCCTTGAAATTCTCTAACAGCTCCACTAACGCTTTCCTCCTTCTCTTCCTCTCTTTTTGGACTCTTCTTCTGTCCTCTGTTCTTCTTCTTCATCCTAACTCTATGTGTGCATCCTTAAGACTCTGGAATCTTGGATTTATCATCTGTATGGGCTCTGTACCACCTTTTACCAAAATCTATGTGGATCTCCCACACCACTCTGGTCAATGCTACCATTTCTCTTCCCTATTCCTTTCCTCCCTGTATACTGAGGAAATGAGAAGTTATTTTCTTCAGTATTTACCCTTATACAGAAGGGAGACTTACATTTCTGGTTTTCCATAGAAAGGCCAAAACTAACTTTAGCTGCCTTCACTAAAATTGAACATAACCCTTCAAAACCACACTTGAACAACCATACAAAAATCTCCCCTCTTCTCTAAAGAGATCCCTTTGCCCCAGGCCTCAAGAGGCAAAGTCTTATTTCACTTCCCAATCTCCTCGGGGCCCCCCCAAGCCCTGGTGATTACATTCAGTGCTCCAAATGTGGACTAGTCACATGAATTTCTATCTCTTCACTGCTCTATGACCATCATATGCTTTTGAGGGCTACCTGTTTCCCAGACCCAACTGCCAGGTACATCTTCCTCACATCCTCAGACACACTGACAGCAAGCAGCTCAGGGGCCAGAAATGTCTCCCTCCCGCCAGTAACATCAAATCCCAAACCAGCTTTTACAGCTGTCTTTTCTCATCAATCCTGTGCCATATTTGAAGTCCCTAAATCTACCCAGGGCTCTATGGGGTCCAATGCTTAACCCCACAGTCAAGCTTGGGCTTACCTCCCTCTCTCTGGGAGCACCCTCCTTCCATTTGCCTATCCATCAAAACATTTCTGTTCTTCAAGCACCAGATTCTCGGGAAGCTTTTCCAAGGCAACTGTATCTCAGACTGTTTCCTTTTCTCTGAATCCCTTCATGCTCACCATCTGTGTCACACATCACCCTTGTTCATATTATGTCAACGTAGTCCCAGTCTCAAATCTCACACTAGTAGATACGCAAGCATGCGCATATTATATAGGTCTTCTAACCCCAAATCAGAGCCCCCATTGTGCCCGCACAAATGGTACACTTTGAGTTGACTCTCTGAGTCCACCTGCCAGCTCCTATGGGGTCCGGATGATCGTTAAAAACAATGCTTCTCAACACCCGAGACGTGTCCTATTGAAGGTGTAGGAGATGAAATAGTTCACCAACCTAGCGTTAAACAACACTAACTCACATAGTGAGGAAGTTACTCTATTTTCAGTGGTCTCTCAATCCTTCCAAATCAATCAAAGAGAAATTTTTAGTTTGGTTCCAGAAAACCCTTCCCACTTTTCTAAAACCAATATCTCCCTTTTGAGAAAAAAAGAATAGGCCTCACGCTTAGATCCTTTTTAGCCCCGAAAATCTAAAAAACCATTGTGTTGTCTTCAGTTTTTGTGTTAAGTCTCCTACTTAAGACATGTGATACCCTGTCTCCTTTTATAATACGTTTATTCAAATAAAAAAGAAAATCAATAAACCCCCTTCTTTTTTTTTAATTTAGCAAATTTTGGAAAGGTGAATCCACAGATGACTCAGGTATGGGAAATACTGCTCTAAGAGATACTCTGGCTAAAATTCTTTATCTCTAAACCCTGCTGATCACCTTTGGCCCAGAACATCATCATCAGTGGCTCAAAGGTGGGCAGGTTAGTACCAGCTCTGGAGGGAATGGGGGAGCAGAAAAGAAATGGTCTGGGCAGTGAACCTGAAAAAAAAAAAGACCTGACCATCATCAATACACAAGTGCTTCATCAACCCCCTCCAGTACCAAGGCAAGCTTCCCACGACTGTCATTACTGACTCACCCTCTGTGAGTCAAACCGCACTTGAACAACAATACAAAAATCTCCCCTCTTCTCTGAAGAGATCCCTTTGCCCCATTGACTGCCCTCCTCTGACTTGCCTCCAAACATACCCCAATTTCCCCCAAGACACTCAGTAGCAGAAGGGGCAGGCCATGAGACTCATTCCAGACCCAACAGCACCCAATGCCCAGAACCTCCCTTTTCCAAAACATGACTCAACTTATCCAGGCTCTTTATTTCCATTTATCTTTGAGCTACCTAGAAGATGGACAGCCACGATTTTGGCACACTTAAATGTTAGCTGAAACTCAGGTACGTTCCTGGTCTGAGGAATCCCTGAGGAATTCACACCAGAGAAATCCCATGACACATTAACAAGAATGTACCTAAGAAATAATTATACTGAAATTCCTTTGTTATCTATTAATATCAATTGCCAGGCACTCTATCAGCGTGGGGATAGACAAGTGAGCCTGATGTTTCACTTCTTGCACACTAAGAGATAAGATAAAACAAGAGATTCCCATTTGGGCAGAAACAGGCTCTTGTTTTTGTGGTCAACAAAATCGTGCACTGGGTAAGTCCTATTTATCAATCAACCAGGATCCAGGAGAGATTAATGGCTGAAGTTAGAATTCCAAGAGATTGATTCCAACCAGAACTGGTAGAGGAAAAACATAACAGAAGCAGAGTGAAAGACTGTACCAAATGTGAGGCATGGCATCCTCAAGGAGCAAGGTGAAATCCAGACGTTAATGAGGATTATGGCCAGAAGGCCAGGAAGGACGCCATCCACGCTAAGTGCCTTCAGGTCAAGATTATAGGAGCTAAGACAAAATACCATAAATCATTTCAACAACTGCAAAAGAAGGTGATTATATAATGCATTTTTGATGATCTAATAAATACATACAGATTTATCAAAATTAGTACAGACTAATTCTTCAAACTGACCTCTTAGACTTTGCATTTGTGGAGGACTCCAGGTGGTCCCTAAGATTATAAGGCCAGGAGACTCCATGGCTGTAATCCTGTCTGGTGTGGTCTCCCAAAGACCTGGGTAAACCCAATGACATTAGCAAACAGCCAGGAAAGAAGTGGCCTAACTAACCAGCTACTGTGACAGTTTTTATACTTTCAATAAAAACTGGGCACTCATGTCTTTAGGGAAAAAATAGTCACATACCACATGTGAATATGTTACAGGTAAATCAAAATCTAACTTATTTAAGGCAATGGAAACTTTTCTTCATTACCCATAAAGCTGCATTACAACAACTTCTAAATTTGGATTGACTGCACTCAAATATCACACATATTAGGAAAAAAGTACATATTAATAGTAATGAGCACAACAAAGAGATATATTGGCAGTTGCTCACATGACTTACCAAGTATATCCCAAATCTTAAGATAAGCGCTCTATTTTGAATGTCCTCCTTCATAAAAAGAATCAGGCCAGAGTTCTAAGCTCCCAAGATCTGATTTAGCAAATGTCACTTAAATGCGGCTGTTCTCTATTTCCATAAAGTTTATAATGAAGAACTTTATATTCCTATTGATGGCAATAACCATGCCACCAGGCAACAGACACAGACATCCAAGCGTACCCATGATTACAACCCACCAAGGCTGAGCCTTTGTCTTTTTTTATGTATTTGCAGACGTATTTAACGCAACATTGATGCGTTCAGATTTCACAATTGTCAATTTCAGAGTTGGAAGTTACCTTGAAGATGCCGTTGCCTGCGAAAGTCAAGATCCAATAAAGTTTGGGTTCACACTTCCTAGCTAAGTAGGCTACATATTAACCAGTATATAACTTTGAGCAAAGTCCTTAGCCTTCCTGAGCTTCCGTAGGAACAGCACAGCCAGCTGGGGCCCGCCCGTAGGGCTCTTGGGAGGAGGGGGGCTCGGGGGCGCCTGGCACAGCGCGTGGGTGTCACCCACGTGGGCCGCCCTCAGCAGCCTTATCAACAACAGCTGCACTGCAGCCCGGGAGGGGAAAACAGCCACTCGACCAACTTCGAACAGTTGGTAAAGGGGGAGAATCAGGGCTTCAATCAGGTTTCCTGCATTTTCATCCGGGGCTATTTCCACTTAACCACGGCTGCCCCTGAGGTGTCATCTCGTTTTTTTGCGATCACGTTTGCAAGAGATGGATGAACGTGCTAATCCTGCAGCTTCTGCTCGCCTTCCTCTGGACTTTGCACGGAAGCCACAGGAACTGCGTGTGATGGGAGATGAAATCGCATTTGAACGGGGTCTTTAGAGAAATTCCTCTTGTGTTCCATTACTTCAATTATGACACGGCTAGGGGCGCCTGGGTGGCTCAGTGGTTAAGCGTCTGCCTTCGGCTCAGGTCATGATCCCCGCGTCCTGGGATCGAGCCCCGCATCGGGCTCCCTGCTCCGCGGGAAGCCTGCTTCTCCCTCTCCCACTCCCCCTGCTTGTGTTCCCTCTCTCGCTGTCTCTCTCTCTGTCAAATAAATAAAATCTTTTTAAAAAAAAATTATGACACAGCTAAAGAGACTCCGAGAAATTTCCAGCCTGGCAACATCTGCCCCCCCCCCCCCCCCCGACCCGCAGGGCTGACGGTGGCTCCGAATCACACCCGTGGTCAGGTGGCAGGCAGGGCAGGGGCACGTGCACACAAACAAGTTTTTGTTCAGGATACCTCAAAGAGCCAGCCAAGTGGCAAATATGGACATCTGTGCTAGACTGTGGCTGTCCTGTTTTTTTAGTCTAATCTGTCAAGATAACCATTTCCCCATTCTCTTAAACAAACACAGACTTCCTTGTTTAAACACTGTAACAGTTCTAACAGAACACACAGCTTTTAATCATTCTATGCTAAGTACGCTGGCAAGAGTCTGAGAAAAGAATCAAAACATCTTAAATGTAAACTGGCTGATTTTGCTGCTTTGCAAATCCCAGGAAACAGGAGAGAGAAACCTGAAGTTGCGGATAAAAGGAGAGGAGCAGGGGAAGCAAGAGTGAGTTTCTTAAATGATAATTGAATTAGAAATGCAATCCTGAATCCACTTCAGCTTCTAAAGGAGAAAAAGAAAAAGAAATGGGGTCAGGTTTTAGTTTTTCTTCTGCAAAAAGCTTCAAGTTGAGCAAATGTAAGTTCAGGTCCAGCAAATGTGAGTTCATGGCTCCAACTATTTTGTATACATTTATAAAGGCAATAGTATGCACTTGAGGAGGATGCTATTCTCGGGGAAAACTATTTAAAGGGGAGCGAGGTTGCATCACCATGGACTCAACTCCCTCTTGAAAGCCTCTTAGTCAAAAGCTCTGTCACAGCACATTCTTTTCATTGATGCGGTGTTCTAGGTCATTTCCTAATATTTGAGAACAGAAACGTGAAGGGTCGGGGGAGACCTTCACTGTGGAATGAGCAAGAATATTGACAGTGCTCAAGTTTAGGATGTGCTTCAGCCTCAATACTCAGCATTTCACTTGCAAAATATCCAAATTCACTCTGAAATGAGAAGAAGATAAAACTTACACAGAACGCTGATTTGTTTCCCAGAAAAAAATGGTGGCCAAATAATCCAACCCTCCATTGCCCAAGCTCACAGGTGGTTCAAGGACAAGCGTGGAGATCTGGGGTCCACATTCTGGTTCAGTGACTTAATCTTATGACCTTAAATGAGTTAATAAACCCCTCAGATTCTTAAGCGTTTTTTTTTTTTTTTAACCTGTGAAATGGGGATAAAAATAGTTTACAGAGTACTTCGGAAGATGAAAGGAGCTAGATTCGCAATGGTAAGTGCTTAATAAAGTTAGCAATCATTAAGTCAAGTGTCCACTGATACCTACCATAACTGGATAATGTTCTGACTGACATAAAATTCAAGTTAATACAGCTCACATGTAACATCTGGATTTCCAACTTTACAAAATTAGAAAACAATTTAACACTGAAATACCAAGCCTGTTTAAGAAACAGAATGCTCTGAGCATCGGTCCCATGTATAATTCCTTATGGAGAAAGCAGCCAGAAGTTGTGACAGTTGTTGTCCCAGCCATCCCAACACAGTGGACTGGGCCACATTCCCTGGACACAGGTGGGGCCCCAGTCTCGAAGCTCTGGCATGTGGTTGCCTTGCAGACTGTGGTCTGACCCATAGATGGCTGGAGAACACCAGAAGGTTGGGATCGGCTGACCCATCACATCTTCCCCTTGAATGACAAAGCCAGTCTTGATGAGAATGGTGGCAGCAAAGGCCAACAGAAGCTGACTGATTGATGGTTATTTGGTCATGCGGAAAAATCCTGAACTTGGGGAGCAACAGAGACCTGGGCTGAGGACACGAAGAGACTAGGCCATCAGAGATGAAAAATCTGGTTCTCCACCAGCCTTGATTGTGTGTAAAGGAGACTTTTAAACTCATTCTGTATTTCCTCACGAATCCTTACAATACCCTAATTGAAATAACCTGAATATATATTGGCTACTTTTCAACCTGAAACGTCTTTTTTTTTTTTTAAGATTTTATTTATTTATCTGACAGAGAGAGACACAGCAAGAGAGGGAACACAAGCAGGGGGAGTGGGAGAGGGAGAAGCAGGCCTCCCACAGAGCAGGGAGCCCGACGCGGGGCTCGATCCCGGGAACCTGAGCCCAAGGCAGACAATTAACGACTGAGCCATCCAGGCGCCCCTCAACCTGAAAAGTCTTAACGGCATCAGTTTATCTTTGATGATCCAGGAGGCACCTAAAGATCTCAAAACACTTGAGGGTCACAGTGATTCACATCAGTTCCCATAGGAGCATAGATATCCAGTTACTTCCTCTTGGGATTTTATTTCTGCATTCTGATAGCTGCTATTACATGGTGGATGACAATAATTAGGTCCTGTTAAGCTCAACCTACATAGCTTAATTAAGCAAATATGAACACTAAATGCAATACTACAGGCCTACTACACATAAGACACACTGCTAAACGTTGTAAGTGACTAACAAATGAATAAGAAGTCTTCCTGTCCTCAAAAATACTAGAACTTCAGAAGTACAGATCTGTGATTCAGCAGTCTTGCACAATTCACAGCACTGTTGAATCTCAGATCTGTACCTCTGAAACAAATAATACAATATATGTTAAAAAAAAAAAAAAGAAGAAGAAGAAGAAGAAGATAGCAGGAGGGGAAGAATGAAGGGGGGGAAATCGGAGGAGGAGACGAACCATGAGAGACTATGGACTCTGAGAAACAAACTGAGGGTTCTAGAGGGGAGGGGGGTGGGGGGATGGGTTAGCCCAGTGATGGGTATTAAAGAGGGCACGTTCTGCATGGAGCACTGAGTGTTATACGCAAACAATGAATCATGGAACACTACATCAAAAACTAATGATGTAATGTATGGTGATTAACATAACAATAAAAAATTTTAAAAAAATATTAGAACTTCATGGGATTTGACAAGTTCATAAGTACTATGAGAGAGAAAATGATAAATGCTTTAAGAGAATAGAAAAACTTTAACCGTGCTCCAGGAAACTCCGTAAGGTGTTCATTTGCTTGGTGGTGGTAACCATTTTGCCATATACATGAATACCAAATCATCACACTGTACACTTCAAATGTATACAATTTTTATTTGTCAATTACATCTTAAGAAAGATGAAAAAATTGCAAAAATGCAATTGAATAGGTAAGGTAAATCATTTGCTGAAATAAACTTTTTTAAACATTGATTTATTTCAGAGAGAGAGAGAGAGTGGGGGGGGGAAGGGCAGAGGGACAGACTCTCCAGCAGACTCCCCACTGAGCACGGAGCCTGACCTGGGGCTTGATCCCACAACACCGAGATCATCACCTGTGCCAAAATCAAGAGTCAGATGCTCAACCAACCCTGCCACCCAGGCTCCCCTCACTGAAATAAATTTTTAAGAACAACAACAACAGAAATTTGGCAATGGTCGAGCTGGAAGAAATGACATGTACTCAGGAGGGGAAGCATTCCAGGAATCAGGGAACACTGAGGGAGGGCAAGACCACAAACACCTTGACGTCCAAGTATAACTTTGAAGGAAAGTGGAAGCTGTGACGGGAACAGGAACAGGAGAGAGCACGAACGAGGACAGAGAAGATTATTTGGGGAACGGCAAGTATCACTGAATGACTGGTGTGCAGAGAACTTATAATAAGAGATAAACACGGAGTTAAGTTAGGGGCCAGGGAAGGAAGGCCTTGAAATGTCAGGATAAAGCACTCAGAATTTATTTTGTAAGTAATGCTGTCTAGAGAGGTTTTTGAGCAGGGAGCGATATAATCAGCTGATGCTGGGTCTGACACATGCTTCCACACCTGAATAACTTTTCTATAAAAATATGACTTTATCAAAATATCTTTATGAATAAAATTGCACATATCTATAAAACGTGAATAAGCAACAGAAACACAATAAAGACTAAGAATTTAAATAGTATAACATCCAGGCATAATGGAGTCTCCGATTTGCCTTATCAGAGAGAGATGTCAATTTTCTCTCCTAATAATCACTTCAAGCTGATTCCTGCAACCAATATTCTTTTTTTTTTCACAGAGCATACAACAGACTGGTACTATTTGTCAGGCTCTTTCCTGAGGCTGCAGCATGAGGCAGACATAAAGAATGTGAGCTAGTCTGCACAGAAACTGAAATTTTCATCCGTAATTGCTGCAGTATAAATTGGCACGGCCCTCTTGGAGAGCAATTTGGCATGTGTATTAAGAGCTATGGTATGTTCATATCCATTGACCCAGTCTACCCACTCCTGGGTCTCTAGTCTAAGAACATTTTTAAAAATAGAAAGTGGTATGGATTAATATGATTATCATTGTGTTTTTTTATACTTGTGAAAGATAATAAAGAGAAACTTAAAATTTTTTTAAGTAGGAAGAATTCTTGGGGCGCCTGAGTGGCTCAGTCGGTTAAGCATCTGCCTTCGGCTCAGGTCATGATCCTGGGGTCCTGGAATCGAGCCCCACTTCAGGCTCCCTGCTCAGTGGAGAGCCTGCTTCTCCCTCTCCCTCTGCCCCCCCCAACTCATGTACTCTCTTGCTCTCTCGCTCTCTCTCTCGCGCTCTATCTCAAATAAATAAAATCTTAAAAAAGAAAAGTAGGAAGAATTCTTAAATAAACAATAGACCATGTGCTTCATGAACTATTATACAGATATTTTAAATCATACTTATAAAAATTATGTAGGAACATGCAACAATGTTTCTGGGTTAAAAAAAAAATCAGACCCAAAACATACACCACAATGACAAATTATGAAAAAAAACTTCCTATAAAAAAGACTGGACAACAATAGATAAATAATAACAGTAATAATAATAACACCAATTGTGATGATAAGTTTATTAAAGGAGATGTGTGTTATTCCTCTGTTTTGTCTTCCAAAATGCTCATAGGTTGGTATAATTACCCAATAGTAAAGGAAGGAAAGGATAAAAAACAGAGCTCTAAAAGGAAGCCAGCGGTACCTTTAAGACGGCATGGGAAGAAAGAAGCCATTGGCCCTGAGTGGTTTCCTCCCTGACAGATCCTACGGGGGCTCCACGTGCTGACCAATGGTGGGGTTCCCAGAAGACCTAAAGCTGCCAGAGCCACATGGCAGAGAATGAGAAATGGATTCCTTGATGAATTTGTCCTCTTGGGTCCCTGCATGATGGTGCAGTAAGAAGGGAAGAGAGAATGGGAAGAAGGATGTATGACATTTCACTGAGTTGTAGCTCTAATATACAGATCATCAAATAACACCCTCCACCTTCTGGTCTCGAATGCTTATAGAGAAAACGGTTTCCTTCTTCTTCCTCCCTTGGGAATGAGAAATGCGAGGTTCAGAAATAGAATACTGTGACTACAATCAGTGCTAACCAGCTGATATTAGCACTGTACATTTCTAAACGGAGCAATTTCATTCTCTTTTTAGACAAACCAGTAAAAATAAAATGGTTTTGATCACAACTGAGACCACAATAAAGACCTTCTTAAATGTCTTGTGAGTAGCAGAATAGAATGTGTATTTAATTGTTAGCTACAAAGGGTCAAATTATTGTCTCCTAATCGATAGGATTATTCACAATTCTACAATATGTACAGCAATGAAGAGAATAGGAAAACAAAGCATTATCACATAAAATGTAGCCAATTAAATTATTACTTCACAAGGATATAAATATTACTTAATAATTAAAGTGCTGCTTGGATTAAAACTGTTTCCAAAGGAAGGACTGATTCAAAGGCAATTAGTAGCATGAAATGAAAGTTTTGCTTTGGGGACTTTTATTATTTACACGATAGCTTTATCATTAATGTAAATTAGACAACATTTAACTAGGGGTCTACTGTGTGTGCGGCACAGAGCAGACCACCATTTCTCTCTGAACCCATTTCTACATGGAACCTCTTCCCATTGGAGGTGACGATTCAGACCTGGCCCCATGTACTGGAGTTATTTTCTGGGTGTATGAACATTTTTAACCCTGCTCCTCCTGACCATTGTGAAGAAGATACGCAGGAAGAATGCAGAATCCTGACAGTATGTCACACTTGGTTCCAAGAAGGAGGCAAAGGTTAAGAATGAGTAAAATTAAGCAGACAACCATGTGTGGCTTGCTATTCTGCAAAGGCAGATTCCCCGGGCACAAATAGAAGAAAGACTCATGAATGAGATCATGTCAACTTCCCCTGCTTACATAGTCATGCCGGCCCCCTTTCCCTTCGGAAAAACAAGTCATCCATGCACCAGAGTTCAGGGCTGCATTGTAAAATGTTTCGGAAGCACACTCACACAGGTCCAGGGGACTGACCCAGGCGGGCTTTTCCAGGCCTGGTCTGAGGGCCATAGGATCCAGAGTCCACCTGCTCATGTCCATGAAATCTGAACCTCTTGGTGCCCACTGGTCCATGAACCTCTGGAAACACACGCTAAATGAATGGGCTTGACTTTGGAAAGAGAACACTTTTTCAAGAACTTCAAGATGGGGGTGTTGGGCTGGCTTTGGGCTTGGCGATCAATTTTTAAATGCTAAAGGGAAGTGATTCTGGTTTTTGGCAGAGCCAGTGCTCATAGAGGACGAGACTTGGTGAAATCGTTTCGCAGATGAACTCTAAGTCAGAAAGAGTTTTCCTCTAAATTATATTTTAATCCATGGATTAGTTCACTCGATTTCTTTTATGATTTTCTTTTCTCACTAAATTATTTTTGCTCTCCAGGAGTGATTCTAGTTAGGAAATATGACATCAATTCCCAGAGTAGGTATTAACTCATGGTAGATTGAAAGGCTCAAGATCATAATATTTTATATACGAACGAGGTTCCTATAATCTAAATCTGAACATTACCCAGTTGTTTTATGGGCAAGTTGGCCTCTAAGTTACTGTACATTAAACAATGAGTAATATGTTGCTATGGAAATTCTATATTAAAATCAGATGTGTATAAATGTCTTCATTTTGATTTTTTTTTTTTGGTTGTTGCATATATGAATATTTTTTAAGTCACTGTGAAAAAAAAAAAAAAGTAAAGATCCTATAGCTGATGTCAGACTAGTACCCATCCCTGGCCAAGGCAGAAGGTAAAACGGTATTACTCTAACAACATTGCCCCATCTCAAAGTAATGTTCGCTTGAGGGCAGGTGTCTCTACAGACTGTTAGTGGTATTCCTTAGCATTTCAGAAACAAAGATATCTCACGCCAGGTAATTTGACAGTACAGTAGATGCTCTATTAACCGACCCCCAAATCCCAGGCCAGCTGATCTTTTCTAGCCATGATTCCTGGCCACCCCACACACAAGTAGCTCCTCTCATCACTGATGGGCCCCACCCCAGACAAGATGTCTGAGCACCTCTGCTCCCATCGGTTGTATTGTCTACCTGCCAAGAGGAAGTTGTGTTTGCTTCTAACCCCGTCTAAACAAACTGTCTTGGTTACTAGGATCAGGCGATTTATGTACTATCTAAAATAAACTGATGAAAGTGGCAGAAGAAAGATTTGTACTTTCTCTGAAAGAGTTTTTAAAAAAATATTATCAAATCAGGAGTAGGTAAGAAAATTGCAAATGATGGGTGAGATAATGTAAAAATTTAGAAGAATTTTCTTTTCGGCTTGCTTCAGAAATTTTAGTTCCTGTTCTACTTAGGAGGGAAAAAAAAAAACAAAACCCAAAACCAAAGAAACCATGCAGTTGAGATGCTCATGCAAAAAAGGATAAATGCAGAACATGAACCAGTGACCAAGAATGTGTTAGATTAATCCACATTTATGTTTTAAGTTAAAAGAAAATGTTTAAGGTATGTGTCTATCATTACTCATGATTCCCTATTTTAATTGACATTCTTTTTATTAACCCACAAGCTACTGATATATATTGTACACACATATACACAGTATATAAATATACTTTAGCAGATTTCTACCATAGTATATAGATTTCTACTGCAGTATGTAGATTTCTGTTGTAGTATATGGATTTCTACTATAGTATATAGATCTCCACTATAGATTTCTACTGTAGTATATAGATTTCTATTGTAGTATACAGATTTCTACTGTGGTATATAGAATACCCAGGTGTCAATGAACTAGAAAGAATGATCCAGGAAGCTATTTGAGTAAAGACAAGAAGGAATGAGAATCTGAACTACAGTGATGACAAGGAAGTAAGAGGTGTATATCAGAGAAATTGCAAAGTAAAAGTAACAAATTCCTGAATATTTACGAGTTAACATGACTCTAAGGCTTGAGTGTGGGTGGTAGGTAGCACCCTGGAAAAACACAGGGAGTCCAGGAAAAGAACCTGATCTAATAGGAGGAAAGAATTTGTGTTTCTGATTTACTAAGTTTAAGACTGACAATGACATCCGGGGGGGGATATACCCGAATATCACTGGGAGGCAGTTGGAAGTACGGGAGAGCAGACATGATTAGAACTATGGGTTTGCATGAACACATACTTCTCCAAAGATGACATACAAATGGCTAACGTGACACATGAAAAAATGTTCATCATCATTAGCCATCAGGGAAATTCAAATCAAAACCACAATGAGATACTACCTTACACCAGTTAGAATGGCAAAAATTGACAAGGCAAGAAACAACAAATGTTGGAGAGATTGTGGAGAAAGGGGAACCCTCTTACACTGTTGGTGGGAATGCAAGTTGGTACAGCCACTTTGGAAAACAGTATGGAGGTTCCTCAAAAAGTTAAAAATAGAGCTACCCTATGACCCAGCAATTGAACTACTGGATATTTACCCCAAAGATACAGATATAGTGAAAAGAAGGGGCACCTGCACCCCAATGTTCATAGCAGCAATGTCCACAATAGCCAAACTAGAAGGAGCCGAGATGCCCTTCAACAGACAAATGGATAAAGATGTGGTCCATATATACAATGGACTATTACTCAGCCATTAGAAAGGATGAATACCCACCATTCGCATCGACATGGATGGGATGGGAGGAGATGATGCTAAGTGAAATAAGTCAAGTAGAGAAAGACAATTATCATATGGTTTCACTTATTTGTGGAACATAAGGAATAGCATGGAGGACATTAGGAGAAGGAAGGGAAAAATGAAGGAGGGAAAATCAGAGGGGCAGACGAACCATGAGAGACTATGGACTCTGGGAAACAAACTGAGGGTTTTAGAGGGGAGGGGGGTGGGGGGGCTAGCCCCATGATGAGTATTAAGGAGGGCACGTATTGCAATGAGCACTGGGTGTTATACACAAACAATGACTCGTGGAACACTACATCAAAAACTAACGAAGTACTGTATGGTGACTAACATAACAAAAGAAAAAAAAGAAAGAAATACGGTTTTGCAAATGGTAATCCAGGTAAGTCCTGAGGCTGGAAGGAAAAAAATCTGTGTTTCAGGGCAAAAGGGGTGAGGAGAGCCACATAGGAGATTAGAAGGGTTCAAAGACCAACGATGAGAATCACAAATGGCCCAGGTCTCAGAAGCCATGGGAGGAGAGAGTTGGGCACATGGAGGGTGGCGAGGGACATGCACTCCAGAGAAGTGCCATGTCCTCTGTCAATCGCCAGGCTCCGTCAGGGAAGCACTCTCAGGAGAAAGGTGAGTGAATCCACCAGATTTCAAAATGTGAAGGACTGAGTATCTGGTGAGGAAGAAAGAACGAGAGCAATAAAAAGCTGCAGAAGAAGTTTGATGGTGAAGAGGGGAGAGACCCCACTATGCCTTAGGGGGTAAGATGGTTGAGCCACTGAGATTCTTTAGGAGAATGAAATACTGAATGGATCATATTGATGACAGAAGGGAAGGCAGCATTCCAGAAGACAGAGCTGGAGGTATAAATTAAAAGAGTTAGGTAGGGGCTCTAAGGAAGTAGGAGAGAGGGGAGCCAAAAGAGCAAGAAAGAGTAAATTAGACAATAAGGAAAGGACCTTCTATCTTAAAGATGGGAGTAAGGAAAAAGAGAGGGTAAAGAGAAGAGGAAAACTCAAAGTGTTGACCTCCACTAGCCTACATTTTCCTGCTCAAGTCTTCCACAGTGTGGCCAAACCCATGCTCAGTGTCTAAGAGACTATAATGTCACCTACGTGTAATTATTAAACATAGAGTTGGGGCCCAGAGTTGAGGCCTGCCATGTAGAGGAATACTCACCAAAGGCGACAACTCTTTACTGCATTCGGTGAAAGGAGAACCCTCCACATAAAGAAAATACAACAAAAACATTTCCTGTTGTTCTGTTTTCCAACCTGGATGAACACGACACAGACGATTACCGCATCTGGGAGAACGAAGAAAAGACTGCATTCACAATTTCTGAAATTTCTCTTCATGTCCTCCAGTCATGTCCACCCAAAGGCCTGCACTGGGGTATCACACAGTCTCTCTGAGAAGCCACTTTCCTGAGTAATTGCCCCTTCTGATTCTCATGGCATCGGCTTGAACTCTTCCGCACACAGATTTTCCATGGCTGGGGTTGGTATTTCTTTTTTTTTTTTTTTTTAAGATTTTATGTATTTGTTTGCCAGAGAGAGAGAGCTCAAGCAGGGGGAGTGACAGGGAGAGGGAGAAGCAGGCTCCCCACTGAGCAAGGAGCTGGATGTGGGACTCAATCCCAGGACTCTGGGATCATGACCTGAGCCGAAGGCAGACGCTTAACTGACTGAGCCACGCAGGCATCCCTGGGGTTGGTATTTCTAAATGAGGCGCCATCACACTACTCAGGTTTGCTTCTCAAACAGCAAAACCTCACGCTGATAGGGATGACAATTCCCAGCTCCCCCTGTCAGAGAGCTTCACCCAGCAAGCCTTCCCTACCTGTTCACGGCCACTTAAAAAGGTGCCGTACTTACACATGAAGCAGTTGGACTAGTTTTTTCGTTTTAGAAACGAAAGCTGCGGCATTCAGAAGTTAATGTGATAGGAATCAGCCTTTTCTGGGTTATTTCAAGTTTACACTACAGCGTTTCAATTGCACTGAGTAAATGGTGTAAGTGGAAAGGGGCATTCTTTGTTCCTGGTGCTCACTACCTCTAGTCTTCACTGATCTTTCTAAGAGGCAGAAGGAAACTACCTTATATGATTCCAAGCGGGGACCTCTCAAAGCCTCTCTGTCCCAATATATTTCCACCGTGAGGTTGCTCAAATCCCAGATAGCCCTATTTCATGCCTGCTGCTTAGGCCACTAAAGCTTGACAAGTCAACTTTAGGATGAAAATAATCTCAAGAGAGGAGATAATTAACAAATTTATACAACCAAATTTATAAATTTGGTTTAACAAGTTTGTCAGTCTGTCTAGACTGCAAGGGCAGCAAATGGTCTAGACTCTAGATAGGCCAAGGAGAACGGGCCTGGGCAGGAAGCTACCCTACCCTAGGCTAAGGAGCCTGAGCAGCCAGCCTGGTCCTCTGGAGCAGGTACAGAAATAATTACACAGGGCAAGTCAAGAAAGGCTTCCATAACTTACCATGGGACTCCAAAGGCTTGTAGATCAGGCTCATTCCAGAACAAACATAGCTAATAAGGTCACCTGGGTTGTAGGCCACCATTCTGTTCCACAGATGAAATTCCAGTCTATTGACCTCCTCCTGGCCCAACCCCCAGGGGTGGTCTCTGCTTTGGTTCACAGGGGGCCACGTTACAAAGCAAAGGGGATCAGAACATTAGCTGAACAATGAGACCTGATGATACTTAAAATCTCTTCTAACATCGAGATTCTGTAATTCTGGGAAATATTACTGAAGTGTGTGGACTAAAACAGGATTTCAAAGGTGTTTGTTTTAGATAAAGGTACTCTTGCAATAAAGATGTGGGCTTCTTAAATGATGAAATGATCCCAGCTCAATTTTCTGTTTATTTCTTGACTGATTTTGAGTACAGAGAAGTCAGAGTTTATAAATAGATTCCATCTACCTCATGCACCTCTTGTGTTTAGATAGGAAAGAGAATGAAAAAGAGACAAATATGTGGACTGAGCAACTATTACATACTTGGAAATTCATTCTCTTATTTCTCTTTTATACCCATTTTGCTTTGTTGTTCCCACCTCGTTGATGAGAGATTTGATACTTATTGAAGTTAAATAACTTGCCCAAAGACATAGAACCCAAAGGCACAGAGTCAAGGTGTAACCAGAGGGCTTCTGATACCAAATCTCATGCTTCTGCTCCCATGCATGATGACTTCATACTTTGACGGATTCTAGCAAATCATCCCACATTCAGTGGTGAAAATCAGATCAGTTTGAAATGTAGCTATAGGGACGCCTGGGCGGCTCAGTCAGTTAAGCAACTGCCTTCAGCTCAGGTCACGATCCCAGGGTCCTAGGATCGAACCCCGCATCGGGCTCTTTGCTCAGCAGGAAGCCTGCTTCTCCCTCTCCCTCTGCTGCCCCCCTTGCTTGTGCTCTCTCTCTCTCTGACAAATAAATAAATAAAATCTTAAAAAAAAAAAAAGAAAAAGAAATGTAGCTATAACCGTAAGAACATTCTTGGTCCAAGTATAACCTTTGCTAAATAATCTCTTATCAAATAAGGAAATCTGTATGCCCATTCTATTCATAGAAAGAATTTCAATTGATTGAATTGTGGTAAATCATTAAAGCATTTTAAGTACCAAATACTGAAATACAGTATTGTGTGTTTTATAATATATGTAAAAGCAGAGATTCAAATGCAAAAATTCAATGGGATCCTTTAGAAAAGAATCTAATTCTCTACAATATGCACCATACGACTAATCTTGCATATCCACATAGGATGCTTGAAAAAAATAATAACTCTGGAATAGTTTAAATTCCTTCTCATGTCACGGTTGTAGATCTTATTTTACTCTGGTGTTTAATTTAAATGTTTACAAAAGTCATAAATAGCTTCCCTTGAAATATGGCGACAGACTTGCTAGCAATTATATGATACTATATATATTCTTAAATCATAATTCTCTGACACAGAGCAAACTAAGCAGGCCATGCCTTTCCTTTAAAATTAGCGAGAAAAATAAAAGTGGATTGTACCCCCACACGATTTGAAATTATTTCTAGGAAATCCATAGGAAAAAAACTGATCTTCATGAAGCTATGGATTTGGCTATTTTCTCCATGAGGTCTGAGCATGCTTCTCCAAATGTATGATTCTTCCTGCAAGAAGAATCAAGCAAAGACTGATCGTGAGCTGTCTGAGGTTTTAGCTGCTAAGCGCATGAAGGCTCTGACCTTGCTTTAGTTCTCGGACCACATGCTGCTGTGGAACCTCGACGACCTTGACTCCCTGGATAGCAATGGTGGTAGCTGGACGAAAGCACCTAATGAGCCACACTGGAGGTGTTCAGTTCCACCTAGCCTTTTATTAATAAGCTCAATACGCTGAATTCTTAGATTAGGCAAGGGATAAAGCCCAAAATTCTTCGATTGTTGACTCTCTCCTCTGAAACTGAAGGAACTGAAATACTTGGCACGCTAGACTACACCATCTATTAGCAACACACATGATTACAACTCAGGTCCACGGACTTTGTAAATATCTAGACCAGAGTTGAGAAGGGGAGCTTAGTTCCAAGAGCTTTTTTAAGGATCCTTTTTAGCTAGTTTAGAGCCTTTTCTGCAAAGATAGGTTCCAGATGAATCTCACAATTGGGAACATCATGCCAAATACTTCAAAATTCTGAACACACTTCAAAGTAACTGCTGCTGTCCTGTAATAATTTTTGACTTAGTATCTTGGGAAATTCTTTTCCGTGGATATATATATCTGATTTGATAATAGACATCAATAGGGAAATGGGATTTGCTTTGCAGAAATTCACTTTGTAGCCAAATTTGCTAGCGTGCATCTATTTCATAAACTGAGAGATGAATTTCTTTATGTTCATATCTATCATCTCTGTAACCGCCTACCTCTCTGGGGCTTCCTTCATGCAGAACCTGACAGGAGACAATGGAGTCAGAGGAGAACGTGGCTACCTCAACAAATATGATAGAATGTGTTGGGGAGAGCTCAGTGTAACATTTACAACCATCTCAGAGAACCCTTTCTTATGGAATGCCTCATCGCATTGCCTCTCGCTCTCGACCCTCTTCACCCAAAAAACAAAACTACCTCAAAGTACTGTTCTCACTGTGTTACTCTCATCCCTGTTTTACAGATTAGGAGGTAAAGGTTCGGCGGTGTTATTTGATTTCCCCAAGATCCCAGAGTTAAGAAATGTGGCCCTCATCTCAAGACAAAGATTCTTTCGCACATTCTACCCCCAAATTCTACTTTATTTTGTTCACCACACCGTACTGATTTGCTTGCTCCATCTGCCAAGGTGGTGACCATGTTTTCTTTTCTTTTAGCTCTATTTTCCTCTCTACCCACTGGATGTCCTTTCTCCCTTCTTTACCCCACCGAACAGAAACAGGTGAATGAATTCCAGATTTTCAAAATCATAATGCCTCGTCCATAATTAATTGTCTCTTAAACTCCCTGATGAGAAACAAGATGCTGACACCGAGCTTTATTTCAGGTCAGGGCAGTCTTCAAGCCAAATTGCAAAACGAAGACTGTGTGTGAGGCAGGGAGGCGAGGGAGAAAGGAGGAGGAGGGAACCATCCAGAATCCAAGTAGAATCTTTAAGTAGGACTCAGCAATACCTCATGAGAGGCAGGAAGGGGCTCCTGAAGCAGGAGAGTCATTTATTTGAGCTTCAGATTATTCACTCTCCCAACTAATCAATAATTGTTATAATTAAAATTGATAGCCACAAATAACATGACAGAGGGCTGTTGCCGGAATACTGATTGTGTCTTTGGCTTGGAAAGATAGGCAGCAGCATGGGACACGTACTTTCCAATTTGCTTTTAGCTGTGTGCAAATTGCTTTAGCTGTATCCAGCTGATTTAGACCTTGCCTAGAGGTGCACTAGATTAATTGGGAGCCACATATTCATTGCTTACAGAATGGACTCTGTAATTGGTGAAATTTGTTAGTGCCAGTTATAAAATAACTATATAGTTCTGCTTTTAGCTGTCCTCTCATTATTCTTGCCATGAGAGGAGAGGGGAAACAATTAGGACCCGGAGGACGATTAAGATGGGCGTTTTTACATAAGGACTAAAAGCAGTGTATCTGCAGTCAATATCTTATGCAAGCAACCAGGAGGGTGAAGACGGTATTGATTTTTTTTCAGAAGCTGAAAGAGTACTTACTTGAGCGTCTCTCAGAATTTTTCCATCTTTGTGGTGACCGTACCTTTGATAAGAGAACCCACGATGTCAGCATTATGAGCAGAGTTTTCAAAATAATTCTTTGTTTTCTCTCCTAACTTCACAGACTCAAGGATGACAGGCACTTTTTCTTCTTTTTCTTATTGCCAAGTGAAAGAGTAAGAACGATCCTGAGGCCACAGTTGGGTGTCCTCTTATTTGTCTGATTTCTTCCACTCCCTTCTTGGGGTCTCAGGGTAGGGAGGGGGCCTAGTGGAAATATCAGGTGAAGCTCGAGGAACATGAAAGTCATTTTTGGCAGGAAAACTTTTTTTTCTTTTTTCAGGAGCAAAACCTGATAGGTCCAGAAGAAAATATAAGCTACACTACATGCTAGAAAAACAAAGAGCTGTCTTCTTAGCTTTTAAAAAGCTCAACAGAGGGATGCCTGGGTGGCTCAGTCGGTTAAGCGTCTGCCTTCGGCTCAGGTCATGATCTCAGGGTCCTGGGATCGAGCCCCGCATCGGACTCCCTGCTCAGTGGGGAGTCGCTTCTCCCTCTGCCTGCATCTCCCCCTGTTTGTGCTCTCTCTCTCTGATAAATAAATAAAATCTTAAAAAAAAAAAAAAAGCTCAACAGACTTAAATATGCAAAATGGACAGTGATATTCATTACATAAATCTTGGTATACTGCCATGCACGGCAACTTGTACAAAGGCTATTTCCAGACACATTTGAAACAAGGTATAAATACATATATATACGTGGAGGAGAGATGTCGGACAAGACTCTTCGTCACTCAAGTGACAAATTCCCAACTCAAACTCCTTTCAGTTCATGAACAAATGGAAGAGTGGGGAAGGAGGTGTTTCTTGGCTCAGAGAGCTGAAAAAGTCCGGAAGGAGGACCACTTTAGACACACTTCAGCGGCTCCCCAAAAGGTATCATGAAGTTCTCCTGCCATCTTTTTGCTCAGCTTTATTTCCTGTGGACTTTGCTTTTGGGAAAGCTCCCACCCATGGAAGGCCCATCAGACCCAGAGTTACAGTCTCTCTGCTCAGCAACTTCCCTGTAGTTCCAGCAAATTCTCCAACAGAAATTTCAAGGGCCCATAGTGAGTCACTGGCCCACCCCCAAACCACTCCCTGTGGCCAGGAAGGCAGAACATGCTGACCCATCACACCTGAGCCTGAGTGCCCCCAGAGCAGGGGCGGGGGGACGCTGCCTGCAGCCTCTGGCCTGAGAACCACGGACAGAGTTCCCCAGGGGACACAGGGAGAGCGTTAGAAAGCAGGGAAATGGATGTCAGGCAGGAACAACAAAGGACCGCAAGATGGACAAACAAAATGCTAGGAAACTATTGGTATTACTTAGTAATATTTCTGAAGCTTCATTTCTATCCTTGGACTCTAATTAAAACGAACAGTCTTTTGTTCCAGAAACACCCCTATGTGATCATGTCATGCAAAATGCTGCCGTTTACTTCAGGACGGTCTGTACATCCCCAGAGCCTAGCTGATAACGTGGAAACGAAAAAATCTTTTTGCAGTAAAAGGCACTTTTAGGAGTATCTGCTTCTCCTAAGGGCAACGATTTTAGGTTTTCATTTTCTTTCTTTTTTTTTTCCCCCCAAGTAATTCTGTTGGTGAAGAATTTCCCTTATGTAGCTATTCTTTATCCTTGTTGTGGATGAATAAACTCTGAAAACCCAAACTGTACCAAATGACTATTTTGTCCAAATGATAGATTGTCCAGGATCAGCCTTTCAATCAGATGACTAACAGAGTGGCCACAAGAGTGATGTCTGTCCTTTCTTTATCTGGCACAAGAGAATGAGCGTTCTGAGGTTAGGCTGTGTCCGTGAGTCCAACTTAAGGTCTCAGCATGAAGATAAAGACTGCCAAGAATAAATGCCTTCTTTAATCTTATTTCATACAGGACCATATGTGACTCCTAAGGAGGAAAAAGGACACATAAGAAGGCAAACTTTTTCATGGTTATGATCAGAAAGAGAAACTGTTTAAACATTACAGTGGATGCTCAAAACAGAACATTTCATAAAGTCTTACCTCAGAAGTGTGAATTTGGATATTTAAATCAAAATCATTCTCATAATTCAAAAATAAAAAAGTTAACTGCACATCAGGGGCAAAAAGACACTGTCAGAAAAAAACAAAATGTAGTATTGCTCCAGAATCATCCTCCCAGAAAAAGGTCTTGTCCTGTGTTTGTGAGAAATGATCTTAGAATCTGCTAGAAATACAGTAGGATGGAGAGAGAGAAAGGCTGTGGGGGAGGAGCAGAAGTTAGTTGTTGCTTTCAGATTTCGGAAAAGAGTTTAAATGAAAGCTCAGATGAAAGAAGAGGCAAAATCACCACTATCATAATGGTCAACTTTTGTCAAATATTCTGTCGTTGGAGGAAGAAGGGACTGCTGTATGTCAAGACCAGTAAATAATTCTTCTAACAATTTATCAACAAGTTCTGTAGCCAAGGAGTAAGGACATAGTTAAAGTCAGCATGAGATAAGGGAACAGAAACCAGAAAAAAAAAAAAATGAGCATTAACAAAGGTCAAGGTCAAAGGCATGACTTTCATTTTTTTTTTTTTTTAAGAAACACATAGAGAGAGAGCACGCGCATGTGCGAGCAGGTGCGTGTGAAGGGGGAGGGGCACAGAGAGAAGGAGAGAGAGAAAATCTAAAGCAGGCTTCATGCCCAGCAAGGAGCCCGGCACAGGGCTTGATCTCAGGACCCTGATATCATGACCTGAGCCAAAATCAAGAGTCAGATGCTTTACTTGCTGAGTCACAGAGGTGTCCCTAAAAGTATGAATTTCAAAATATCTAATATCAATTTCATACACACAGAGAAATATCTAGAAAGACCTATACTAACCAGTGACACAGAGTTGCTCTTTTTAGGTTGAGAAGAGGTATTAAGGGAGACTTTATTTCCTTTATTCTTCTGTTTGGCTTACAATAATTCTTAAAATAATCTTTTGGTTATCTATGATTTATGCAATGAAAAAATACATAGCAGAACTAAAAATGTTTAAAATATGAGAATAAAATATGTTCCTGATGTAAACAAAGCGAGTTTGCTTCAGAATCTCTCTTCTCTTCCTAGAAACTGGACTGAACAAGCAGGACTCTGAAAAAAAACATTATTTGTGTCCAACTTGGATACCAAGCACACTACAAACTTATTATTGGTTATGCTGCTTCCAACAGCTGAGATCAAGCAGAGCCCCCAAAGGAGCTATTCTGGAATTAGCAGCGAGCCACCCAGGAAGGAGTGAAGTGAACCAGTGAGCAGCAGGTTCCAACAAGCATAAGCACACATACACTCAGACTGAAAGGGAGCCACAGAAAAGTGAAAGACGAAAGAGAAGGTTGGCTCCGAGATGACTGAGATTTAACAGAGCTGAGATCACACCACGAGGCTCAGAGAGGAACAGGAAGCCGTGACTGCCGAGCACAGAGATGTCACAGGGAAGCAAAACGTCTCTCAGGCAGCGAAGGAAAGAATCTTAAGTTACACAGCCTAGAATCTCATCTTGCCCTACTTCCCACCCTTAACAAAATAGCCTATAAAGAGATGGTCCAGGAAAATCTAACCCCATCAGTCATGCGAAGCAAAATTAGCATGAGACTGAAAAGAAATTCAAGCATCAAAATTGAGCAAGAGATTTAAAAAAACACTCAAAAATATTGCCATAGGGGAGCCTGGGTGGCTCAGTCGGTGAAGTGTCTGCCTTCGGCTCAGGTCATGATCCTGGGGTCCTGGGATCGAGCCCCACGTCGGGCGCCCTGCTCAGTGGGGAGCCTGCTTCTCCCTCTCCCGCTCCCCCTGCTTAGGCTCTCTCGTTCTCTCTGTCAAATAAATAAATAAAATCTTTTAAAAAAAATATCGCCATTGGATGGATGAAATCTGTAATCACTAATTTTACCATGATATGTTAAAATCACAAATAAAACAATTACCTCCATAGAGGAAGGCTTAAAAAATAAAAATATAAGAACACAGAGCAGGGGAGACCAAACACCAAACAGAATAAAATATGTGTGGCAGAACTTGGGAAAGAAATACAAGAGAAAGAAATTAGGGAAATTAATTTTTTTTTAATGAAAGGAGCAAAGGGGGAAATAGATACTACAGAAAACCCAAAAAGGAATATTAAAGCTGGAAATGAAATCTGCTAATAAAATGAGATAGAAAGAAAAAAATTTAAAAGAATTAGAAAGACAATAACAATTATAAAAGATAAAATGTATCTGATAGATACAAAGTGAAAGGTATCCCACATACAACTGGAATCTTCAAGAAGGGAAAATAAAACAGAGCAAGTATTTTTAAATAATCAGTAAGAAAGCTTCCCCGAAATAAATGAAGACTTGTATCTACATATTCAAACGGCATATCGTGAATCAGGGAAAATTAAGCCAGAACAACTAACGTTGAGACACACTCTAATAAATCTATGGAAATTTTAAGATAGAAAAATAATCCTCTGGATAGGTAGGCAAAAAGATCAAATCACATACAATTCTTTTTAAGTACAGAAAATTTTTTTTCTATAATATGTTTTTAGAAACTAATAAAATAAAAATTGAGAGGAGAAGGTGGGAGGTAGGAATTAAATGAGCACAGAAGAATGTTATTTACTATTGGCAAAACGAGGGGCAGAAGTGAAAACATAATTAGCACTACAAAACTGACAATAAAAAAGACAATAAAGTTGAAGGAAGGAGTATATTTATGGAGAAAGAAGAGAACATAAGCTAATTTTATCACTGATGATAGTATTTGAGGTTATCATACTGCATATACCTTTGTATGAGGTAATTATACCTTTCTATACTACAGAAGAGTTGGATAAAATATTTACACAAAAAATGCAAAGTACTTGTACAGAAATACAAACCTTCTCAAATGTCAAAAGAATTACAATGTTAAAATAAGCAAAAAGAAAACATAAAATAATATGACAGCACAGAAACCAACAAATCTTTCATAGCCATAAATAAAAACGGGCTAAACTTGACTATGAAAAGAAAGAGATTTTCATATCGGATTTTAAAGGGAAATCTATCTACTCTGCATAAAAGAGACACATCTAAAACAAATGATTCAGAGAGCTTGAAATCGAAGGACAGGCAAAGATTTCTCCAGGCATATGCAAAACTTTAAAAATGGAGGTCTGGGGCGCCTGGGTGCCTCAGTTGGTTAAGCGACTGCCTTCGGCTCAGGTCATGATCCTGGAGTCCCGGGATCGAGTCCTGCATCGGGCTCCCTGCTCGGCAGGGAGTCTGCTTCTCCCTCTGACCCTCCTCCCTCTCGTGCTCTCTGTCTCTCATTCTCTCTCTCTCAAATAAATAAATAAAATCTTTAAACAAAAAAAAAAAATGGAGGTCTGCTTCTAGTGACAGAGAAATACATATATATGAGTATATGAGTATATCCTAAACGTGCCCACAGCTCCTGGTCCTATTAGGTACTGCCTGTCCGTAGATGCTAAGCAGGGAAAAAAGAATTAAAAAAAAAAAAAAAAAAAAGGAGGACTCTGTTACTCTGGGCATTAACTAGCCTTAACTCCTCACTATACCCCATTCTTGCTAAGCATCTAAACCACTGTACGTACCCTGACTCCAAGGTCCCCGAAGTGCCCTTTCAAAAACAGCAGCTCTAAAGCAGATGAGTCCACCGCCCACTCCTCAATGCCCATCACAACTGGGTTTCTTAAAACGATTTAACTCTCGGGCGCCTGGGTGGCTCAGTCGGTTAAGCGACTGCCTCCGGCTTAGGTCATGATCCCGGGGTCCTGGGATCGAGCCCCGCATCGGGCTCCCTGCTCTGCGGGGAGCCTGCTTCTCCCTCTCCCACTCCCCCTGCTTGTGTTCCCTCTCTCGCTGTGTCTCTCTGTGTCAAATAAATAAATAAAATCTTTAAAAAAAAAAAAATGATGAAACTCTCTGTTGTTTCAAAATGAGATAAAACCTCTATCGAAAAAATTTTAGACAGACTTCTTCACAATTCATATATTCTATTTTTAGCTCCAAAATATTAAGCACCATAAGAAGGTTACTGAATCTGTTTTTTGCTTTTTTTTTTAGATTTATTTATTTTAGAGAGAGGGAGTGCAGGAGGGAGGGGCAGATGGGGAGAGAGAGAGAGAATCTCAAGCCGACTCCCCTCTGAGTGCAGAGCCCACCCCACCTTGATCTCACAATGCCGAGATCATGACCTGAGCGGAAACCAAGAGTTGGATGCTTAACCGACTGAGCCACCCTGGCGCCCCCAACCTATTCTTAATAAAGACATTTATTTGTTTGTTACTCCATTTGAGCGCCTTCCTCATTAAGCATATGAGTACGCATATGATGTTATGCTAAAATAAAATATTATACACAAATAGCCAAGGACAAACTTTGCATAATAAATTTCAAGGCAGTTAACATCATTGTGAAAGATTCTAGAACTAGCTAATAAGCATTCTCCCTTAGTATAATGTATATATATTAATTAAAGAGAGATGAATTACATAGAGATAGTGAAGCGATAGCAAGAGAAATAGAGGTAAGATAGAGACACAGACAGATACCATGCTGCATATTCACAGGGAGAGAAATGACAGTTTACTCTGAAAGGGATTTGTGTCCATCATTTTAAAAATCCAACAGCTCATAATGACATTAAAGACAAAGCCCCTTCCTCCTCTAGTCTACTCCCCACTCCCCATTCATGACAGGTAACCCCTGTAAACAGTTTGAGAACCTGCCTTTCCAGGATGTCTGTCCAAATGCAAATAGAGAGCATAAACATGCGTGTATGCAACGCAAACCACACGTTGCAGCCACCATGTCGTGCGCATACATAAATATTTCACTTTCCAAGGCAGCAGACTGTGGTTCTGCCTTGACGAGACCACGCTGATGGATATTTTAGCAGTTTGGGGCTGTTCAAAATGACGCAGTGAACATTTTCTTACAGAGTGGGAACAGCTGATAGGCTAACCTCCTAAAAGGAAATTCCTATGTATGTTTATATATTTAAGATTTTATTTATTTATTTGAAAGAGAGAGAGAGCGAGAGAGAGAGAGAGCATGAACAGGGACAGAGGGAGAAGCAGCCTCTCCGCTAAGCGGGAAGCCCAATGCGGGGCTCGATCCCAGGACCCTGAGATCACGACTGGAGCCAAAGGCAGATGCTTCACCGACTGAGCCCCCCAGGCGCCCCCTGTATGTTTATATCTTTGACAAACAGTGCCAAATCTGTCTCTCACGTATTTCTAGGAACTAGGAACTCTGCGCCACCCCCTCAAACAACATATAACCTTGGTCATACTAATAGGTGAAAAGAAATCTTTTGTCCTTTCCACCCACTCTACGACCACCTTTTTATATTCCTATCAGTCATTGTATTGCTTTTCTGTTCACCGATTTGTTTATACCCTTCGTCTCTCTTTTCTGTGAGGCAGCTGGCTCAATGCTTTTTTAAAAAATAATTTCGGTATCAAAATTGGCCCTTTGCCTGGGGTCACTTTTGCAAATATTTCCCCCAGTTTCTTGTCTGTTATCTGACTTTATTCATGATGTTATTCCCCAAATGCAACTTTAAATTCTTTAATATGGTCAAATTATCCATCTTCTCCTCCGTGGTTTCTGAATCCGATGCTATGTACCAGAAACATCACCCCCCCCGCCCCAGACATAAGAACACATCACCAGCGTTTTCTTCTGGTCCTATGATACTTCCACTAAATGGCTGATTCTCCTAGAATTTATCAGGCTTTTAAGGAGTGATGTTGGATTCCAGGCTATTTGCTCCCATATGGCTGATCAGTATGTCAAAACACGTTTAAGATACTCACACGTAACATTTGCTGGTCAAGCAATGTTTCACGAGAAATAAAGATAAAATGACTTGTATGTTTTCATGCATTAATTTTGTTTTTCAGAAATATTAATAGTAGACTATGGCCATTTCAGAGGTTTTATAATCTATATTTCTTTAAGAAACATAATCTGCAGTTTAAATGACACCCAATTGTTAGTTCTGTGTTATAGGAACATGAGAAAGGAATACCCCCAAATTCTTTCTCAACAAGAGACTCCTAAAAATGTAAAATCAATGATATTCCACAAAGACATTTTTAAATCATTTCTTCGGTAGAGCTTAAATGGATTTTTTAGGGTTATGTATCCACTGAAATCGCTATATCCTTTTGCTTTATGAACAAACAGTGCAAAACTTTATCAGAAAAGTTAAATGTGTTACTTCTCTGCCCCGGCTAACCCAAATCACAGAAATGGGGTGATTAATATAATACTGTATCATTTAAAATTCATTCCAATGGGAAAAAATAAAGAAGGAATAACTAGAATAGGGCATCTTAGGGAGGCAAGTCAAGCTTATGGCAAGGATTGAATAACAGGTTAAAAACAGCAGTGCCTCTCAACCTTAGACGTAGTATGTTACCTCCCACCTTGCAAACTTCTCCCATTAACTTCCTTCCAGACCTGGCTGCACCTGTTCCCGAGGCTGACTCCCATCCACTCCATGCCCAGCCCCGCCCTTCGTACCGTGGGCTGACTGCCTCATCCCGCACGTGGCTGTCCCCTCGCCTCCAGGACAAGATTGAAACAGCTGGTAGGCAAATGAGTAAAATTAATATCTATTTCTCAGTCCGGAGAACCCACATTCTCAGCACCTTTTCTAAGTACATCCCACTGCAGAGAATCTCCTGGCACCTGCTTCTATAATTGTTCCTACCTCCTGCCTTTCCTAAAATCTCTCATGCATGTGATGAAATTTTAAGCTCATCTAAACAGACGGCTCCTACGTCCCCTTCAGAGTAAAAATTAAGTCCTTACAATGGCTTGTAAGACCCCAATACTATGCCACCACCCTCCATCCAACTCCCAAGCCTTGTGCAATGTGCATTGGCCACAGTGAGAATATTCAACTAGGCTACACAAGACAAAACAAAGGTGACTGATGCAAATCATTAGATGTGTAAAGCACAGATAATTATATTATTTACCTGGGAGACAGGTGAAGACAGATAAAGCAAATAGAGCACATATGTGTGAACCTAGATAGAGAGGAAATGTAAGAAGCAAGTAAATACTAAGTATTCACGATCACTAAATGTACACGAGACACACAAAGCACTGAATATTCATTATCTCCTAAATATAGATGAGGACGAGAGGCAGTCAGTCTTCAAGAGGCCCTACCTTAGCCACTCACTGATGACACTCATGCAAAGCCCCACCTGCCTTCTATCCCGGACAGGCAGATAAAGCCCATAGCTGCCCATCAGGCTAATGTTACAGCTCCTGGCCTGGCTCTCCAACAGCCTGTGCTGACCCGGGCATCTCCCGTCTTCCTCATCCTCATGTCTAGTTCTCCTAGAGAACAGCATGATCGTGGGGAAGGCTGATGCCCCACAGAGATGAACAAGACAAAAGCATACGTACAACATAGAACTCAGCGGGTGTGGCCCTTCCATTGGCCTGTGCCCCAGCCTAAGTGTATTAATCCACTCCATTTCTTTCTACTGGCTTCAGACTCCATGCTTGAGTTTACATCGATTCAGTTAAACTGTGTGATTTCTGTGTCTTCAATGTGTGAGCTTTCTGGCCCACAACTATGGGACAGCTTGCCTGGCTGGGTACTTGGAGGCTAAGCTTGTAAGGCTGTGTTGACACACACCTTATCTACCCATGGACTCCTCACCTGTGTGCTAGTCACGTTCTTCTTCCTCTCCCTTAAATAGTCCAAACACATTCCTACCTCAGGACCTTTGCACTTGCTCTTCCCTCTGCCTGAAACACTATTCTTCCAGACATCCATATGTCTTTTTTTTTTTAAGATTTTATTTTATTTATTTGACAGAGAGAGACACAGCGAAAGAGGGAACACAAGCAGGGGGAGTGGGAGAGGGAGAAGCAGGCTTCCCGCCGAGCAGGGAGCCCGATGTGGGGCTCGATCCCAGGACCCTGGGATCATGACCTGAGCTGAAGGCAGACACTTAACGACTGAGCCACCCAGGTGCCCGACATCCATACGTCTTGCTCCCTCAGCTCCCTCAGGTGTCTGTTTCCTGAACCCCCTATATACAATGACATCATTTTCCAACAACAATTCTCCAGTTCTCCTACACCAAGTGAGAGAGGTGTCCTATGATTCCATTCAATTCTGACACTGCCCTGTGTGAGCACGGATCCCACAGGTTAAGGAGTCAGTCTCTTAAATGAAGACTGCCCTCCTTTCAGATGCCAGCCACAAATGGGGTCCCCAGGCTACCTGCACTTCTGCACAGCCAACAATAAATTTGGGGTTCCCACAACCCCCCTCCGTTTCGATAATTTGTTAGAACAACTCCTAGAACTTAGGAAAGCATGCTTAGGATTATAGTTTTATCGTCAGGATAAGTTTTTATCAAAATTTCATTGCATAGTCATGCTTTATCAAATCACTGGCCATCCGTGGTGGAACTCCATCTCCAGTCCTTGTCCCTCTAAAAGTTCCAAGCCTCTCATCACGTGGTTGCCTCCTCTGCAACCAGCCCCCAACCCGAAACTTTGGAGAAGTCTGCCAAGAGTCACCTCATTACCATACATTTGGGTATGGCCAGAGGGGCTCCTTATGAATAACAAAATGCACTCCTATCGCTTGGGTGAATCCAAGGGTTTTGTATGTTTGTCTGTTTTAAAGATTTAGAACGGAGGAGGGGCAGAAGGAGAGGGAGAGAGGGAATCCTCAAGCAGACTCCCCGCTGAGCGCAGAGCCCCAGGCGGGGTTCAGTCTCACAACCCTGAGCCGAAATCAAGACTCAGATGTTAAACCCACTGAGCCATCCAGGCGCCCCAGCAATTCCAAGGGTTTTAGGAGCTTTAATTACACGTAGAAAATACCACAAAAATAGGAATTTCCTCTTCTACATACGAGGTGCTCCTTATCCTCTTGGCTCTGTGTTGCCTGTCTCTATATGGTTTACTACCACCGGACATGGTCTATATTTGCTTGCATATTTCTTTGCGGTCACCTTCTCCTAGGAGAATGTAAACTCCATGAGGGCAGAGTTTGGTGTCTTTTCTTTATTGTTCTACCTCCAGCATCCAGAACAGCTTTTAGTCTAAAACTTTTAGTCAGTAAATATTTGTCGAATGAGTGAGGGGATGTCATGTCAGGATATAGGAGAGAAGCTGCCTTCTAGGAGGGGTGGTCCTGAGTTCTAGGATTCTGTCCCACCTCACCCAAATCTGGCCAGCCACATCGGGTTATGATAGGGACAGAAATCCATTTCACCTGGCATAGGAATTTGGAGTGCGAACTGAAAGGCTGAGCCAGTTAAATGATGCTGAGAAATGGGCCAGAGTGCACTCCGTAAGCATCCCAAGCCGTATTTAATAACAGCAGCTCGGAAGCCACGAGGGTAGCACCAGTCCGTCCGTCAACAGAAGCAGGAGGATGGGGCAGGCGCACCAAAAGAAGCAGGGGTAAGAAATTATGTGCCACTCAAGCGAGATTGAGGGGTTGTCTAGACACCATCACTGTGACCTGCCAATTCCTTGCCTATCCTTGGACATTAGGAGACTGACTCGTAAGCTTTCAACAGACCCTCTTTGTAACTAAGCTGGTTTGAATGGGCTTCTGTTCCTGGCCCTCAGCGCTCCTTGGACGCAGGGCACGGACGGCAGTGATGCAGAGCTGGCCCAAGGAAGCCAAACCGAGGAGCTGGCTGAGCAGTCTGCTCCCATCCCCCTGCCGTCACTCCCTCACCAGGCAGCTTCATTGGGAGCTGCCGTGCCTCCGGGCTCCGGGGACACCTGGTGGGCCACTGTCACCCTCTCTCCTTGGGAATCCAGACTCAGAACGGAGATGCTAAGAACACTGCCAGTCAAGTCAGGCCAGTGTTTGGAGAATCGGAGAGAGCCAGTGAGCAGAAAGAGAGCTAAGAGGCCATGATGAGAAGGAGAGGGGAGTGGAGAGAAGGATGAGAGGGGAGAGGGAAGGACAATGGGGTTGCCAAGGTGGTCCCAGTGCCTGCCCCCTTAGAGCTTATCTGCACTTCCTGCCCTTGTTCCTGGAGGACCTCTCTGCCCTACACGGAATCTGCTTATTTTGCTTCGGTTGGTTCGAGGAGGTTTCTGCTACTCATAACAGAAAAGTCCTTGATGAAGACATGGCGGCATGAATAAGCAGGAAGTACCCAGGTGAGCCTGAGGAGCATTCGGAGGACCCAGAGGCCCCCAGAGTTGCCAACATGGAGTGGAGCAAGGCTGGAGACACTTGGCCTTCCAACAGAGTACTTCATTCCTACTAGGATGTCCCTCTTGGCTGATCTGGGGGGGACGCTCCTGGGTCATCTGTGTGCTCTCAGCCGACCTCAGCCTCCGAGTCAGTCACGGGAATGTTCTCGGGCTCCCTGGACTGTCACGTGGGGTTTCCACAGGCTGCACCGCCCCAGCAAGAGGACTCTCAAGAGAGAAACCAGGTTCAGGCCGGCCACTAACAAGCACTGGGACTTCCCCGGCCATGTGGCATTTTTTGGCCTCTGACACTGCGGCTCACTATGACAGAATCCGAGCCAGGGGCAGAAAGGAGTCACTGAAGCTTCCTACCTCCGGGCCCGTCTGCCACTCCCCAGCGGCCTGGGGACTGAGCTCACAGTGCCACCGGGCAGAGGGCCTCCGGGAGCTGCCCGCTCGGGGCCTTTCCATGACTAATCCGCTTCAGCCCCCAGACAGTCTGGTCACCAAATGGTTGCCATAAAATACATCATATGTCTCTGCCCATCTTCTCCCTGAGGGGATGGTAGGGGGTTGGGGGTGGCAGACACCCAGGCACCTGCGGATTCCTGTGGCTGAGCACATCAGGCTTGCAGGTCTCTGAGCTTGGGTCGCAGAGGCCCCAGGGTGAACGCTCGCCTGGACATCCATCTTCCCAGTCAGCAATAACGTCTGCAGCGCTCTGCTCTGCCCAGCTCCGCAGCATGTGGCTGATGCAGAGAGGAGAGCCGTCCCCTCTGTCTAGAAGGGCTGTGAGCACAAGATCTGGGCATGTGTCCCTAGGAAACCCCAGGCCCTTTAGTGGGCACTTGGGAAATACTTCCCGAAAGGATTCTGCCTCCTGTCCTGTTCACCCACTTTCAAAATTCCTTCTTTGGAAGGAATTGAGGCCCACCCAAAGTGTTTCCAGTCACTGGACCTGCTGGTTGGAGCGCTGGGCCACCAACTCAGCGACCTCTCACCATGGAACCACTGAGCTTGCCCTCCACCCCGGCAAGCACCCCTTTCCACACTGGACCCGGGAGAGACCAAGAGAAGGGCAGGAAATTGGGGCCCTTCCTTTACCTTCTTCCTCCCAACTGCAGTGATCTCTGAGAGGGCAGAGGAGGTCAAAGGTTAAGAGGTTTAAGCCCTCTCCCTTGCCCCAACCCCCACCCCCGACCATGGGGACTACCTAGGAACTACCCACCTACTCTTCTTCTTCTATCGATGACCGCAAGCGAAGGCCTGGTTTCTCTTTCACTCAAGGAATCTTCCTTGTTTGTGATTAAGATGCACCCCCCACCAGTGGGCTAATTTGTCCTTTCTCTTGGTACACCAGTGCCCGGCACATGCCCCTCCTAACATTCCAGTCCCCTTACCACCCTCCCCCCAAAACATGCGCCCTCACACTCGTATCTCTACTCCAGGAAGGAATGGACCAGAGCTCCTCTTTTCTCTTCAGAGTATAGGCTACTTGCTTGGGGCGAAAAGGTAGGTCCCTCTTATTTCTTACAGGCTATAAATTCTAGAGAGCTTCTGTAGGGGAAAAGAGCATATAACTGTGTGTGCGTGTGTGTGTGTGCGTGTGCACACACACGCACGTGCGCACTCTGCGGTGGCAGTGGAGACGGGTATCTTTCTTCCAACCAATAGAGTCCTGCTTGGACTGCTAGGTTTCTGAATTAATTTGCATTTTTTTGCATGTTCAGTGTAGCCCTCACCACCCTAATTCTGCCCCATCACTGGATTCTCTGAAGGAGAATCAGCTAAGAGTTAAAGGTCTCCCTGAGTTTTGCATACGTGCAAACAACTGCCTACTTCGTCCCCATACCCCATCCTGGATGCAGACATACCTCAAGAGAACCAGAGAACATCAGGAGAATCGACCTGCGCCACCGGACTCAAGGAGAGGTTTATCCTCAGACTAACAAAACCTTCATCTCCTTCAGCTTCCTCCCTAACGGAACCCTGGTTCTAGGCCATCAGGCAGCTCTGTCATGCATGATCCAGGAGCAGATTCTCACCCTTCTTAGCCCAAGAAGTCACAGCAATCTCATCCTCTTGTCCGTGATGGCTCAGGAGCGAGCATGTGCCTTGATTCTGGTCAAGGAGACTTGAGAGGATGTCTGCCAACTGTCTGAGAAAGGCTTCTTCTCTCCCCCTCCGCAAGACAGAGGCACAGAAAGACGTGGCTGTCTCTGGACAGGGCCCGTGGGACTCCCATGGCCATTAACACGAGGGATAAAGAGGACAACAGAGCAAAGAGTATTCCAGAGAAGCAGGCCCAGGGCAGGCCCCCTGCTCTCAGCCTCATGCTATGGAACAGAATATATTTCTTTGGGGCTGAAGGCAGTCGGAGTCAAGGTTTTTTGTTACGTGCAGTGGGAAACATCCAACCCTACAACCAACCCTGCTAGGGATGGCCTCCCTCTCCATGATCAGCTTGAAAAGCCACCCCTGCCGGGCTGGGGATTGCACCCCTCTTTCCCCACCTGCCAATCATCACCCTACAAATAAACCCTGGAAAATTCGGGATCTGATCTAGGAGGTTGGGGTGGCTGGTTGAGTGACCTTCACTGGAGGGTGATGGGAAGATGGGACCACCTTCTCTTTCCAACGTAGTTCTCTGATGATTGCATGAGGCTCAGGATGCCTTGAGCCACGGCCTTCTGCCACCCCTATTGGGAATAATTTAACCAAATAGTATATCCTGTCCACAGCAAATACTTTCTGGAACAAAGTCCTCTCAGAGGCCAAGAAAAATCTAGGCCAGGGGCACCTGGGTGGCTCAGTCACTTAAGCGTCTGCATTCTGCTCAGGTCATGATCCCAGGGTCCTGGGATTGAGCCCCGCATCGGGCTCCCTGCTCAGTGGGGAGTCTGCTTCTCTCTCTCCCTCTGCTGCTCCCCCTGCTTGTGCTCTCTCTCTCTCACTCTCTCTCTCCCATATAAATAAAATCTTAAAAAAAAAAAAAAGAAAAATCTAGGTCATTCATTTTTTTAAGGCATCCACTAAATTAACATAAAGAAGCAATTCCAATACAACTTTACAGAAACTGGGGTACAGTTTAAATGTTTACATTTTGCAAGTAAATGTTTCACATATCTCCCTCTGCACACAAATGCCCTAGAAAAGGATCTGGTTACAGGAAATGAATTTAGAGTTGTGGTTTGAACATCTTCCTTTTATAGTCTTTTTTTTTCCTTAGTAGGATCTAGGCCCAATGCGAGGCTTGAACTCATAACCGCGAGATCAAGAGCCGCACGCTCCACCCCCTGAGCCAGCCAGGTGCCCATGGCTAACTTCACTTTTTTAACTTACCAGAATCTCAGGCTTTTTTTTCCCCCATGAGCCTCTTGACCCACAAGCACCGCTTCCCACCAAACCTAACTCGTATTCTTTTTTTTTTTAGATTTTATTTATTTATTTGACAGAGAGACACAGTGAGAGCAGGATCACAAGCAGGGGCAGAGTTAGAGGGAGAAGCAGGCTTCCCACAGAGCAGGGAGCCCGATGCGGGGCTCGATGCGGGGCTCGATCCCAGGACCCTGGGATCATGACCTGAGCCGAAGGCAGACGCTTAATGACTGAGCCACCCAGGCGCGCCCCCTAACTCGTATTCTAAGCTTCTAGTTCCCCGCTGCATGTGGCAGAGGATTAAAGGCAGCAAGGACCACCTTGACCACCAGGAAACAAAGGAAAATTTCCAGCAACTTAGGCCAGCAACGAGCTGAGAACCCACCAAGCTCTCAGGATCCTGGGCCTGGGTTGCTACCCAGCTCCGGGAAAAGCTGTGCCGGGGTTTTGTCTCATAGAAAACTAGAGAACGCAGACTGGAGTTCTCTCATTTGCCCCTCTGAAAGTAGTAAAGACTTGAGCAGAGAAAGCTGGCTCGGTCTGGTTACTCTTCCTGAGGTTAGGATCCCTTCTCTGAAGCAGCGCGGTGGTTATAAAGCCGGTCCCTGCACTTACAGCCGTGTGACCTCACATTACTTTACCTCTGTGCCTCAGTGTCCTCCGCGCTGCCCTGGGAACAGTAATTGGGTTTTAGGAGTATTAAGCACCAAGGCTGGAAAGCCCTGCTTTAGAGAGTGCTCTGGTTAAGGAAAAAATCAAGATTCCACGCCGGTGGCCCTGCTCATGGCGGGCTTCACTCCTCAAGCGAAGGCAAGTAAACAACGCTTATGACTCAGGCTTCTGCAGGAAGCAAGGAATGGATGACTGGGTTTGGTGACAAAAACAATAATAAATGGCTTTGCCTGTCTCGTCTCTTTTTCAGAGTCAGGGAGGGAATGAAATGACCAGTAATTATCATTTAAACTGCGGTTTTATCCTCTATCCATCAGAGCTATTCATTCTGGTGACTCTCAGACCCTTGGGCCGAAACCACAGTAAATCAGGGTCACAGCCAGTGAGAACAGATACGGCCAGCTCTTAACTCTGTGAGCGTTCACGGCCGGCGCCGAACACCAATGGCAAATTTCCACGAAGAAGCCAGCGGCGAGCCTCATCCAGGAACCCACGGTGGTGCTACGTGGGGCCCATTACCTTCTTTTGAATATTCTGCCTTCGATGGGGTCACAGCTGTAAACGAGCCTTCACTCCCACTTCTCCGTGAAGTTAATCTGCACGTGTTAGCGCTGTGGGCTTTTTGCATATGCTCAGGACAAGCTGATAGGAGCAGGCCTGGAATGAATAATGTTTAGTAAAATCAATAAACCCTATTATTAGTCACTAAGGGGGACTGATTTTATGTCTATAAAAGTAAAACAATTAGAACCGTATTAATGGCAGATTCATCATAGTAATATAACGGAGACAAGTAGGCTTGTCTTTTGGGAATCTTTAATTTACCATTCCGTCCTGACTATGTACTCAGCCAGAGAACCCGCACACGAAACATAAACAAACCCTGCCCTTTGGCAATTCATGTTGTCATAAGCAGAGACAACACTCTAACAGTTCGGGCGAAGAAACAAAACTTCATTTAGTGATTAATGTAAACCAGTCATGAATAATGTTCCCGTAAAAGCCTAGGGGGAGAGACTACCCACATCGCAATTGTGCTTCTGGTCATATATTTCTCTGCATTTCCTGGCACTCCTTCTTATGACAGTAGCAGAGCGAAGCATGGGCGGATGCACCTATTCATACTCTATCCACTTAGGCACCTAACTGGTAGTGATTAGAAGGCTGGAGTGCCATAAGCACGCATCCAGTCATTCTGCGGCGGAAAGGCAAGACGGGTTTTCGTAGAATTTTAACAAATGCTTCTTGCCAAAAGCAGGAAAATCATCCCGGAATCCAGAGCCGCCATAGGAACGCGGCGATTCAGCACAAGATGCGAGTGGAACTTAGTCCTGCTACGGCGCCTTGAACAACTGAATTGTCTGGTCTGTTCTAGAACCACGGCAGCATGGGGCAATCAGCAGACATACTTGAAACCATATTTGGAACAGAAGAAACAAACTTGTTGAAATGGCCTAAGAAAAATTACATCGGGGGTGCCTGGGTGGTTCAGTCGTTAAGCATCTGCCTTCGGCTCAGGTCATGATCCCAGGGTCCTGGGATCGAGCCCCGCATCGGGCTCCCTGCTCCGTGGGAAGCCTGCTTCTCCCTCTCCCACTCCCCCTGCTTGTGTTCCCTCTCTCGCTGTGTCTCTGTCAAATAAATAAAATCTTTAAAAAACAAGAAAAGAAAAAAATTACATCGACTTGACAAGGACACATCAGGATGTGCTCTACGAACCGAAAACATCAGATAACCTTTAAAAAAAAGAATTGGTGAAAAACATGTGAAATGTTCATGCGTGGGAAAAACCACCACCGACAAGGTTTTCAGAAGCAGTCACATGGATGAAAAATGCAAAAGACAACCAAAGTGAAAATTCAGAGAAAAATACCCTTCTAGAGAAATCTATTAAGAACAAAGACAAACCTGCAAGGCTTTTCCGAAAGCAGAGAAAACACTTTGATTGCAGACATCTATCCTTTTGCGAAGCAAAGGGCCCCAAGGAGGAGAGCTAACCACATTATACCAAGACCAAGTCTGTCAACCTGAAGAACTTTGTAGAACACCAAGCGGGATAACAGTCATTAGCAGGCACAGTAAAATGACAAACTTACAGATGGAACGAAACGCTGAGATGAAGCAGCCCGAACACAAGACACACTCGCGCTGCATGGTTTCTGCTGCGCTTTTGCATCTGGCTACAAGGCTTTCCCCCGAGATTCGTGCGTGGACCATGTTCCCACCTTCCCGACCATCCTATTTACAGTCACAGACTCCCACTCGTGTTCTCCCAACGCCCACTGCCACGCTCTCCGTCCGCAGTGTTGATCAACCCCCGAACACACTCTGCATGATGACTTAAGAGGTTTTATTGGGCTGACCACACCTACTAGAAAACGCAATTTCTAGGAGGACAGGCATTTTAATCTGCTGTGTTCACAGCTATATCCCAATCCTTACGCGGTGCCTGGGATAAAGTAGGTGCTTAGTGTTTGCTGGAAGGGAGGGGAGAAGGAAGGGAGGCAAGGAACGAAGCAGTTCATTCTGTATGTGTGGCATAAAGTATGCTAATGAAGCAACTCTGAGACAAGTCAAATAAACGGCTATCTGCCTGACTTTTCTACTGTCTACATGTCACAAGACGGACACCTTTGGAATATCACTCCCTAGCAGAGAAACCCGATCTTCCAGTTTGTACTGATGTGATGCTCTGTGTTTGGAGTAAATACCCAGTGAATGTGCACATGTCCACGGAATGAAATACACCCCTTGGACGTTACACCTCTGTCTCACATGAGAAAACTCAGTCATGTGTGTACTTTATCTTTCGAAGTGAACATTCATAATATCAAGCAACCTTTCTTTGAAAATGAGAATCACTATCAGCCATCGAGAAATAACACAAGACAGACGAGAGGCCGTTATAAAAAAAAAAACAACTTTTTAATTCTGATTGCCAAATTATTTAAGGCAGGTATAAAAAAGGAAAGCATTCAATATACATTTTACATAAAATAAACTAGATTACAGCATAAAACAAGTAACCAGGCAATGGCGTTAAAGTCTCTCTCTTCTAAAACTGGATAATTGTAAACATTTAAAAAAAAAAAAAAAAAAAAGGACTGCAAGACTATTCAAGTAATAGAACAATCACAGATGTCTCTGGTACGCAGGCTATTGGGTTATTTGCCATTCAAGATTATCAAAAAATGACACCTCATTATTCACAGATGCTCATTATTTCCCCATTTTAATCTTTACATTATATACAACACAGTTTTTGTGGTATTGGCAACCCCATGCCTTTCCATAAGTCTTTTTTTTTTTTTTTTCCACAACACACAAGTACAAACAGTGACTACAGGAGCATTTCACACTGATGTGTCTTTAACGGGAGCCACCAAATAGACATCTAAATTGTACCCAAGCGTCGTCATCACAACCAGCCTTTCCGAGGGCCTCACGGGATATCTAGGAAGAGATATGCAAGGTTCGGGCACACGGATACAGAACGTCTTTTATTTACAAGTGAAAAGGAAAAGGAAAAGAAAGTAAGCAGCCTTCTGCGGCCAACACTTTTCAACAGGACAGATACACTTTTTATCTCCTTTACTGAGTGGTTTGCAGACCCTGTGTGTGCGAGCCTGGTTACTGATACAAAAAGTAAAGAATATATATATATATATATATGTATATATACATATATGTATACGTATATATATATAAAACAGAAGTCTAATTACAGCAACATTTGTTACTCTGCGATAAAATCTGTAATTTACAAAAATGAAATGACTGGTTTTTGCCTGCCATTAAAGGCATTTCAAATTAACACCATGGAACTGATGTTTGTATAAAGCGCTTCCCCATGTGATCCAGTCACATGACAACGTACATTTCCAATCTTGTTATTCTCTGCAAAAGAAAAGAAGATGTTAGCGCGGGGTTCTCGCCACAAGTGACCCTGAAAATATGAAAACCCCAAGACTGATACTGATAGGCTTAACTCAATTCTGTTCTGTTCATGGGATTCACTTCCACAGGAAGGGAATGAACACGGAGGTAAGGATACACACCATGGAAGATGCTATTTTCCTCTCTCAAAAAACGGGAGGGGTAATTAAAACTATCGAAGAACAAACATGACCTTTATCATGATGAAAATAAATACCTCCCATTGCGACTTTGTTTTTGACATGGGATAAAACAAAGGGAGTCGGGGCGAATGATTTTAACAAGGCTGTGAGGACAACCTGTCTCAACTGTTTAAAGAAAACATGATCTGTTGATTGCTAACCCACATTACAGCTAAAGAAAGGAGGGTCCCCAGAAGGTAAGCTGCACAGGAAGCAACGGGGACATAAAAACGCATTCGTTACAATACTATAAAACCCCCGAGGAGCTATGTTTTTGGTCTAAAAAGCCTATACTTAACTTCCTCCCACCCATCACACTGTCTCTATGTAGAAAACGGATTCAAAATGTACAGGATATTTACCTCCTTTGTGCAGGAAACATTCCTGATGCAGATGCCTGGGCAGCCACCTGCTGAGAGGCAACAAGGGCAGCGGAGGTCAAGCCTGATGGGGAAAAAATGCAGGGTTTCTGTCACATTCGGAAAGATAAGAGCAGGTACGGGCCCCCGGGGTGAAGGGCTATAGCAATGTGTCCTTTCCTAAACACGCACATGGTACGTTTCACGCAGCAAGGACGGAGCACAAACCGTGTGGTCTAACCAACGTCTATCCATTTATCCAATACTCTGCAGTTTTCTGAATAGCTATTCAAAGAGAATATAGAGCATTCCATCTCTCGGACTCTGCATGGAGCTAAATGGTTTGTGCGCGTTCCTGAATTGGAAGCTTGGGAGAAATAACAGCAACTGGGTCACAACAGGGAATCAAAAGTTACAGTGAATGATAGAAGCAACACGCTATTTGCTTAGAACACAATACTTTCATAATAACTTTTATCACTTTAACATTTCCCCAGCGAAGGAACAAAATGCACCCCGTAAGGAATTCACACGGAATCAGTGAATCGAACTTAGAAATAGTCTTAACTTCCACCCTGCAAGAGAAAGACGGCAGTCATGAGAACGTAATAGCATCAAGTTGCCTAATAGGAAGTGATTAAAAAAAAAAAAAACAAGTGCAAACCTGGGGAAGATTACTCTTCCTCTATGTCCTCTCTGTTCTTTCTTAACGCCCCTAGCTGACGGTGAGCAACACGAGATGAATAAATAAAAATGACCCTTCACACCTGCAGAGCACTTCCCAATCTGGGAGGTACCTTCATACGTGTGCTCTTGTGTTCACACAGCAGAAAAAGGGGTGATGTGGCAAGTGCTATGGATTGAATGTGCCCCCCAAACACACCAAATTCCTATGTGGATGCCCTAACCCCCAATGTAACTATCTGAAGATAGGACCTAAATAATCAAGGTTAAATGAGGTCCTAAGGATGGCATCCTAATCCAACAAGATCAGTGTCCTTATAGAAGAGACATCAGAGGGTAGCATTCTCTCTCTGTCTCTCTCTCTCTCTCTCACACACACACACACACACACACACACAGAAAAGAGGTCATATGAGTACACAGCAAGATGGCAGCTTCCTTCAAGCCAGGAATAGAGCGCTCACCACCAAGCAACCATGCTGGTACCCTGATCTCGGACTCCCAGCCTCCAGAACTATGCGGAAAATGTCTGCTGTTGAAAGCCAAAGAGTCTGTGACATTTCATGCTGGCAGTCTGAGCTAACTAAGACAGCAAGACCCTGGCCAGCGGATCTGTTGGTAGCCATGGGGCCAGCACCCACCCCCCGCGAGGTGACCGAGCTGGGACAAAGGGCACCAGCTCGGCTAATAACACCACAAATCGAAGGCTCTCTCCCGTCGATTCTATGGCTTTTTCAAAATGTTTCTCCGTCTTCAAAGTCACAGCCGTGAACAGCTGCAAAGAGTCCCTGAATTAGAGGTGATTAAGTGTTAAACCCGGTCTCATCGCTCCCACTGCTTCCGGTGGGGGGGGCGGGGGGGGCGGCGGAGATGGAAAGGCCTGCAGAAGTGATTGCAATTTCACCAAAGCCTCTCACCATCCCTTTCTTTCTTCCCCCGCAATTTCCCTCAAGTAGCTATCTGATCTTCTGATTGTTATATTCGGTGCCCCAGAGACATTGGCTGCCACCCTCGGTCTGTGACATAACAGTAAGCCGCCGATAACATCAACCAGTGACAATTATTAAGTGGGAGCCATCTCCTGTCTCAACGGAACACAAAAGGGGTGGGCAATCGCCTCCGCTGTGTCACTAGGAAATAAGAGTGAAGAACTTCCTTACTCCCCAGAGTTAATGTGAACTCAAAGCTCAATATACTTATTTTAAGACACGAAAGGTACTTTGGGCAAACAGTTCTCCCCAGCAGAATGCACCACGCGATAACGACGGAGCTGCTGACCTTGGAAAGGGTCATATTGACCAGGGATTAGCGGGTAACCCATGCCAACGTGGGTGTGGTGGTGCGTATGCAGGTGCCTCTGCCCGAAGGGGGAGTGACGGTCCCTCTCCCTTTCTGCCTCCCGTTCCCGCTCTGCTGTCGCCTTCTCCACGGGCTGCAACAGAAAAGAGAGATGGGCCCCTCTTAAAACTCTGAAAAACCATCAGGACTACTAAACCACCTCTGTCCCTTGCACAGTATTTGTCAATGATAAAAAAGCAAATGCAGAGATACATAGCATTCCTTATTAATGCAAGACAACGTCAAAAGACACGCACAAGTTTCAGCGGGAATTAAGCCAACACTAAAGAAATGCTCCCGCCCACAAGTAAACCAAGGGGCATCAAGGTTTTCCTCAGATGGTGGAAACTGGAGGACTTTTCTTTATGCCCGCTCATAATCTCAAGATTCGAATCTACCCAAATGCTTCCCAGAAACAACTTTCATACTTTGATCCAGGGGCAAAAAAAGGTAGTTGTGGAGATTTAAGTCAAGTTTTCTAATTATCCTTGGATTTTGCTGACATTGGGTGGGGAGAATCTATCTCATAACTTCAAATATGCCTGTCTCTATTTTAGTCCAGTGAAAATACGCATCTCAGCATTGTATGTCACTATTGAGTACAGGAAATCGTTGCCCTATCCTCTGGAAGCGTTCCAGAATCTGCCCATTTTTGAAGGCTCATAGAGAAGCTCTTGGTTCTCCCAAATCACAGTTCAGTTAAGGACTGTCTCTCCTATACATTTCTACCCACCAGAACTTAGCCCACCTAAAGTTCTTTTTCTTACTTGAAAAAAATCTTGGCGCTAGAAGGAGTACCCATAGAAAGAGACTCATAAATCATCTTTTCTCACTTACGGAGTCTCTGATGGACTCATCCACATCATGGATCCTACATTTTATCCCAAACGTCTCTCTTCTAGGCAAGAACTACCACGTCCTTTGTCTCTCTTCACAACAACCTCTAGAACTAGCAGATGCCCCTTTTCTTGGGGGGGGTAGGGTGGGGCGGTGGGAGCAAGGGTGGAGCCATCTTTCACAAAGACAAAGACACCTGTTCGCATGGCTTCAGAAGTTACGGGGACATGACAAGGGGTCAAGGCCAAAACAGACCAGATGCAGCCACCAGCATCAAAATTGCACCAAAGCCTCAAAAATACTTCGCACCCAAAGTTGGTTCCTATGAATTTCAATGTCCCCCTCACAAGCACCCTCCTGGTAGTCAAGGTACAGTGCATTCTGCAACAGAAAAGCTCACCAGCACCACACACAAGAGCTCTGACCACTTTTTTCCTCCTGTGTGAGAGCATCCTACCACGTTTGAACATTCCATGCTTTATATATGAAGATAAAACAGCATCTTGAAATCACAGCTGGGCTCGAAAGCCATTTATATTTCAAGACCGTTTCCTAGCTTGTCCCCTTCTCTCCCCTCAAAACACAGCACTTTTAAGCAACAACAAAAGGCGGCTTACGGCGGGAGACTTGCTACGGTACTGGTTGGCGTGCTGTTGGAGCAAGTCCAGGGCTTTCGATTCCGTCGTTGTTTTTGTGTTGATGCTAGGGCTGCTATTGACTTTCTCTGCCTCTTCTCTCCCTGACATCTTCCCGTAAACAGGATAATGAAATCCCGGAGAGAGATAGGCCCCTGCAGATACACAACAAATGCCACATCAAGTTACAGGCTCCATCTTTAAAAAAAAAAAAAAAACAAAAACATCCGGGTTACATGAATTGGGATAAGAGTCAGAGATCTTAAAATAGGGGATGACATTAAGAGTGGGCTACATCATCGTTAAACCGTACGCAGGCTCTCCGATTTTCTTCTCCCAGTTAATTCATCCTGATGAACGGAGGTTATAAACAGAATTGAGCTTACAGCCATTTCATACATTTATGTGTCCGCTTAAGTGAAAGGAAAAGTAACTATAATGATTATGATAGTAAGTGCTTAGAATATTTTCATAGGCAATAAAGTATGTGTTAGTCTAACAGCTAGAGCAAACCATCAGAGTCTACGCAAACGAGAGCTGAGGACGCTTGACGTTTTAGTTAAAAAAACAATAACAACCCCCCCCCTCCCCGCAAGAAACCTCGTATTAAATAAGTTTCACCTTGGGGACTTGACACAGCATAAAAACAACCAAAACAAAGGTTACTGGCGAAGCGTCTCGTTTATCCTGAGTTTTTTAAACAGCTAACATTTGCACGCAGCCTGTTCCCTCCAATATAGTGAGAACCCGCAACACGTACCAGGGTAACTGTGCATTAGGACGGGAGAGACAGCCCGGTATGCAGGGTGGCTGGGGTCATACATCTGTGGGTAAGGATAAGCATGCAAGTACTGTATGTAGGACTGATGCTGACTCATGGGCGAGGACACCGCCACTCTCGCTCCCCGAGAGTCCTTCCAGTTCACAGGCGTCTTCCCATCATCATTTTTCAGCTTGCTCTCCTCCAGGGACTGAGAATCAGGACGCTTGGCCTCTTTGGGCTCCTCTTTAATGCTCGTTAGTGATACAGGAAGGCTGGGCACACCCCCTTCCTTAGTGGGGGTCTTCCTGGGACTATCCTCTTTTAACTTCTTTTCCCTATCAAGATCTTCTGACTTTTGCTGATCCAGGTATTTGGGCTGGTATACATAATGATGCCATGTCCTTGAATCTGGATCCTGATGAATGAAAGAAAGAAAAAAGAAAGAAGGAAGGAAGGAAGGAAGGAAGGAAGGAAGGAAGGAAGGAAGGAAGGAAAGAAGGAAGGAAAAGAAAGAAAGAAAGAAAGAAAGAAAGAAAGAAAGAAAGAAAGAAAAGGGGAAAAAATTGTTTTAAAATTTCAATTTTGAAGCAAAACTCATTAATCACCATGACAGCATTACTCTTACTTCTAATACTAAGTTAACATGTATGTCTGCCCTTGAACTGTGCAAGAGCTTTAACCCTCCCTCTCTCACAAAGTCATGATGTCTGACATAGGCATCATTATTCATCTCTTTTACATCAGACAAAACCAAAGCTTTTAAAGCTCCAGGAACATCGGGGTCGCACGGCTGCCCAGGGTGGAGCTGGGCCGCAAACTTAGGTCTGTGGGAATCCAGAGCTGGGCCCTTTGTGGGATCCTTCAACATTAAAACAGCACGCTCAGACATAATTTAATCGAAAATTCATTTTCCCTTTACTATCTCATGTAGGCAAAAAGAATTTTAAAAACTCCCAACTCTGGGCTAGTTCATAGTAAATTTAAACCATCTTCATATCAATTAACATCATTTAGCAGGGGGAACTCTTGGTTTCCTAACATATTTTCTTCACCTACAGCAGCTGAGGCTTAATATACGGACTCATGTCTCCTGTGCAGACATCTTAATCAAAACAAAATTTCAAATTAATAGTATACATTACAGCTTTTCTATTAGAAAAGAAAGGCACCTCTAAACCCCCTCCAAACTATATGGCTCTAATGCAGCCCTGTGAAGCCAGGGCCTGGTTCAGGCCTCCACAAGTGGGGGAAGTGAGGAACCCAAAGGGCCCCTGCGACCCCGATCCCATTCATGACAAAAACCCACTGGGTATTTAGGGCCCGAGAGAACATTCAGCCTTGGGCCTAAGTCTCAACTTCTGGGCAGTAATGAGCATGAAGACAGGAGTCCATTGCTCTGATTCCCCAGGGACAAAAAGCGTGGGAGTGGAGAGGGGGTCGGGACACCGGGAAACCCCAGAGTTAACTCTCAGGGGACCACAGTGGGTGAGGATGTGTGCGCCATGACGGATAGTGTCAGCACGTATGTGATTTCATGGTGGCTGGTTTTCAGATGCCTGCCCATGGAACCTCTGGCTGGCTGACCAGGGGGTCCCGGGAGGACTGCAGGAGGCCCACGCAACCCAGACACCCCCCCGCCCCTTCACCTCAAAGGCCATGGGCCCTGAGCCCCACTTCAGGGCTCTTAACACCTAGGCATCTCGGACACCGTGTGAAAGACATCTGTGCCCCACGTTTTATGAAAGAGACAAGTGGGAAATGCGGACTGAAGGGCCCAGACTTAATATTCCTTGAAGGTGCCAGGAGAAATTTGGAAATACAACAGAACAAACATTGTAGAGACCAGACTCGGGATCTCAGCGGCCACGTGGTAGAATCCCCTCCCTCTGGACTCAGTAAGAAATTAGGGGACCTCATCAGATTCCCAGCAAGTGAACGGCAGGGAACACCGGTCTGCAAAGCACACGTCCGAAGTTCCTTTCACTATACGACACGACACGGCAATCGTGAGCAACGCAACGCTGGCGAGGTCCACAATCAACTCCTGAGGGAACCTTTCCAAATATTTTTCAGGAGGAGAGGGACCAGCCCTAATGAACCCTTGGCTTATTTCCTGTGAAGACATCTAACCAGATCAAGCCCAGACACGTCCAAGTCTCAGACTCGCTCTCTCCCTGTGGGGGCCACGCTCCACAATCTTACTTGTTTAAATCTCGAGGTTGGGTCTACACCTGTCTGCTTCATAGAGTCCATGACAGATTTCATTTCTACAGCCTCCTTAATAAGCTGGTGGTTTTCCATCTGCTTAGCTTTGAAGCTGTCGGCCTGAAGGTGCTGCTGGTGACTGGGGAGAAGCTGTGATTTACCTGTCTCCTCAGTTTTATTAGGCACTGGCGGCCCTAGTTTAGAATGGGTTTTGTTAGGCTCCGGGGTAGAGGGAGCTTTTGAGATTGTGGCAGATGGCAGGTTTTTCTGTTTACTGTCCTCCTTGCCCAGCTCTTTCAAGGGGAGCTCATTCTTCCTGTCGCAATCTCCTCTGCCAGCCTGCACCATTTTCTGCTCTGCCAGCCTCTGGTCCTCATAGTACTTCTCGTACTGCTGTCTATAGGCAGGGCTGCTGGCCATCAGGGACTTCTGGTCCATATAGAGCCCGTAGGCGTACTGCCCGTAGTAAAGGGACTGCGCCAGGGCCGGGTGCCTCTGTGTGATCACCGACTGGTGCTGAGGCTGCAGGGGTGCCGAAGTATGGTCCACCTTCTTGGCATCCAGCTGCTCCGCCTTGTCTTTCTTTTCTGCATCCTCCTCAGATTCCTTCTTGATCTTCATGACCTGCGTGCTCCCGCCGTTCCCAGTGGCAGGGGCTCCAACCTGCCCGGGGTGCATGTAACTTGGAGAATAGTAAGGGTCGTAGCCATGGTAGTAGGGAGAATGGGACTCTTTCATCTGAGATGATTGTGCTGTAGCCGAAGGATGCCCTTTGACAACACCCTCCTTACTGGAAATGATGTCTGACGGGGAACTGGCCTTGGACCGCATGCCCTCCGACCGGCTGTCGGAACCACCGTCGTCCGCCGCATCGGAAATGTCCGAATAGGCGGGGCTGCTGGTCTTGGCCGTGGACGTCTCTGCGCCGTTCTGGGTGAGCACGTGCAGCGGGGCCATGGGCGCCTGGCCGTTCACCAAAGTGCTGCACTCCATCCTCGAGGCGCTGCCTATGGATGGGCTGGGGGCGTTGTCCGTGAAAGTGTAAACCTTATCGGCCTCGGCTTTGATGCTGGCCATCCGGCTCTCCTGAGACTCCGACAGTCCGTTAGCCAGGCCCTCACTCTTGCTGAGGTGGTCCTTTAAAAAATGCCCAGATAAATCTTTCCCCGCCCCCTTGGCGTCCTCGAGTTTGCCCAGCTTGGCATCCAGCTTGGGGCTCCCCGACTCCTTCCCTTCTTTGTCCTTAAGCTTCCGCTTCTCCTTCTTCTTTTTGTCTTTGAGGGACACAAGAGCTGGGTTCACGGTGATGGGCTCCCCCATAATCGTGGGCTTTGGCTGAATGGGTTTCAACGGAGGGCTCTTTGGTGTGGCCTGCACGACAGTCGTGGTGAGGGAGGGCAGTCCGGGGATGGTCCCCGTGGTGGTGCTCGTAAAGGCTGCAGTGGGTATGGCGATGAGTTGCGGGGGCGCGGGGGCGGGCGCGGGGGCGGGGGCGATGGGCCGGGCAGTTTTAAGTTTAGAGAGGTTTTTGTCCATTTTGCAGTTGTTGGCTTTCTTGCCCTTTTCTTTGTCGCCCCCATTCTTCTTGTCGATCAAGCCTTCCGCTTCCAGTTTGGGCATCTCCGCGGCCAAACTGCCATCTGCCGCCGAGCAACTGTCCAGGGCGGCCGTCATGTTGGAGATCACCGGGAGGTTGTTCAGCTCACTGTGAAGGCCCTTCTTTTTGCCAGAGTTCTTGCCCGCTTTAGAGCTGATGACAGAACCCGGACCATTGCTCATCAGCTCTCTCTTCCCCTTGGGGGTGCCAGGGGGGTGCCCGGAGCCGGGCGACACAGGCGCCTTCACCTGCTCGTAAGCCGAAAGGCTTGTGCTGGGCTCGCTGCACTCGAGTGCCACGTGACTCAACGCCTCCTCGCAGTCCGAGATCTTGTCCTCGCTGTCGGGCTCAAACTCCAGCTTGTTCTCTGGGTCTAAGTGTGCGTGAGCCTGGTGGTACCTCAGGCCGTTAATGTGCTTGTACTTTTTGTTGCAGTTGGGGTGGGGGCAGTCGATTAACACTGGAGAGGAGCAGCCTTGGTCCAAAAAAGTAGTCTCTGGTTTCCCTTGAGGAGTTGTCGGAGTGCTTCTGGAATTCGTGCGGACACGCTTCCCAGGCTTATTGTCCTCGGAGCTGGAATTCAGGTCCAGCTCCATCGGGGGCTTGTTTTTCCTTTTGTTGGTGGAGGAGGGGCTGGCTTTGATGTCCTCGGCCGCGCAATTTGGGGGTGTCCTTCGCCCGCTGGCGTTGAGGCTGCCCCGCCTCCCCTTCCCATTGGCCCCCCCTCTGTTCTTGTTCTGCAGCCCTCTGGACTCGGTGAAGCTGGCCTCCGAGCCCGGAGCCGCAGCGGCAGACCTGGCTCTCTTCCCTCGGCCCCGGCCCCCTCTCATCTCCAGGTCGCTGGTCGGGGACTCACAGAACCTAGGGAAGCAAGCGACAGATGTCAAAATGAGCACTCTCAAAAGAGCCAGGTGAAAACACGAGGCACACAATTCAGGCACCAGCAGCCAACAGCCCCGCAGCCTGAGGGCTGGGCCCAGAGAAGGAAAACACACCCTAGCCTTCTGCTGACAATTTCAATCCCTGCAAAAGGACCAGCTAGGGAGGGTGTATATTCTTTAGAACACCAAAGAAAAATGGCTGGGACAGCTAGCTTCAAATCCAGTTCAAATTCCCATTTTAAGAAGAGAAGGAAACAAAGGAGAGAGGGAAAAGGGGCAGGGAGGAGAGCTCTCTGTGACTGAAAAGAAATCCCCCATCTGCATTTCACTGTGTGCAATCCTGAATCGTTTCTCTTCTGCCTGGTTTCAATTACGGGCAGACTTTTATGCATTATTAATCTATCTCTCGGGTTTCTTTGCAAAGAGAGGATGGGAGGGAAGGTGAGGGGAAGAGGAAGGAGGAGAGAAAACAGAGCCTGAAATAAAAGGCCCTGTGCATACCTGGGAGGGGCCCAGTCGTGCTTGGTGCAGTCCAGTAGGGTCCCTACGTAAGTTTTGTTCCTCCACGTGACATTGACCACTAGAACACCTGCAGGAACGGGTAATGAAGGAGGACCACGGTTAGCACTGATACCTCTATTTCCAGATGATGATTATGATTATGATTATTTTACCAGCAAAGTTCTATTCTCATTTGCTTTCAAAAGCTGTGGTTTGCATTCTTCCTCTTTCTGGTTTCAGTGACCTCAAGTGAAAACCCACAGGAAATTATGTGTGTGTGTGTGTGTGTGTGTAATCATGCCTTTGCGCATGCGGTACAAAAGGGTAATACTGTGTGTGAGAGTGTAATCAAGATACTGCTGACAGAAGGAAATGGTTTTTGCCATGTCCTGCTGTAAAACAGCAACACTCACCTCTTAATTTTTCTATTATTACACATAATTGCTTTCGTTTGGCAAGCAGCCAACGAAAACTAAGCGCCAGTTACCAGTGCTTAAACTAGAAGGTGACTGAAAGGCATGGGCTTTGTTTCCCATTCAACAATATAAAATCGTGGTGATTTTTATTTAGAAAAAGATTATGCGGGGGCACAAAAATAGGTGTAGAAGGGGAGGGCGGGGGGCTTAGAGTCCAGAGAGCAGACAATCAGCTATGACTTCTCTTTCCTAATCCTCCCCTCTCTGGCTTTGTGAGACAAGCATCAGCCGCGGTGCGGTATCTGTTTCACTGTTTGGTCTTGTTTCATATTAAGGACTCCTAAAATAGCCCTCTTAAGAAAATAAAAGTGCACAATAGGTTTGCTCTTGGGGTTATCTTTAGAATCAACTTTAGTAAGCATTTGCCACAGAGGATTAGAAGAAAAATCTCAAAACCAACACACTTGTTTCCTGCAAGCCATTCTGCTTTTCCCAACTGCTTTGCAGACAGACAATTTAATTTAGCACTGCATCTGTGAATTACTAAACTTAAGTGCACTTAATATACCAAATGTCACAGGAAAACAAAATAGAACATCCTCTTTATTTTTCTAGAGGATAAGCGCCATATATTTTTTTAAATCACTCCTTAAAAATGTACAATAAAAGGACCTAGATATTGAGACATACCTAAAATATTAGGGTAAGTGAAACATTTAAGTGGGCCTCTGTTTTCTTTTTCTGTACCTACTATAATCCATTCCATCTTGGAAATACCAAGGGACATTACTCAAAGTCTACTTCTAGGGCGCCTGGGTGGCTCAGTCGTTAAGCGGCTGCCTTTGGCTCAGGTCATGATCCCAGAGTCCTGGGATCGAGTCCCACATCGGGCTCCCTGCTCAGAGGGAAGCCTGCTTCTCCCTCTCCCACTCCCCCTGCTTGTGTTCCTGCTCTTGCTGTCTCTGTCTCTGTCAAATAAATAAATAAAATCTTTAAAAACAAAAAAACAAAATCAAAGTCTACTTCTAGCTGGTTTGCTCACTCACTCACTGCCATTTTGAATTGTATAGAAAACCTGTATTGCACTCCTTTATGGTAAGGGACACCTCCACAAGGTAAGACTAATTTCCTTGGGAACGTTTTAACAGCAGGTAAAAATATTTGAATGGTTGGAACTCAGGTAGTGGGGAAGGAAGGATTTCTTTCAAAAGTCTCCGAAGGAGATTTAAAAATGGTTTCCCATATGGTCTCTGTTGCTATTAGGTGACAGCTGAATTTACTCACTGTAGCGATGGTGGGGGGTGGGAGGGGGACGGGAATGAAGCAAAGCAAGGATTTCCTCAAATCACGGTTGAGTCTATTCTAATTCCCTGGGGAAATTTTTTTTTTTTTTTTAAACCACTGAGTATAAAAATTCACATTGAGATGAGAATCAATGGTAATTAGGCATTTGGTCAAAATTTGCACAAGACAGAACAATTGGAGGAAAGGATTCTTTATGAGCACATCCCTCCAGGAAAAGGGAGGGGGTGGGAGGGGAGGCGAAGGGGAAGACGGAGCTGGTTTTCTCATCATGTGCTCTCTGGGGCACTGTGTGTGGTGTCAAAGACCTTTGCAGCTGCTTAAAATTCTTTAGCATGTCAGCTATATTTACAGTGCAGGAATATATCTGTATTGCCAGAAGGTTACTGCATTTTAGCTTTAGACGCAATAGGCTGAATCACTGCGTTCCAGAGTCCCTGATGTAGCACAAATGTATAATTAAAACTGCTTGAAAGGAAACATGAAAGAAACAACAAACCCTCCATTCTTGCAGTAATAAAATTAAAAACAGGAAAAGTCTGCACAGACACTTAACATTTGTCTGCAGTGAAAGGCTTTTGTTACTGCTTTTCCCCTAAGGGTTTCGCGTTTCCAGCAAACGCGGGCCGCCGATTGGCCGGCGCCTGTTCGGAACGCTCGCGTCTGATTGGCTGCGCCGACGGCGGCCGCCCGGAGCCGCGAGGCGGCGGCCGGGGATAAAGGGGCTCGGCGGAGGGCAGGGGCCGCCGTGGCGCTCGCGGCGCCGCGCACGCCCGCTCGCAGCCCCCGGGGCCGAGTGGTCGGCGCTTGCCCGGACAGGACCCAGGGAAACGTGGGGACCCCGAACCGGCCGTCAGCCGCCGCTGCTGGGGGGCTACCGCGGGAAGCTGTCCCAAAGGCTGAGCTCACGCTGCGGCTTGCACACCGTACAACCGTTCCCACCGCCGGATGCTGCTTCTAGAAGCCGCACCGGCCGACCTCGTGGGGAAGCCCTAGCGAGACTGCTAGTATCATCATCATCGGCACTCGGTGGGGAGGGGGAAAAAAAAAATCCCGTCAAGTCCGTTCTCAACTTCAAAAGGGCCTCCCTCAATCGGCCAGCCTGGTTTTTCCTAGAAGCCCTCGGAATTTGAAATGCTCAAAACAAATGCTCTGCTCCCGGGGAGATTTTGAAGAGTCTCCATCAAGCGGGGCTAATTAAATACGTGTGCTCGTGTCTATTTTTCTTTCTGCCACCGAGTATTTCTATCTGCCCAGCACTCACGTGTGAGTATACACACGCACGTGTTTACACAGACAAGCTGGAAAGAAGGCTTAAGGAATGCTTCTCATAAACTACAAAGTGTATTGTTTCTTTGTAAGGAAGTCTGTGTTTAGACAACATCCCATCGTGAGGGGCCAAGTAGAAAGAAAGGTGGTGGTGTTTCAGCTCTCAAACATGCAAATGGTTTATCTTTTTTTTTTTTTTTTTTGCTGAAGTCTCAACAGCTTGAACACTTTGTAACCCATGGGCATGTAAAGTGGACTCTCCTTTTGAAATAACCAAAAGGAAAATTCGTCCTTTAAAAGTTCTACTTTGAATTTCATAAATCTGGGCGCAGTTGTGTTTCTCATTTATCTTATATACACTGGAAATAAATATACATGTATTCCAAATGGATTTGGGATCTGTTTGAATGCACATTTATTCTTCCAAATGCCTCACCTGTGACCCAGGTGCCGGGGACGCTCTGCACCAGCCTTTTTCATCTTTATATTCTCCAGCATCCCTCTAGGTTTATTGTCTTCCTCTCCCACCCAGGGAATGGTCTCTCTCAAAGTGCTAATAATACCTGCCCCGCAACGTTTTACATTTGAAAAAGATCTGAAGATTATTGCCAATTAAGTATGAATACAGCTGAAGACAGCAATGGATGGTTTGAGTGTGCTGACCACACAGGGTTTTCTTATTTATATTAGGGCTCTGTCTTGGGTACTGATCCAGAATCTAAGCCACTGCCCCAAAAAACATGTAATATCAACAGGACACTTAGAAGAACGTGCTCTGTGTTCTATAACCTAAGCCTGTTACCTCTACAAGCCAAAAGAGCCCTGAGATCTCATAAGAATTCCACAGTCACAGGGTTCTAACTATTAGCTGCTCTTGTCAATACTTAGCAGTGAAGTGCTCCCAGAGAGATGATCAGGCCCATTAAGTATTTATTGTGCATCTTGAGGGTATACACTAGGTACTTTTTTGGTGCTATGGAATCAGCCACGGTCTAGCTGGACCTCTATCAAAACTCTATTCTGCAAGAGCTTGCAAACTTATAATAGAACCAACACAGGCACACCCTGTCACCCAGAAAGGGAAGGATAGCTTATGGATTACCCATACCTAGAGAGCAGCTCCCTTAATCCATCACATTAAACTAGACCCTGGATGAGATGTTCCTAGGGCTTATCCTGCCCACAGTCCCTGCTCAGAGGGCAGTCTTAGGCAACTAGGCTCCTGAAACAGTAACCCTAACCCTGGCCTCACTGGATGGTTCCAGCAATGGGCGCCTAAAGCTGAGGCAGCCAAACAGGGACTTATTTTGGGAATTGGAATTAGTCACAAGGAAAGGTGATAATATAAGTAGAAATCTCAAGGTGACAGGTGCTAGAGGCTGAGAGGACTACAGTGGACCAAAGCCCCAAGGACGCAAGAGCCAGATGAGGAAGCCAATGGGTGCAAGGCCCTCTGTACCTGTGTGTGTGTCCCTTTTTCCTCCTCTTCATCAGTGACAGCGCTCACCAGCACCCAGGACTGCCCCATTATTCTCCAGCCATCTTGTTAAAAAGTTGCTCCTGATTCTCAATTTAAATCTGTCTTTGAATCCCTTGCTCCCAGAGGTGCCTTCTGATACCCTGCAGGGAAAGTCTACCCATCGTCCAGTGGACAGCCTTTCACCCAGGCAAGGACAACGACCATGGTAACGTTCTCACCTCCAGCTGGCTCTCTTTTTTCCAACCCCCCTCCAGCCTAAACGAGTTTCTGCAACCACTGTTTATGTCACAATTTTAATCCCCCTAAGATATTCTAGTCCAAATCTCCCAAGGAAAGTTCCTAATGAATTAGCACCAAAGAGAGACAAAGGCAAATGTTCCCCCTTCTCTGAATGCTCTCCACTCCCACACTGATGGTGCATGCCACCAAAACACGGCCACCCCTCCTGAGTCCCCCATGGCGCTCCACACACAGTCCTCTGACCAATGGACGCTCGCCAGAATCCATGCTTGCCTCTGAGTCCACAGCTGGACACCTCTCAGCCTCCTGCCCACTTAGATGTGGGTCTGTGGCAGTACACTCGGGTCTGTGACAGCTAAGTGAGGGACGGGATGTGTCCCATTTACAGGACTGGCCCACAACAATCCCCCGGTGCATGTCCTAACTTCCTCCTCTTTCTGGCTGGCTGGCATGGAGACCACAGTGACCTTGAAGGCCACCAGAGGATGGCAGGGTCTCCTGCATCTGGGACCCTGAATGATAAGGAAAACCCACCAAAGGAATACCAAACTCAAGTCTATTGGGGATGCAGCAAGTAAACTCCTCCCGTGTTTGAACACTACCGAGACTGTCTTACCCTAACGCACCGTCCCTTCCCATGCTACTCCTGTCACAGACACAGGATGCCTCTCCTCCAACCAGAACACAAGAGCAGCGTCTACACCTGCCCCACCGGTGAGCACAGTGCCCAGCACACACAGAGAGTGCACTCAACCCCTGGGAACTATGACATGGTGACAGAAGGGAATCTAGATTTGAATCCTTCTTTTCACCCGTTACCACACTTTTTCAATAAGCATAATCTCCCACGAGCGTGGAGATGATAGAAATTCCCTATGGAGAGGCTGTGCTCCAAAGATGTGGTCAATATGGTTTATGAATTACTGTTCCTGGTATTCGTGAAGATGTTTCCTCAAGAACTGGGCAAAGGCCTGATTTCCCAGCTGATCAGCATAACTCTGTTTGTATTACAGTTTAAAGACTGTTTCAGAGTCTTTAAAGCGCCTCATCCCTGGGACAGAAGTCTCTGCCAAGCACTGCAAATGCCGAATTTGGAATCAGACGTCGGTTTTTTTTGTTTTTTTTTTTTTTGAACTCCTATTCAGACTACCACATCTGGATGGACTTGGCGTGCACTCATGCAGAAAACAGAAAACCTCACTCTAATAACACCGAAATGTAACCGAAATGTAACCCAGTTATGCCGCAACCCCCCCCTTTTTTGAAGTTTACACATTTCTTTCCTTTTATATATTTTTTCTAGTGGAAATATTAGTGACAATAAAAAGGCCACAATATGCTGGTTTCGTGCGTCCAGGATAAAGTTCATACATTTCGAGTCTCATATTACCCTACATTTTTATACAACATGACCATTCTACAAGGTATGATTTATCACCACTCCTTTGTACTCCAACTCCCTCCCCTCCCACATTTTACTGTTGTGGTTTTGCTGTATCCCATGCTGGGACTTTCTGAAAAAGGTTGAGTCTTGTATAGCACACTTGTTCGTTTTTCTGGCTTCAGAGCATCTAACCTTCGGAAAGATCTTTCTTCAAAGGACAAAGTTGAGTTTCTAACTCTTTTGCGGGAAATGCTTAATTGACAACCAAGGCTGCCAATGAAATCCCCAATGGCCAAAGAGCAGAGGGACTTGCCTATTTCCCCACGCCAAGTATCTCTGGAGCACTACAAGAAAAGTGTTGTCACATGACCAGAAAATGCAATATTTTTTTTTTTTTTTTAAAGAGCCCTACTGCTGAGCTGAATGTTTGAAGAGTCACTTTAACCACATCCTGTAATCAAACCATCTGGAACACAGTGCTGCGATTAGTCACCCTGAACATTGGGCTTTATCTGAACAAATAGTGTACGGCAATGGAGTTTGGGAGATAGGGCAGCACTAACAAAGGAGTGTAATGAAACACTTTATGCCCTAGTGTGCCGCCCCCCCAGTCATAAACCCCAGACACACTCTGCTCTGGTGTTAATGTACTACTTTATGAAAGCACAGCGAGCTTAAAGATTAAAGGACTGACAGGCTAAAAATTGCTGGTTTGGATAGATGTTCTCTGTTGGCGGCTGGACCATGTTGGCTCCGCTCTATCTACGTTAATTATAACCTCTCAGATGGCGACTCAGCATTCCTTTTAGGGTTCGGTGTTATTTTCAGGGCATCGGGAACAAGGTTCATTTATGGGAGGACCGTAATGATTCTTTATTTGCCAGAGGTTCATCTGAACACCGAGACACTGCTCTTTGGTTCCGCCAAACCCTATCCATCAATCACAAGAAAAAAAATATCTGCATGAAATCCAAACAAATTGGCTAAGCCAACACCAGAGAGCAAAAGGCAATGGCAGAACTGGTGTTCTAATCTCCACTTTAAAAGATGGTATTCTTCCTGGACTGAGCTTCTCTCTTTCAAAAGTACATTTGATCATTGGGATACCATCTATGGGAATCTTATTTAAAAAAAAAAAAAAAAAAACCTGAAAGGATGTCCCCCTCCCAACTACATTGAATAAGTCATCCCCCCCACAACTACATTGAATAAGTCCTCCCCCGCCCCCAACTACATTGAATAAGCCCTAAGAGGGGAGGAGGGGGAAAAAAAAAACCCATAGCTAAAGAAACCTTGTTTCCCCATGGGCCTTATGGTTTAATACACAAAAGAACACACAGCTACTTCCATCACTGTCACCTCCCCCGCAGCCTTTGTTCTGAGGCCTGATGAGCTGTATTGATTTGGGAAAATCATTGAGCTTCTTGGAAAACTAGACTCTCGCTTATTCACTGCCATCTATTTCTTTCCCATGAAGACAGGTGGTCAATATCCAGTTGACTGGTCAGCTAAAAGAAGCTCTCGCTGCTTTTCTTTTCTTGCTTCCCTAGTAACATTATCCTTTCCCACTTCTAGAAAACACAATGGCCTGTTAAAAAGTCTTGTGGGGAAGAAGAGGGAGGAGAACTAAGGCTTTTGTAAGGCACCTCCAGGGATGCTGAACTGCTCTCCCAGACATCTGGGATGTCTGGGAACCTGCACGGCGATTTTCACTGACCAAGCGTTACACGAGTGGAAGCCTTCATGAAAACTTTGATAGCCTAAGACAGAACTTTCAAAAATCTATCAAATTCAAACAGATCACTAGAACTTAGTGTTAATTTCAGAAAGAGATGCTTTCCTTTTTTTTTTTTTAAATAATCAGTACATAAGTTTCAGTAAGTTTCATAATTATAAGATGTCCTAAGTGTCATTATGGACATTTCAGGGAACAAAGAGCAGAATGGGAGAAAAAAAAAAAAATCACGGGGAGATCTTTACAAAGCAATTTTAAACATGATGAGAACAAAAAGACACTTGATTTTACGTTAGGTAGACATACGCATCCTAAGGAAACATTATCCTTGATGGCTTGAGGCTACTCCTGAAACACATATATACTGCAACCATTCACACCACAGTATTGCTTAGGTGCCAGGAGCTGCCCCCCTCCCCCCACCTGGGGATAGGCAGGAGGACAGGTTTCAGGTGACAATGTTGGGAACACGGTGAGAGGAAACAAGCAGGACAGCAAGTCACACTTAGGCAGGCTGCATCAAAAGCTACCCCTGCACCCCCAAGGGGATGCTCTTTAGCCTGCGCTCTATCAAGGCTCAGCCAACACACAGTAAAATGAAGTGATCCGCTCAAGGAAAAGATAAAAGAGGAAGGAGGAAGGGGGAGGCGGAGGGAAAAAGAGAGGGGAGGCAGGACAGAAAAAATACACAAAGTCTTCGGAGACATTTGGAAGAATTTCAATGCACAAAGAGACCATGTACACGTACAGCGTCTATGTATGTAGGTATACACTTGTATAAAGAGGTTTCATTTGTCTTTGATCAAACTTTTCAGTAAGTCATGCCTTGCAGCTGGCTGGCACGGAGAGAAGCTACGGACCCACTCCGATTTCTGGTGCAAAGTTCCAAGCCTGAATTTTCTCCTGCTCCTTTGCATTCGCATCTCTGAAAGCAGAGGAGTGTTGATGAATGATTTCTAGATCCTCCTCAAACCCTCTCCTTTTTTAGGGTACCATTTCCTTCCAGATTTCTCTTCCGTCTCCTCCCTGTCTTCATGGGGAGACCAGGGTTCAGTGCCAACTGTAAGAAAGTGGACTCCTCTCCCCCCCCGCCCCCGGTCTCACAAGCTTTAATTATTAGCTCATCAGGAGATCATTTTTTTTCTTCCTTAATATAAAAGCATTCAAAAGTTGGGGAAAGGTACCTAGTAAGTATTTACTGAAGTAGGCTTTTACTATGAGCCACGGTCATGATACAGTTCTGATTCTAGGACCTCCTACCATGTTGTTCCTTTAAGAGTGTTATTTTAGGAGGCAGCCGCGTACAGGGGGCCCAGGCCCATAGCACATAACCAGGCTCCCCCCCCCCCCCCCCCCCAAAATGAAAGGGACACAGCCTCAACACAATCCCACGTTCAGACCCGCCTGCCATGGAAGATAAGCAGGCCTTTCATTTCCCCGCACTTAATATTAACTGCAGTATCTTTTCCGCTTATGACTCCTACAGCCAGGCTCTCTACAATGTCGTCAGCTCAACTTCAAGAACAGATAAATAGAATGGCAAGACCAGACAAAAGATAAACCACCCCCCAGGTCAAAACCCCGGCTCCACGCCACTGCCCCTGGAAGAGAGCGCTCTGAGGCCGAAAGCGGGAAGAAGGGTGTGAGATGCTGGGATTTGGAAAGTCGCTGACCAGGTATCTGCAACTTCCCCAGTTCCAGGCGCAGCCAGAAATCTGTTTCTGGCCCCCTGCTCCCCCTACTTTCCCCCCTACGTAGGCAATCATCATCAAGATGAATGAAGCTGCAAGATGCCAGGGACATAAAACCTAAGAATGAAAAAACTCATATACTTTGAGAAGGGGAGTAGACTCAGGGAAAAAAAAAAAAAAAAAGGAAGAGGGAGGGATCTTTCTCCTTGCCTTGCTCGCAAACCTCTTGTGGATCAATCCAGGTGGGTGATTAGCAGAGTTTCAGGTTTAAATGCTAGTGAACTGCTTGTCAAAATATGTGTAATACCACTAGAGATTACAGGACTGCATTTTCAAGTACTTTCTTACCATCCCCCGTCCTTGAGATACAGGGAGACAGTGGGAACCAACTGACAATTATGCTCACATCAAAAAGCTGCTACTGATGCATGCATCTCACTGGGACCCCAGAAGCAGGCTTCATAAAATTATGATGCTTTATTTAAAGTCAGAGCGCTTATTTGCTTTTGTGCCAGCTCTGGGCCCTTTTCATCTCGAGCTCTCCCTGGGCCCAGGAGAGCACACATTCCTACAGTTCTGATGGCCACCAGCTGTGTCCCCCATAAATCACAAATCCTCCGAACAAGCCATTCTTTACAAAGACCAACAGCATTTACTGGAGATGATCATTCTGCTATTATTCCACTTGCTGAAATTTAAAACAGCAATTTACAACAGCAGCTGAAAACCAGGGAACTGAGTGAATGTGTGTGTGTGTGTGTGTGTGCACAGCAAGGCTCTACGTGTCTATGACACATAGAGGGGCACATTTCATGTATCACCTAAGAGTCAGCAGCTCTGCCAAACCGAAAAGGAAACAAGGGACGTGCCTGTCAGAAGAACAAGATCAGCACCCTCACAATGAAAGGCAATGGGGTGAGTGAGGTCCGTGTCGTTGGTAAACCTCCCTGTCTGCACCTGGAGGCAGCCGAGCCCTGCGGGCAGTGCAGCACGGAGCTCACACACTCTCCTAGCGAGGCCACATCATTATGGTTCAGGTTCAGAATGTAATAAGGAAAGCGGAAGGAATTAACTCCAATCAAGCTCAGGCTGCAGCCAATTTTATTCTGAAGACTGGAGAGGAGGAAAGAATGAGAGAGTGTTTGGTAATCCCATGCAGCATCCCAAGCGCCCAAAAAGATGGTCACTGGAGACAGACCCACCTGATTCCCAGCCCGCTCTGCAGCTGGGGCTTCACCCTGAACTCAACCTCTCTGCCCCTCGGTTTTGCCATCTATAAAACAGGGACGATACGGATGTCAGGTAAGGCGTGGTTTCTGTAAAGCATCGAACACACGGGCGCCAGCCCCAAAGAGTCACTCGGCAAATGGACTTTGGCTTCCTCATCTTTAAACTCCCCTGGGACCCAGGGGAGAAATGGAGGGAGACACCAAAATACAAGGAATTGCACACTGAGAAAAACAGCCAGCAGCAAGCCCCCCCTGTGCTTCTTCCAGGTAAAGCACCCTCAGATGGGGGCATCCATGCAAATTATCCCGGATTCCTGGGGACCAGGCTGTTGGACATGTGGTATATCTGTCTCGTAGCATCTCCCAAGCTGCAAATTCCAACATGAAGGACTTGTGTTCTTTCTACACCTAGCACCAACTGCGACCCCCAGAAAGTGCTCCTTCCTGACATACCCACTGTGGAAAGCAAACATCTATCTCCTCCTCCTCCCCACCACTCTGGACATGCAGTTCTAAATCCCTGAAGCCTCCTCTCGGGATGTGGGGTCCAGAGACCTCACATCCAGTTTCCAGGAACAGCAATCAGAACGGAATGCCTGGCATCTGTCTAAGCGACAACAGGCAAAATTAAAGGTCCCCAGGACCTTGACGGCAGAGATGAGCCCCTGCAGCAAGGCTCTGGGGACTTAGAGAGCGTTAAAGGCAAACTCATCTTTGCAATTACCATCTGAACAGACTAGATGTCTGGACAATGGTTAGAGACCCCCTCGCCCCCTCCCCCATTCCAAAGGCCCTATCTTTTCAGCGAAGAAAAAAAGCCCAGCAGAGTTACAAGTATTTCAATAATGTGCTTAGAGACCAGCTCTTTTCTGTAAACAAGCCTAATGAAGTGTGACTAATAGTGCTCTCTGTGAGCAGAGAAAGGGAAAAGGGCCTTTGTTAGCACTTACTGGAGCAAGTCATCGTTTTGCTGGAGCAGAACAAAACTTAGCTGGTTATTGATTGACCAGCCTTGCTTGGCTATTTCTATATACTGTGTGTATAAATACGTTGTGTTTATGTAGACGCAGAGATGTTCTATACGCACACACACACACACTCCCACGTACCCGGTCACGTGCAGCCACCAAGCTAACTTGGGGTGACACTGTTCTGCAGTCTTCAGGGCACTGCTGTCTGGTACTCGTGTCTATTCCAGTCCTTGGTAGCACCTAACATTTCTCTCCAAGCTGTCCGTACTGGGAACCTCCATTTCAGAACCTGTGTAAACCGATGCTCCCCATGGACACTTAATAGTTTCCGAAGTCACTACGATTTCACCTGACCTAGTTATTACATTCGAGGGGTGATTTACTTTTGTTTTTTAATAAAGTCCAAGGGACTGGGGTTTCTTTTCCCTCGTTTTACTTCTCAACTCGGAAACTCCTGAAATCTGGCTCAGCGTGCCTTCCAGGATGGCTCTCATCCTCTTCTGCAATTACAGTGTGTCTTCAATGTTGCAAATGCACACAGCAATGGTGTTAGCAGGGAGACCCGAAGTTGACCTGGACTTCTCTTCGGAATGGACGGGAATTCGAGTCAAAACTTTGGCTTTCTGTTGCGACTCGAAGCACAAATTTCCGTATAAATTGTTGACTGCAATTTGTCCTCATCTGAAACATTAGCCCTGCAGGTTCTGACCCCAGGTGGCACATCCACCCTCTCCGAATAGGCTGGAACATTAGTGCTTTGCACTGGGGACTAAGGCGTGAGAACCAATCAATCAAGCTCCTGACAGTTTTCGTGGCCTCTGAGCATTAGGCCCAAGTCAACCTCCAAGATGCCTATTGTTTGCATGATCCTCTTCTTCTTTGGTCTGATGGAGTTAGGGTTAAGTCCAAGGCTTCGGGGACAGAGAAAGGCTATTTTTAGTAACTCAGTCTTTATGGACTCTGACCTGCAGGGCAGCCAGCGTGAAGTCTCTTCCAGAAAGTAATGCACTGTTAATTGGTGCTCATCATCACCGGTGTTTTTTACACCTCTTTTCAATGAGAGAAGACCTGACTAAACATTTCAACATCTCTTCCAGGTTGCCTTGTAATTCTCTCAAGAGTTAAACACACACACACATTCTCACACTCACACACACTGGACAAAAATCTGGTTTGTACCCATCACGGTCCCTGGGTTGCCACACTGAATACCAATGTGAACACGGAATGTTGGGCTGGACAATGAGAACATTCGGGAGTTGGCCTACGGTGCGTTACCCATTTTCTTCATGGCAAGTATCTGTAGGGATGAGGACATGGGGCAGGAGAACACCTGCTGGAGAAATTAGGTAGAAACATCTTATTTCCTTCTGAGGTCCTCTGCCTGAAATAACTAAAGACCTTTTTCCTCTGAAACTGGTAGCTGGGTCTGTGAGGGGCCAGCCACTGAATGCGTGGCGGGGGCAGGGACCTGGCACAGTGGCTCACGGGCTTCGTGTGAAGAATGCAGCACTCTAAAGGGGTTGCAGAGTGACTGGGTCTGAAGGCTTTCTGGTTTCCTTTGAGAGAAAAACCGGACAAAACATTATCTCTTCTTACCCAAACAGGCCTCTCAGGGGAGAGGCAGGGGGAAGGTGGGGGCCAGGCAGAGGTGAAACATCGGAGCGCCTCATCTGCTTGTCAACGGGCCCGGGCGATGGGTGACCAGACAGGCCAGCCCCACAGCAAGGGCCCCACAACACTTGTTGAAAGTTTTGAACAACAGGCTACAAACCGAACGCTCTGAAGGTGTGATCACGTGATGACTTTTTGGAAGTCCTATTTCATGGATACTGGGGGGGGGAGGGGAACACAGAAACCAAATGGCTTGGGTTCTCACTGAGCATTTTTTGCTTAAGAAAGGACGCCTGGGTGGTTCAGTCGGTTAAGCGTCTGCCTTCAGCTCAGGTCATGATCCCGGGGTCCTGGGATCGAGTCCCACATTGGCTCCTTGCTCAGTGGGGAGTCTGCTTCTCCCTCTGCCTCTGCTCCTACACCCTGCTTGTACACTCTCTCTCTGACAAACAGATAAATAAAATCTTAAAAAAAAAAAAGAAAAATTTTCAGCTACAAAATCCTACCACATTTAGCCAAAAGATTGATTATGCTATTTTATTTAGTACATCCCTGTATCTGAATTAGTACATATAAATTAGTACATACTTTTCCAAATGAGTGACTAGAAAGCCATTTTTCAATTACATTCTGCTCCATTTGTGTGTTTGACGGTATACTAACTCCAAGATATATGAATGTAATTCCAGATTTGATCAGCTTTCTGAAAAGGTGGTAGTTAAGACAGCAAACTGTGCTTTCAGTCCTAATAAAGTGTCTTGCTGCAAAGGACTACATTTTCTGGTTTCATTCAGTTCAACTCAACTTTAATACTAAGGAAAATCAGAATTTTCTAATTCAAGAAGAATGCACCGCCAAAGCACATTAAACTCCTAAATATCATGTGCTATCATGGCCAAAAAAGTTGTGTGGACCATTCAAGACAAAACTGAACGTGTAGCCTGTTCTTATATAAAAGAACTTCCTCGTGTATTCCTACTTCGCATAGCCCAGAAATAAGTTCGGAAAAGACGTGGAGAAAACCAACTACAGTATTCAAGCAACTAACTGCTGTATGTTAAGACGGATTACAAAGGTTAAGTCTCAAGTCAATGAAGACGGAACCTGCTAGAGGACAAAATAGGGATCCACTAAAACGTTTCAACCTGTGGACAAGCTCAACTCTAGACTGAATGAATCTTGACAGAGTAGAACAGGAGGTCCCCTCTAAAGCTTCAAAGAAGGCAATTCAAAACTAATATAAATTTTACACCACAGGTAGTTAACATGTGTGTTACTGACCCCAGGGAGTAAAGACAGAAAATAAATGTAAGGAATACTGATTGAGTGCTTGATTTTCTTTTTTAAATTTAATTTAATTTATTTATTTGACAGAGAGAGAGCACAAGCAGGGAGAAGGGGCAGAGGGAGAGGGAGAAGCAGGCTCCCCGCTGAACAAGGAGCTCGTTGCGGGACTCGATCCCAGAACTCCAAGATCATGACCTGAGCCAAAGGCAGATGCTTAACCAACTGAGCCACCCAGGCGCCCCTGAGAGCATGATTTTCTGTAGGCCACAAGAAGTGTTTTGACACAGATGACCTCATTTACTTCTCAGGCGCCTTCCAGGTTCATGATTATTACTATTTTACTGATGAGCAAAATAACTGCAAGATGGCTTAACTGACGGACTTGCCCGGGTTGGAAAGTCAAGAGATTTGAACACAGGCGGTCTGACTTCTGATACCATGCTCCTAAATGCATTGTGTAAGGTTACCTAAACCTAAGTTCATAGGTAAGACAATTTCATGAAGGCACTGCATGTGTGTGGATGGGGGCCCTTGAGGTAAGCAAGGCCGCCTAGGTGAAGACCGGTGGTGTGCTTGGAGTTACGTGCTGTGGATGGCACATCTCTTCCTGGCACCACTGTCAGGAACCTCACATCGGAAGCTCAGAGCTGACCATGGTGAGAATATATACACCACAGAAAACAGCAAACACTACAAATCAGGGTTCCCCCACACACACCCCCCACCCCAGAATCGGGTGTTAACAATCTACCAGCACTCTAAAGGTCTAAGGTTATAGACCTTAATTTGTGGAAATGCTATTCTTCTTTCCCATAACGTGACAATGTCGGAGAAAACAGGGGTCTGGGGAAAGCAGGGCACCTGGAATCTGAAGTATGAAACTGAGGGATAATTCTAGACTACAGTTCTAACTTATCATTTTTTATGTTGTTTCAAGGGGGTCACAATTCATAATCCCAGACCTCTCCTTCTGTTTAAGCACTCACACCTAACTGGTCACCAAGATGTGACTCTTTGGACTCCCATTAAAATTCCTGCCTCTATCCCCTCCTCTTCATCCACAGTCAGGCCCTGGTTACCTTTCCACCGTTACCACTCACCCTTCCTCCGCCTCACAACACCTCAGAGTGACTTTCAATGTACCCTGCACCCAACAGGCTACTTCAGACTTCATGCTTTCCTACTGCCTTCTGCAGGGAGAACCGGGCCTGCCTTATGCTTTGGAGTCTGAGTCCTGGTCAGAACCTGAGAAAGTCCTGAGGAAGCCTGACTGCTCCTGTAGATACTTCTACTGCAGGAGGTATGTGACATTCAGGATGCCAGATTTTTACCTGTCAGCCTTGGTAGGAGACTCCGCACCACGTCTTTCAAAGTGCCTGGCAAAGAGCAGGTGCTCAATAGATATGTTTTCTTTTTTTTTTTAAAGGCAAATGAAATATTGAAATGAATAAAAGTGTAGAAGAGCCCCTGTGTTATTGTTATGTACACAAATCAAAAGACAGAAGTGAAATTGCAATGGTGACGATTATCTGTCACCTGATTCCAATCCCTCCCAAGTGAAGGAGCCCATCTCAGTCGATTCTTGCCGTTTTTTTTTTTTTTAAAGACTTTACTTATTTATTTGTCAGAGAGAGAGACACATAGAGAGAGCACAAGCAGAGGGAGTGGCAGAGGGAGAGGGAGATGCAGGCTCCCCACTGAGCAGGGAGCCCGACGCGGGACCTGATCCCAGGACCCTGAGATCATGACCTGAGCCGAAGGCAGACGCTTAACCGGCTGAGCCACCCAGGCGTCCCGATTCTTGCCGTTTTCAAAATAATTGGTAATAACATAAATGTGAACAATTTGGTTTTGATCTATCTTCTGTTTTTTATTGGAGATTTTTGTGAAGTAAGCACTCTTGCAAGTTAAAGGAGCCCGGAACCTTCCTCTAGAACTTCAAAAGCCATCGACTTTTATTGAAGTATTACGAAAGCAATTGATGAGGTACATTTGTCGCTCACCTGATGTAGAAGCTCTAAACACAGACCATAACCGCCCAGCCACGGCAGATGCGGGCCGCTGGCCTCTCCCACTACTCCTTGGAATTTAATGAACAGTCATATCCCACAAATCTCCTCCCAATAGGCTGCTGGCAGTGATTCTCCCGGACTCTGGGGCCCCAAAGACAGATCTGTCATTGCTTAAATAAATTTTACAGATGTAATAGATACAGGCAATAAAAAAAACAGAGCTTTTATAAAACAAAGTTGACAGAGCGTCCTGGGCTGTGCATGCCTGAGTGTGTGTACCAGAGGGAAACAGACAATGAAGGTTAGGAAGCATGAAATGACAGCCTTCTTTGCCTTTCAGGGAACGTAAATTTTATTTGCTGAATGTAAATCTTCAAAGCCACGGTTTTCCCATCTGCATGTGCGATCACCAGAAACTGATTTCAAGGAGATAGAAAATTATTTCACTGATTGCTCAGCAATGCAAATCCCACGTTACGCGTTCATGACGATGAACAGTGGAAACCTCCGGTGATGTTCCAAGCGCTGTTTTTCTGTTGCGATCCTTGCTGGCCGGGGATTATCCCACCTGCCTTCCAGGTAGGTGCTCCTGGAAGTGGTGCTGGGACTGGAAACTAGTTCTAACCGGAAGTAGGAGTCACTGGTCCTCAACACGTGGCCCGTGACTTTTAATAGGGGCTTTCCTGGTGCCAGACGCAGAACTGTCTTTGTCAGTGTGCTTTTCAGTGTCTCATGCTCTCCCCATAATACAGATAGATTAGTTTATTTTAAAAAGCGTCATAGATCTTCAGGCTACTAGGCTCCTCAGCCAGGGGAAAGACAGGAAAAGGACACTATTTCAATACAGTTGCCTTCACGATGTAGACAAGAGGCACTTTTTTCTCCCAGAAGCCTGGTAACTCTTTTTTTTTTTTTTTTTTTAAGACTTTATTTATTTGACACAGAGAGAATGAGCACAAGCAAAGGGAGCAGCAGAGGGAGAGGGAGAAGCAGGCTCTCTGCTGAGCAGGGAGACTGATGCGGGGCTCGATCCCAGCACCCTGGGATCGTGACCTGAGCTGAAGGCAGACACTGAACCCACTGAGCCACCCAGGCGCCCCGTGTTGTATGGGTTTTAATCTGTACAACAAACTGTTATTCCAGTGCATTAGGTTAGTCTAGTGTTACGTTAAGGCATTTTTTTTTTTTTAAAGAAACTTAGTAAATACGTGTAAGTCACAGTTTGCACGTAAATATTCTACAAAGTAGAACAAAAGAACACTAAAAAAAAAATTTTTTTTTTAAATAGTCATGCTAAGAAAGAAAAAAAAAAAATCGGGCCGTAATAGTAACAGCGTAAATGCCAGCCACCCATACACGGGTAAATACGGTTAATACAGATGCAGCATGTGTACTCTGGAACAGGAGATTATAAAGATGCAAATTTCCACTTACTTATTATAAATTAGCAATTCAATTGAAAGCAAAAATGAATTGCCTGATCCCTGAATGCATGAGGTACAGAGGATCAACCCTTCAAAATAACTTCTACTTAAAATGCACTTAACCACAGTCATTACATAAAGGAAATAAAAGAAAGAAATTTACGAAGATGGGTTTGGGGGCTGGGGAGGAGGCAATAAATATTTTTCACAAAGCATTTACACATGAAGCACTGTTCCCCATCACCTCTTCCTGTTGTTTACATTCTAGGTGACCCCAGAGGAGAGCTGCTTCTGACCAGCAGGGAAACTGGGCTCCTGGGGAAGGAGGGTTTGTTCACTGCAGATCCCGAGAGACATGGTCCCTGTCTGACCATGGCTTCCCCCTCCCCTCATGTCACCTTTGTTGGAAGGACCTGCAGTCCAGACACCTGCTAGCTTGATGTGGCTGTCAGAGAGGATGCTCACGGCAGTGTTAACACACTGTGAATAACTGGAGGAATATCTCCTAGTAGGAGGGTCTGCCCATCTTGTAGACTGGAATCCCAAACTATAGAGAACGTGTTGGCGGGCTAACGAAGAGCATTCCTGTCTTTGCCTAGAAAAAAATACTACAACACTGGGAATGGCACTTGGGTATGTGTGTCCATTGAGAGGTGCATTTAGTGCTGGGTGTTGGGCACTATCTGAAATGTCTTGTAACAGGCTTTCTAACACCCCAGTGAGGAGGGTACTCTATTCTCCCCGTTTTACAAATGATGGGCTGATGCATAAGAGGCAATAAGTTACATCCCAAGGTCACAAGGGCAGGAAGCTGTGACACTACAGTGGGACCCAAGGGACCTGGCTCCAGTCTGTGACAATTACCCAGTGTCCCCAAGTAGAAGACACCAGGGCATACACACCTGGCCCTCAATGCAAGGGGTTCTCCTCTTGCACTAATTTGTCAGGGCGCCAAATTTAAATGACAAGGTACACAACCGACAAAATAAACTTCATCATATCATGTCCTGAATTCCCTCCAAAACAAAGAAACAAACAAATCATGTTATTTTCAAGCACAAAAGAATCTTAGCGATCACTTATTCAAAACTTGCTCTCTGGGCGCCTGGGTGGCTCAGATGGTTGAGCGTCTGCCTTCGGCTCAGGTCATGATCCTGGAGTCCCGGGATCGAGTCCCGCACTGGGCTCCCTGCTCGGCGGGGGGGTCTGCTTCTTCTCCCTCTGACCCTCCTCCCTCTCCTGCTCTCTGTCTCTTGTTCTCTCTCTCTCAAATAAATAAATGGAATCTTTAAAAAAAAAAAAACTTGCTCTCTTCAGGAAGAAGTAACTGAAGCCCAGAGATTAAATGGTGGATCCCAGGTCCCTCGAGAAGGGAGGAGAGAGCCAAAACCACAGCTAGGTCTCTCACTTTCTTCTCTTCCAGGGATCCTGGGGGTCCAGACAGCAGCACCCAGCGTAGGTAGGTAGCAGCTAGGATGGCAGTCACAATGGCCTCTCGATGCTTCACCAGCGAGCAAGAGGCTCCCTTAAAAGCCGGTCACAGAGCCCGGGGCCATTGCAGAACTTTGCCCCAATGAGACTAACACACACCCAAGTGATAAAAATTGGCTCTGGAGAAGAGAGGGTAGTCAAGAAAAGGCTTCTTTGAGGTCTGGATAAAGAAGGAGCCAGAGCACTGCGCAATAACCCAAGTCCTGTGGTAGGTAACACAGGAACCAGGGGCTCGGCCTTTTCATTTAATCAATCCTAAATTTCTTGGCCCAATTAGGAAGGCAGCTGAAGATGAGTGTCTCACATTTATGGCACAGAAAAGGATTAAACCGAATCAGAAGACTCCTTGTTGCTGCAAAGGGCAAAGTGGTAAAACACAATTCATTTAGTGCCACATTTAGTGTACTGAGAATGAGGAAGAGAGAAGTCAGACAAAGCTCTACCCATTTACCTTCGTGAATCTGACCACAGGCTTCCTGGGACAGCACCCTGCTAAGAAGAGAGGTAACAAGTGGCAGAGGAGGAGTCTGCTGACTCCTACACCCCCCCAAGCCCCCACCGCCCCACCCCCCCACCCCCGGACTACCAACAACACACACCGCCTGCCAATGGAACGCATCTCTGCGCTGTCGGAAATCACGTGACAAAATAAGGTCTACCTAAACTTGCACCGAGAGCCTCTTGTTCTACTGGCTTCATTTTATCCCAAAGCTCAAAAAGTAGCTGTGGGATGCCTGATAGGCAGGGGCTGCATCCCCAGGGGTTCTCTGTCTTTGCTTTGGAAGAGGCGGGGTTCTCAGAATGGCAATGGGTCATCACACCCTTCTGGCCTAATGGACATGGTCCATGGCCAAGGGACCCGGCAGGAGTGAGTGGGTAACGAGCAATACTCAATCCAAATGCAGCATTACTGACAGCAAAATCCACGGGCTTCGAGGCTCTGGCATTTTCTGAATGTTAAGAATCAGGGTTCCATTTCTGAAAATACAGAGCAGATTTCCAGATGTGGGTTCCTGGCCGAACTACAGAGAAATCTGTGAATCTCTTCTCTCACTCAAACACATACACACAGACACACACACACACACACACACACAGAGGCGCACACACCCCTAGAAGATGGCACATATGGGTTTCAAACCCAGGCCTATCCAACTCTAATGTTTCCCCAAACTCCCTGGGTGATAAAAATCCTCCTGAGTGCTTATTAAAAATACTGATTCTTAGCTCTACTCCAAACATCCAAGGTGATTCTTATCAGAGCAACTAGGCTCACAGACTTTAAAGGAAAATGTGCATCACACAAAGTAAGATATACATAAACCATGTTGAGTTTTTCAAGGAGAGAAATGGGGAAGAAGGATTTTGATTAATTGCTTTCCAACATTCTGGGGGATGGGGCTGCAGGTAGGGATAGGAGGCGTTAGGCTATTCCTTTAGGAAAAGTCACCAAGGAGCCTGGAATGACGCTGAGAACTTTTCATCTGCCTGAGCCCTTGGACAGTAGCATTAATACAACAGCTTAACTTGGTTTAAAAGAAAGAATTAGGGGCGCCTGGGTGGCTCAGTCGTTAAGCGTCTGCCTTCGGCTCAGGTCATGATCCCAGCGTCCTGGGATCGAGCCCCACATCGGGCTCTCTGCTCTGCGGGAAGCCTGCTTCTCCCTCTCCCATTCCCCCTGCTTGTGTTCCCTCTCTCGCTGTGTCTCTCTCTGTCAAATAAATAAATAAAATCTTTAAAAAAATAAAATAAAATAAAATAAAGAATTATTTCACCATCCGCACTAATCTCTTCTGGCAAGAGGCTGGACTCTGCTACGGCGACTCACAAAAGATGATGGAGCCTGGCAATCCTTTCTTCATAGAGGGGAATTGGGGGCTTTTCAACATATTAATATAATCTCACTTACTAAGATAAAGCGATGTGCTAAAGCACTGGAAATTCTCACACTGGAGCTGCTATCTATTTTCCTTGCCTCTTTTTTTTTTTTTCCTCCTTCTTTTAACAGAACGGATCTATAAATAAGAGTGCCCATTTTCACATCACAGCCTAAAATATTAACATCTTGATATGCTATGTAATTGTGCGCTCTTTTACCAGAAGTCAAATAATTGGACAGGTCACTGGGCAAGATACAATAAATCGTAGCTAAGAGCCAAGACTAATGGCGAGGCTAGCTTTCCCAGTGTTCTAGGCAGGATTCTTCCGCCAGGGACACGGGCATTGGCGAGGGTGGGTGTGTGTCTGAGGGTCATTTCTAACTCCACCTCATCACCCTATAGTAGAATTAGAGGTAACTAGGGCTTTTCATTAGGTGTATCGCAGGCCTTTTCTTTTAAAAGGATAACAAAAAGAAAGATGGACAGCCAGAAAGAGAAGCAAAGAAGCCAGCCTCTTCCACACTGCTCTCCCGCAAACACCTCTTGTGAGGTCTTCAAAAATAACAATTCAGCAAAAAGTGACAGCAGAGTAACCACTGAGTCAGCCCTTATGAGCCTTCTTCAAAAAGCTGCTTTCAGTGAATCAATTTTCAGTGTTGTTTCGGTTATTCTTAGAGAGAAAACTTTCTACCCCCACCTCTTCCTTCTCCTTTGGAAATTTGGTAACCATAGTTTCTGTATCCTGCGGAGACTTGATATGTAGAGCTGTATTCTACCTGCTATTAAGGGGCTGATAGCAGTGTTTCTGTTGCAATTTATGAGCAATGTCAGCTGAAGGCAGAGAGTATTGTACACACTATATTTTCCCAGCTGGAGATCTCCATGAATGGAAAGCAAAAACATGAATACACATGCACTGTGCGCTTGAAGGAATAAAAAGGCAGGAAAAGAAGTCAGCAGGCTAAAATCAGGTGGGTGGTCTTGATTATAAACCAAGTAGATAATAAAATATTCAAAGGAAGCTCTAACTAAAGGGCCGGTGGGGATGGGGCGGGACGGAGAGAAATGCAATGTAAAGAGAAGCCCAGGAAAGTAAGTCTTTTTCTGCCTGTATGTCTCACCATCAATTCTGAGATTGGTGATGTGCCACGGTGCACCTTGCCGCCTGGGGTTTTAAATAACTTTCCATAACCAAAGAGTCATCTGAAACCACAAAAACAAATCCCATCCTGCATTAAGTTTCTAATAAGGGCTGTGGCACGTGGTGATCACAACACAACCCATTTCCAGCCTTCAATGTTCAACGTTCAACCTCAACGTCTCCACCCAGTCCCTCCAGAGTCAGATTTATCTTTTTCTTTAACCAACAGCATTTTATAAGGAGACAGAAATCGGGTTTTATTTTTGTTGTTAAGAAACAGATGCATCGTATTGTCCCCGGGCACAGAATAGGTAATGGGTCTTCGCCGGGACCCAATTCTATAGAGAAAGAAAGGATCAGATGATCAGTCAAGAAATTACCCAGCAAAATTATTAAAAGATACTTTCTCTCCCTAAAAACTCTACAGAGAGATACAGCATAAAATATTAATAGGCACCTCATTAAATAAATTCGTTGAGGGCGCCTGGGTGGCTTAGTTGGTTAAGTGACTGCATTCAGCTCAGGTCATGATCCTGGAGTACTGGGATCAAGCCCCGCTTCGGGCTCCCTGCTCAGCGGGGAGTCTACTTCTCCCTCTCACCCTCCCCCCTCTCTCATGCTCTCTTTCTCTTCATTCTCTCTCTCTCTCAAATAAATATCTAAAAAAATAATAATAATAAATAAATAAATTCATTGATTTCTTTCTTTCTCACCAAAAGTGAAATGCAGAATTCGTCTGTGTCCATGGTTCCCAATCCTGGTGCACATCAGAAATATGGGGGAAAGGCTTTTTGGTTTTTTAAATAACCGTGCCATGCCCTGACCCCTAAATATTGTGATTCGGTTTCCTAGCACTTTTTTAAAAACATGATTTTAATACTCTTCCTCCATGAAAAAAGTAACTCTCTAAAGAATGAATCAAACAGCGCTTAATTGTATCAGTAGGCTCTACTCACTGGGAAAATGGTCTCTAGGTACTAAAGGAAACGTGTGCAAAATAGACAATAATAGAAAGGGAAAGGATCATTCACTTATTTAAAATGGAGCATAGTTTATGATTTTTCCCAAGTAACACTGGAACAAATGCTCAATCTAGGTATTCAACTGTCCTTCTAATCAGAATTTAGTGGGTTCTTTTTTGATTCAGACCCTCATCTTATCGTACCAACAATATAAAATAAAAATACTTGAGCCAGTTAAATTCACCAAGCCCAGAGCTAACCCAGGAGAAAAGTAATTACCACTTAAATAGCAACATGAAGTTCTTTGAAGGAACAGCATTTTGATGTTAGCATCTCCAATGCTAAAAGGCAAAAAAAAAAAAAAAAAAAAAAAAAATCTCAGATCTTAAACGTTGTTCATTGTTTTCCAACCCAGAGAAAACAAACCCATCTCCTAAAAAGTTCTTTCATCAGAAACAAGTAGGAAACCCAGTTGTTTATCATGGGCTTGTAGTTAGTACAGCAATAAGGTCCTACTAAATTTCGGTGACTCTCTGAGAAGAAACTAAGAAGAAAGGGGAAGTGTAATGAGCTGCCTTCTCACACGACGGAAAAAACAGAACATGAGAGATTGGGCATATGCAACTATAAATTTCTGGAGCCGCCATCCAGTGACGGGGACCTGACCGCCACCCCCGGAAGTCATGACACTCCCCCCACTGTGCTCGCCAGGCACCACTGAGCACACTTCGTTCACCCTTTCCAGCTCTTTCCAGTGGATTCGCCATGAAGTTGGCCTCATTAAGCTCCCAACTCTTAACTCACAGGAGGGGACGGGGATCTTTTGCCTACAAATGATGGAAACCCTCTTATAAATGACTAGAAACACCGGATAGTACAATGTAGAATATTAACACACAGCTGCTACTCTTCATGATCGCAAGTGATAAACCAGTTGGTAGATTACACAGGTTGTACATTATTCAGACACTGCAAAACATGCCTATTTAATCCACAAAGCACAAGGCACAATCTGGTACTTTTAATCTCTTTCCTAGTGGCTCACATAACGCTAGGCACATAATTGAATCCAATCGATACTGTCCAACAGCTCTTGTCTTTTCACCTTTGCTAGATCTATTTTAATAGAATGCTACATTTGAGTATCTCCACGAGACTAAAATCACGAAAACAGAGCAAAACACAAACCAGGTAACAGCCCCAAATTTAAAAAAAAAAAAGAAGTCTGGGTGCAGGGAAGAGAAGAAGATCTTCAAGTACAAGAAGACTGTCTTTTCATTGGTTTTGGCTTTTAATTACCACCTATGATATCCCTACATGTTATAACAAATAGGTGACGCTCTGCCAAACACCTATGATCAAATGTTTATCTCTGAACAGGCTTTTTATTTCAAGGATTTATGCAGCCTGTACTTTAGTATCATTTAACTACAGAAAAAAGCAATTATAACTGTCCCCTGAAACGTCATTAACTGATACATTTTGCTGCTTGTATATATTCTCCTAAATCTGAAAGGCTTTTAACTGGCTTCTCTGCTCAGAGGCAAACCAAGCACATTATGAGAAAATTCACCCACAACCATTATAGAGGAAAAAGCAATACTGACTGGGCTTGGGCCAGGCCTCCCAAACGTGCACGATCATAAAAAGATCGGGCGCCTGGGTGGCTCAGTTGGTTAAGCGACTGCCTTCGGCTCAGGTCATGATCCTGGAGTCCCGGGATCGAGTCCCGCATCGGGCTCCCTGCTCGGCAGGGAGTCTGCTTCTCCCTCTGACCCTCCTCCCTCTCATGCTCTCTGTCTCTCATTCTCTCTGTCTCAAATAAATAAATAAAATCTTTAAAAAATATATATATATCACTGGTGGAGTATGGGGTTCCCCAACCATTCCTCTGGAGATTGTGGGGTGGGGCCCGGGAATCTGCATTTTAGGAAGCATTCCCGGTAAGTTGTACCAACAGACAAAACTATGCAGGCCTTTCTGTGTCGGCTCTGGGTTCAAGCAGCCCACAGCTGGGCGCAATGGTTCAAAAACTGGGCCGCATTAGCATCACGGGAGGAAACTGTGTCAAAATCCTGAGGCCCATCCTACTTCAAACTTGAACCATTGAGAGTGGGCGCCAAGCGTCAGTGTGTCCTCACTTCCCAGGGTGAGTCCTGGACACAGTTATGTTTGTAAACAAATCCTCTCTTCAAGTGGTTCTCTGTGCTCCCTGCTGATCAGAATAACCTCAAGAGTCACAAAGAAACTAACACACCCAAAAAAACAGTGCTAGACTCCAACCTAAACCAAATGAATTGGACTATCTGGATGTGGGGCCTGAGCCATGGCATTTTTCCCCAAGTTCCTAAGATGATTTTAAGGTGCAGTCTGGGTTGAGGAGAAAGGGTCTAGTAGACTCGGAGGTTAATACAAAGTATTTAAACGACTTAGTAAGCTTTTATCCAAACAGCCTTTCTCTGCCTGGCACATGACTGTTCGTCCAATACAATCACAAATCACAAAACAAAACAGTCCCTCCTCTGAAGGATACTGCAACTCAGCTGGTCAGACGACTAATATACCTAGACAAAATAATAGGAGATTACAAAGTATCAGCAGGGGTAAAATTTACAAAACTGAATACCTACCAGTAGAGAGGAAACTAAAAATGCTTTTAGTAAGTTTCCAGGGCATGTCAGCTAGGTGCACCTAGCATTCAAAAGTGCGCAGATTCTCCATGTGAAATTACCGAAGCTGACTTGGGAGTCATATAGGTCGGAGAGAAATAAAGTCTTCTGGAGCCTTCCAACCTGACTGGTACTTTCATCTTTGAAGACTGTTGTTTTCCTACAGGAAAATTCTGAAAGCTTTTCAAACCCAGTTCCCTTCAACCACCTTTGGGGCGATTACACAGTCCGGGGCAGTTTATGTAATGTCAGCAACACATCCTTCCCCTTGCTTAAAAAGGAATTTTATGTCTACTAATGTTTTATACTTACTACATCCATAACCCCATTTCACAGAGGAGAAAAATAACAAGGCCGAAAGAATCTGATGACTTACTTAAAAGCCTCTAGCAGCATACATGTAAACGCTACAGCCATCTTTTACTTAGAAATACCCTTAATCTGGGGCGCCTAGGTGGCTCAGTCGGTTAAGTGTCCGTCTTCGGCTCAGATCATGATCCCCGGGTCCTGGGATAGAGTCCTGCCCTGGACTCCCTGCTGAGCTTCTCCCTCTCTCTCTCTCAAATAAATGGATAAAATCTTTTCCAAAAAAAAGAAGAACAATTAACAACAACAAAAGAAATATCCTTAATCTATCCATTATTTAAGAAAAAATCCTTTCCTCAATCCATTTTCCCCCCTTTCTGAGCACTAGGCACTATAGACAGACTCTGGGCTCATATGACACATGGGATAAAACAGGTAACAGCCAGGGCGCCTGGGTGGCTCAGTCGGTTAAGCGACTGCCTTCGGCTCAGGTCATGATCCCGGGGTCCTGGGATCGAGCCCCGCATCAGGCTCCCAGCTCAGCAGGGAGTCTGCTTCTCCCTCTGCCTGATGCTCCCCCTACTTCTGCTCTCTCTCTCAAATAAATAAAATCTTTAAAAAAAAAAAAAAGGTCACAGCCAAGGAAGCAACTATAATTTTAGGTACTAAGTCCCTGAAAAAATAAATAAAGCAGTATAAGGGCTAGGAAAGTGATGGGAGAAAGGCTAGTCTGAGGATGGGAGTCAAAGAAGGTCTTTCTGGGGAGGTAAGAACTGAACCAAGACCGCAAAGACGTGAGCACGCGGGAGCTCTGGGAGCCAGGGCTCTGCGCGGAGAGAAAGGCAACGCAAAGGCCCGCGGGCAGCCAGACAAGGCTACAGAAGACACGTTCAGTTCTACTTATTCAACACGCCTTCTCCTAGAAGACACGTTAGAAGACTGCTACTCCGTTCTGGAGAACCTAGTGTGTTCTCGGCTTTGCATGAAGTTGAAGACATGCCGTGCAAGGCCACTGGGGAACACCATGGAAGAAGCAGCCAGAACACCTAGCGGCCCGTGCAAACAAGCAACACTCCATCAACTCAGGGAGGAGAGGTGAAGGCAGCCCGTGGAGACAAAGCAGGCACTTCTCGCGTATCTTTTCGATCTTAACATTCCATTTGACTCTTGAAGCTGTCGTTTCAACAAACATTAATGAAATGCATTTCGCGGCAGCCAGCACTTTTCTCTGGACCACAAAAGAGCAGAGACACAAATCTACTGTTCCTTCACACTGCTGGGTAAATACGGGCCTTTCTTTGAAGTGGGTAATAAAGGGTCACCTTACCATCGATGATACCTGAAATATTTTGCGGCATGCCCTCTTGGCAAAATAAATCTTAAAACAAAACAAAACCAAAAAAAATACCAGCATAGTGTTTAAAGTAGATTGGTTTGTTTAAGCGCTGCCTTAGATACCGGGAGACCTGTTACAAGAATGTTCACAGGCAGCTACAAGTGTTTGAAATTACAAAGAACTGGCCGTGATCCGAAAGTCCACGGGCACAAGAATGGATAAATCATCATGGTCTATTCAAACACCCTGACCCAGCAGGGAAAATGAACCAGAGCTCAGTGCTGAGGGAAAACACCGAGTTGAGAGAAGTACCGTATATGACTGCATTTATATGAAGTTCAAAACATGCAAAACAAACAAGGTGCTTACGTAGGGACTCAGAGGGATGCAGTAACACGTGGAAACAAAAAACCCCACAAAATGCAGGTTAGTGGTTTCACAGAGAGTGTAAGCAGCAGAGTGGGATGAAGGCAGGGGCACACCAGGTTTTCAAAGGTCCTGAAACGGACATGTTCTATTTCTCCATGGAGGTGGTAAGAAATACACATTCGCTTTCACGTTGTCCTTTCTACCGTATACACGTTTGAAACAGCATTTTTGCCTATGGGGTTTATTTTGTTTTTGTCTTTGTCTTTTTGCATCTTACATATATTTAATAAAACAGTTTTTGGAACGGACTTTGAGGAGGAACTCAGACCTTCTTCTTCACCCAAATGCTGCTCTGGCGTATTTTACATTTCTATACAAATGCCTTTTTCGAAACAGAAGCTGAACACACTTTCTTCTGTGTATTCATTCAGTATGTTGGTGACCACAGCCTGGAAAAAGAGCAGCACCTGAAAATGCAAGGCAGAGTGCAGATGAAATCCGTTTTTGCTAAAGAGCTGGTGCTCTCCTCTTGCACCCAACGTGGAGTCTATGGGATCCCGATCTAACGCACACAACACAGGGTCCGTGAGACGCCCTGCAGCAATGTCCGCTTACAAGGGGGCATTCGACAGGAAACCAAGGATTCCTTTTCTCGAGGCTCATAGGCAAGAACTTCCAAAAGGGGGGAACAAAAAACTATTACATATCCGTGAAAATCAAAATTCATGGAAGAGTGGCAGGCAGCCAACCCAGCTAGCCCAGGTCCGCTCCCCCATCTGCTTGGCCTGTTAACTGTCGGAAAATACAAGCAAATCACTTCTTCTGCAACTAATTCTCAACAGGGCTCCTAAAAACCAGACTCCATGATGCAACTTTAATAAGACAGAACAGCTTATTATGATCAATAAAGCAAAGCCTTCCAGCAGTCGCAGAGCCAAAAGCTGGCTCAAATGCCTCTTAGATGGACATGGAGCATGAACACCATCCTTCCCCCAGCACTGCGGAAGGCCCTGGGGCCAGGAAACGCTCGAAACCAGGAATCAGCTCTGTCCTGATTCCCCTCTACAGATGAACCCAAAGGCCATTCTCATCCTGCTAGATTTTATTAGCCCCAATATATGGTAATGAATTTACTGCAGGCTCTTTATTCATAAATGGATCAAATAAAGCCTTACATGGCTTTTGGCAGCTAACCCTTACTAAATTGCGGGGACTAGAAGTTTGTTCAAATGCTGCACATAAGTCAGCCCCTTCAGCTTGTAAAGTTCAATTAGAGAGTTCTTAGCCTATTGTATGCCTTAAAGCTTCAAAGAAGGCATTATTCATGCATTTGCCATTGCCAGAAAGGAAGAAAGCTGGCAAAGAAGCAATTCCTAGAGTGTTGATCCAGGCATTACCAAGAAATTTTAAAACTCCAGCTCTCAGTACCCAAACGCCTCCACTTTGGGACAAAATCTCAGTGAACTGTAAAAGACGAAAAGTAATCTGATTCACTGTGGAAATCTACATAATAATGAAAGTTCTGACCCAGAGCACACAAACAACCCACCTCCTAGAGTTTCTTTTTCTATATTCCCCCTACAAGTGGCCACTGGCAAGTTCCTGTAAATGTGGCCTACACAGGCGGGGGGCCTAACCAGAGGCGGGAAGGGACATCCCAGGACTGCCATCCCCACCACAGTGGGCTGCCATCTTGGTTCCCGTGATCCCATCTCGAACTGGTGGGCAAAGCCAGGGCTAGGGCCTGCTGCAGCTGGGAATCCGACATTTCTGGAGGCTACGTGGTAGGTGCCATGTGCATTTTCTCTGCATGCAGTCTACCTCAGGCAGGGCTGTGCCCAGGAGAGGGGGCAAGACTTTCGCTCTGACGCTCCTCTTCCCGTAATGGCGAAGTGACTTGACTCCAGGTCACCTTCCCACGGGAGGTTCTGTGGTTGCGTTGCCCTCAGATATGAATAGGGGTTGGTGTATTTTCTCAAGAGCACGCCAATAAGTCAGAAAAGTCCCCGGCCACCAATCTCCATGCCTGTCTGCAAAAGAAGACTCTACTCTGGTGCTCCCAGGTCTGCAAACATCCAGCTTCTCCCGCTGCAGGGCCGGAGACTCAGAGAAAGGAGCAGGAAAACAATTCCACGGTGAGCGGGTGACGGCCAGGGAGGTCAAGGCTCTAAAACTCCTCCAAGCTGAAAACAAATTAGCAGCTTTGCCTGCATCAAGCCGGCCATCTGAAAGAGGCTTCTTTCTTTCTACTCTGGCATTACAAACTGCTCCTCAAAGATAACACTTTTTTTTTTTTTTAAGATTTTTAAAATTTATTTATTTGACAGAGAGAGACACAGCGAGGGAGGTTACACAAGCAGGGGGAGTGGCAGAGGGAGAAGCAGGCTTTCTGCCGAGCAGGAAGCCCGATGCAGGGCTCGATCCCAGGACCCTGGGATCATGACCTGAGCCGAAGGCAGACGCTTAACCGACTGAGCCACCCAGGCGCCCCAAAGATAACACGGTTAAGAATACAAAAACGTTCCCTTCGGCTTACTGCCTGTCACCTACTGACTCGACTGACAGAAGCACGAAACCCACACACACTCCCTCTGAGCGCCACCATGGGCTCGAGCCACACGGGGAGAGGGGAGGAGGGAGAGCGGCTGGCTTTTTAAGCCTGACCTGACCACCTCTCTCCTCACCATTCATTCACTTACTCATTCGTTCAGATGACACTTAAGTGTTGGCGGCTGCCCAGGTGTGGGCACCAGGGACATGTGCGTGAGCCAGACCGGCAAATAAGAACACCTCGGAAGATAGCAATGTGATATTTACAATCACCTTTTATAGCCGTTCTACTCAACAAGAAAGGACCCTCTATTATGCTAAAGTAGGGGGGCTGGGACGCCTGGGTGGCTCAGTCGGTTAAGCGTCTGCCTTCGGCTCAGGTCATGATCCCAGGGTCCTGGGATCGAGCCCCACATCGGGCTCCCTGCTCAGTGGGGAGTCTGCTTCTCCATCTCCCCCTGACCCTCCCCCTCCTGTTGTTTTCCCTCTCTGACAAATAAATACATAAATAAAATCTTTATAAAAAATAAAGTAGGGGCGCTAAATGAAAAAAAAGAAAAAAAAAAGCCCCTTTCTAGGCTGAGAAGAAAAACCTGAGAATACAAGTAACTGCAAGTGCTTTGGATAAGTTAGCAGAGTGTTTCCAGACACAGCCTGCCCCCAGGGCCTGGGTCCACCATAGAAGTCCGCCAAGGAAGGGACCTTGGTTTTTATGAGGTGTCGTCAATGCATCTGTCCTTTGTAGAAGGAAGAGCTAGGAGAGCTCTCTCAACTCAGTGTCTCAGAGGTGGAGGTGTTAAAGGGTTGGTCAACAAACAAGGGAATGAGACTTCTGCTAAAACATGTCAAGGAATCTGTGAAAGAGCAGTTCGGTGAACAAGTTGTGTTGCTAAATACAGATAAAAAGAACAGAGCTCAAGCCCAAAGTAATGATCTGGCCAGGACCCATGAGGGCAGTAGGGAGGGATGGGATTGGGAGAGTTTCAAAAGCTATACATTTTTTTTTTGTTTAGATAACCAATGGGCAAACAACAACCAAAAAAGGCAGTTTGTTGTTTCATTTATATGCCTGTTTTAAGTTCCCAAACTTAGAGCCTGTCTGGAAACGAAGCCTAACTAAAGCCACGTTGGGGGGTAGGGGGGTGGGCAAGTAAAAATTGAATAACGTGATCTCCCTATAGAAGTTAAGTGGTCATTATGATGGCACATTCCAAGCTGACTAAAACTATCTCAGTTTCAGGTCATGAAATAAATTGTAGCTACCAAGAAAACTCAACAAAGGAACTTAAGGCTCTTTAAGAGTTTTCTCATCTGTGTAATGTGGATAATACTATAGTTACTAAACAAACAAACAAACAAAAACAGTAAGATTCAGTTTTTACACAATGGGGAGTAACACCTTCACCCTCTTTCCCGAAACTGACACCAAAAAAGTCTATGACCAGGAAATCAGAGAACGCTTTTCTGGAGAACCTGATCAAAACAAGAAAAAAGGCATATGGAAACCCCCAGCTGGGAGATTCCCCTAGAGAGACGATCCACTCAGATCTTCCTATACCATCAAAATGCCCTCCCACACATGTGGGGTTTCAAACCAGCTTCTGAGCCTATCATCCCCACGAGGACAGCCAAGGATTATCAGGCGCTTGAGGAAAGTCTCCAGTAGGAAAGACTGAGGATAAAGGAGGACAAACATACAAAGGAACTTAGAAATGAGGTGGAAGGAAGGAAGGAAGGAAGGAGGAAAGGAGGAAAGTCAGTCCTCAGGGAACGGTGTCACTGCATTCATGAAACTAGAACTTTTAATCCCCGTAACAACAACAACAACAACAAAAAGGAGCTCTCAGAAATGAAAAATATATGAGAACAGATTTTTTTTTCAATGAAACTATTTAAAGATAAAGAATGAGAAAACTCCCCAAATCAGAAAATATGTTAAAAGCTATACGCCAGAGATCGGAAAAAGGAGAGAAAAGATCAGAAAAGTAGAAGACCAAGGGGTGCCTGGGTGGCGCAGTCGGCTAAGCGTCCGATTCTTGATTTCAGCTCAAGTTGTGATCTCAGGGTCGTGGGACTGAGCTCCTTTGAGCCCCTGTCAGGCTCCGTGCTCAGCAGGGAGTCTGCTTAAGATTCTCTCTTTCTCTCTCCCCCACTCTAATAAATAAATCTTAAAAAAAAATAAAAAGGAAAGTAGAAGACCAATACATCTAACTAACTAAAAGCAGCTCCAGAGAGAACATGGAAATTGTATCCCCACCAAAGAAAAACATCTATAAAATTTCTAACATGACAGGGCCTGAGTTTCCAAATGAGGACCAAGCTCAGCGAAAGAGATTAAAAAAAAAAACTCATGACAAAGGATGTCACTAAGATATATCAGAATGCTGGGGACAAAGAAGAGATGAAGGCTTGGCAGACAGGGGGACAGCCATCACACTCAAGATCTCAAACTGGGATGGCGTTGAACTTCTCAAGGACAACACTGGGGAGAGCTCAGAGCTGGAGCAAAGCCAACAGAAAATGATTTTTACCAATTCCTCATCTAGCCCCTTCATTCGTCCAGTATGGGGGTGAAGGAAAACATGTGCAAACATCCAAGATTTCAAAACTTTTACTCCCCGTGAACCCTTTCTTAGAAAGCCATTGGAAGATGGGCTTCACCAAAATGAAAGACAGAAACAAAAGCAAAGCATACATCGAAGCAGGAAACAGAGTATCCAACCCAAGGATGGAAGCTTCAGGATGGTGTACCAGAGAGCTCAGTTTTTATAACCATTTCATGAGGCCTCTGCCTAACCTCTAAAATACCGGATTGGAGCAGATGGGAAGGCTGTGGAGAGACTACTCCAAAAGATAAAATGCATAGAATGCTGGGTGTGTTTCAACAAATTGAGAAGCAATTTATAATTCTGGCATGATGGTTCACGGTGAATTAGTGAGGGGTGCACAAAACACTAAGCAAATTTTTTTAAAAAGGCCACTATTAACTCCAGGGAGAAAGCTGGGTGAGAAAAGAAAAGTAATCATAGTACACGGCTGTGTGTGAATAATATATACATAGTCACAGTAATGTAAACACTGAATACTGACCTGAGGAAAAATTACTTGTGGTAGGCAGCCTCTTGGATGGCCCCAAATAATTCCTGCTTCTCGGTATTGACACCCTTATGTGATACCCTCCCCTCCTTGAGCCTGGGCTGGACTTACTGACTCCTAAGGAACAGATTAAGTGGCAAAAGCAATGGGTTGTTCTCTCTAACATGAAGTTATACAAACACTCTGGAGTCCATCTTGGGCTCAGTGTCTCTTGGATCTTGCGGGGGAAACAACGTACTATGTTGTGAGAAGCCCAGGTTCCTGACCCACAGAAAGCACAAGATAATCAATGTTTGCCGTTTTAAGGTACTCTGTTTTAGAGTCATTTGTTATGCAATAATGGGTGACTCAACTATATTGGGAGGATGGGCGGCAGTCATATACAGTTGTGTTGGGGGAGGGGAGTATGCGTGAAATACCACCTTCCACCTTCAAAAAGCCTACATCTACAAAATTACATCACGAAATAGCTATAAAAACATGTGTTCTCAAAATATAAAGAAAATACCAGCTACAAAAGTTTAAAGTAGTTAACTGCCTCTGGCAAGCATGACAGGGTAAAGGGAAAGATGGGGTTTTTCTGCTGTTACAGTCCTAGTAGGAACTCTGGCTTTTTAAACTGTAAAAACACGTGTAAACTGAATAAAGAAGAAAATTATCCCACGTTAACTGTTCACACTCGTGCATCCAATAAACTTTCTATTTGGCAGCCATCTTGTGGACACTGTAAGGATTTTTTTTTTATTATTATTATTATTTTTAGACTTTATTTTTAAGTAATCTCTCCACCCAACGTGGGGCTCTAACTTACAAACCCGAGATCAAGAGTCTCATGCTCCACCGACGGAGCCAGTCAGGCACCCCTGGACACTCTGAGGATTCCTAACACAAGGTGTAGATGGGGTAACACAGAAGGAGGTGGAGCTCTTACAGGCGATTTAGAGCAGGGGTTCAAGAATCTGCTAATGAAACTGATGATGGTACCTTTTAGGAATCTTTTCAGATAATGTCTTCCATGTGCTCATTCTTCCATGGAATGTACCAGAGCATAAAATAGATGTCAGCCTACTCAGACCAGATTCCACTTTACCTACACAACTGCTAACAGTTCAATATAAATGGCTTCAGTAAATAAATCATTCCAAAAATAGACCCACTTTGGGACACTCAAGGCATGGCTACCTGCTGTTCGATAGGACTTGGCACGAACCCAGAGGGTGATTTAAGGGTAACCCCATAGAGGCTGACTGCTAAGAATTTTCTTTGGAATCCTCTATGTCTGAAATGATTCTGGCAAGAACACTCTATGGGATTCACAACCCCTTGTGCCCCAAAGCTCAGGTACCGTCAAAGGATTAGGCATTCTAAACCCTCCCATTTTACACATGAGGAAAATGATGCCCAGAGCCAAAGAAATGCACCTAGCTTTCCCAGTGGGCAAGGGATAGTGTCTGTAAAAGCCAAGGGAAGCCTCAGGAACACTCTCACAGAGCCTCACGTGGTCATTATATATACATGTATTTTTTTTAAAGATTTATTTATTTATTTGAGAGAGAGAGAGCACAAGCAGAGGGAGAGGGAGAAGCAGACTCCCCGCTGAGCCAGGAGCCCAATGTGGGACTCGATGTGGCACTCGATCCCAGGACCTGGAGATCATGACCTGAGCCAAAGTCAGATGCTTAACCATCTGAGCCACTCAGGAGCCCCTATATACACATGTCTTTTTATGATACATGGGGACAGTGGGAAGCAGGAGTGACCAACATTAGGCAACTGGCCACCTTTCTCCCTTTTCCTTTCAACTAGCATCCCTTTTCCCTGGAGACCAATACACTCTCGTAACCGCAAAGTTAGAGCAATCACATCATTTTGTCTTAATTTGGTTCTTCTCCAGCTTCAGCCACTTGTCTGCCCTCAGTTTTGCTAGCAGCAGTTACAACTGCAGTACCGAGAACTCTGGAGGATTCTGTAATAGTCTTTTTTTTTTTTTTAATCTGCTAAATGGATAAATTTAGAACACTGCAGCCAAAAAGATAAAGGAGAATTCTTAATCCAAAAAATTATAGGTGCTCCTCGCTGTATGCGCTCATGCTTTTCCAGAAGATCTGAATCCACACAGGATTTTGTATGAAATGACCAAACGCTCCTCTTACTGACTTCTCATGGGGGATGATCAAGGCGTGTAGCTTTGTGTGTGCTTTCTAAATCAAGTGCTGTCATTCAAGAGGCTTTTCACTAATCAAGTTACCATCATGTGCACAGAAGAAAGGCTTTGGCTGCCTCCAAGCAATTTTAATGTTCTGGGTTCTAATCAAGCATATGATGCTTACCAATTGGCCTGGCACTCCTACTACCCTCTTTACGACTTTTCATTAATTATCAGAATGAAATAAATAGGGCAATGACACCAAACACTGAACCATAAAGCTGAAGCTGCCAGAATTTGTGGAGAGAACACCACCAATTTAGACTCCCTGACAATCCCCTAATATTCCCTTGTAAACATGGAACGACTTTTCCTACTTTCCAAGATACGCAACAATTTACACTGAGCATGGCATGAGTATCTGCATCTTTCTTGGGTCAAGTATAGTGTAAAGCCTGGATCTACTGATCAGGAGTGGTCCAGGTGGGAGTCAAATGGGGGGGAGGGTACTTATGCATGAGTCAGAACCCAGAGCTCAGGGGATATGGGTTAGCTGCCAGACCTGAATCATTCTCCAGAAAAGGAACCCGGTGTGGTCCAGCCCACCTTCTTCTGAAACCATGACGTAAGCCTACGAGGCTCACTAGACCCTTCCCAAGCCATCACCGAAGCTACTAGAGCTCTGTGGTCCTTGATTCTCCTTTAGACCCTGTCTTGATTTCCACTCGAGTCATAAATTCCCCACACTTCATTTCCCTCCCTTTGACAAAATGAGGATGGGGACGCTAACCACGGCCTCAAATACTTAGCAGTCACACTCAACATGTCACGCTTGGTTGAAATTCCACCTTTGGGAATGTGCTACTGCAAGAAATTGCAATCTCAGGAAGACCGGTAGGACAGATGGTATTTATTTCTAGAAGATATTTAATTCAAAAGTCAGATATAAAGGGAGATGTCCTAGAGGCCATACGCTTTGGATTCTCTAGTAACTGACTGAGGATTCTGTGGTCAGCGCTCTCCTTCTGAATCACTCAAGAGGAATGCGCAGTCAACATGACGGTAAGTAGCTCACTGCATTCTGCTTCTTTGAAAGCTGACCCTCCGTTTGTTCCCCTAATCCTCCTGGGGTCATGTGTCCCACTATCAACTTAGACCTTATCCCTTTTTTTTTTTAGAACTCCCTGGGAACATGATACCGCCTTCTGGTCACCCTACCAGGTAGAGGTTTTATGGAAGAGACGAGTTCAATGTAAGGAAGCCTGGCATCATTCCCATCTATGGCCTGCCTAACTTGTCTGCCCTTGGGTATAAAGACTCACTGAACTCAAAGCGCCTCTCAGTGCCCGATGACTGCAGCCAGCTTGGTTCCAGGCTCAGAGTGCAAAACCAAGGCCTCCAACCCAATTTACGGTTTTTCTGTGCTTCTGGTATGTGCGGGTAAGAAATCATGTTAGGGGTGTCGGCTCCAGGTGCGAGTCAGAAGCAGCTCACCGTGAGGACTGCCTGGGACAGACTTGGCTTCTCATATTCTGTAATGCTCCGCACTATTCTCTGGAAGCTGAGGAACGCAGTGGGAAGCGGTCTTGCTGGGTTCTCTCTAAACAAACGGGCCTCTGCCACTCCTCGAGCGAAGTGAGACACATTCAATGTTCTCAGTCAGCTCTCTCAGCGTGACTTCCTTCAAAAGTTGTCTGACGGGGCATGTGGGCAGCTCAGTCAGTGAAGCGTCTGCCTCCGGCTCAGGTCAGGATCCCGGGGTCCTGGGATCGAGTCCCGCGTCGGGCTCCCTGCTCGGCGGGGAGTCAGCTTTTCCCTCTCCCCTCCCCCCAGCTCATGCTGTCTCTCTCTCTCTCTCTTAAATAAATAAATTAAAAAAAAAAAAACAAAAAAAAGCGTCGTCTGTCAACGTGGGGATCAAGAAGACGTCGCCACGACAACATACACAGTGTGTAGAGGTACAAGTGAGTCCGTGAAGAGTTGGTAGGAGACCAACGCATTTTGGGTATTTTTGTGAAAATATTTTGGTGACTATTAAATTAAAAAAAAAATCTCACTCTATAAGCCGAATGACGTTCCCACATTTCAGTCAAAGCCTCAAACTGACAAGCAAATGTTTATTTGCCTTTTAGCATATTTTTAAAATAATTGGTTACATTTACACATGCGCGCCGTGTACGCACGCGCACACACACACAGACTTAAAAACTAGGAAAGGCTGATCATGGGAGGTACACACCGGAAATCCAGAAAGGACACACAGCCATTTTATTCAGGCCACCTGTGCCTCAGTTTCTCCGCGAGAGTAACCGGGCTCACGATGGGAGTCTTCCACATAAACGCGAAGATGCTAATAATTAGATGGTGTTGGCGGAGCCACGTGGAGTTCCCCAGGCAAGAGTGTTCAACTGTTCAGACACGCCAAACGTGTCATGTGTCGTGTCAAGAAAGCAGCCCAAGGAATGAAAATCCTACACAAGTGTTTCCGAGATGGACTGGAGTCAAATGAAATGAAGGTCATACAGGGGTGTGGCATGTTTATAACTGTCCCATTTCCTCTTCAGTTACCAGCAATTATCAAATGGGCGGCAAGGGGCTTGCCTAACTCCCATCGCTTTGAACCCCACCCGTCTTGGGTCTTCTCCGATGGTGTCACACCAGACTTGGCTCCATACTCTGCAATTGTGCCCACGAGCCTAATTCCTGCAACCTTCTTTGCTGAGAATGCTTTCTGCAACCTCTGATAGGCCTCCCCTGTGTTACTGCTTACTTTCCTTTGGCCAGAAAACTGTTAGGCAATCGTACTGGAGGACAGAAGGGCTGGGGAAGGGTACATGTGAGAACGCTTTAGTAGACACTATTTTTAAAACGACCTGGACAGTTCCTGCTGCTGCAGCCATACAGGACAGAAGCCAAGGGAAGAGGCTAGGGGAAAAGGGAGATGAATGTTGGGCGGGGGGGAGCAAGACAGGGCTAAGGTGTGCCAGGGAAAAATCCGCAAACAGCTTGAGTAAGTCAAGTGACAAATGATATATTATCAACAAATCACAAGGTGCAAAGGTTTTCTGTAGAAGATCCCTCCTTAGTTCCATCCCTTATTCTGAAGGAGCAGAACCCAAAAGAAGATGTTTGCAGAGACAGAAAAAGGAGAGGCTGAGACTGCTCCCCGTTCAGAATGGAGGCTTGAACAGACCCATTTTTTTGCCCCTCGGTGTTTGAGTGCCTCAGACCTGAAAGCCTTTTTTAACTTCTTTCACTTGGGGGAGAAAAGCTGTAAAACGTCACCGTAGACACAAGCAGAAGTGATATCGGAACCTCTGTATCATCCAGAGCAATGCCTTCCCAGGACAGGGCGCTGGCTACATGGTGTCTGGGGACCCTCACTGGCACACCTGCTTTCCCTGACTGGCCCACTGTGACTTTTAGACAAGGGGAAGAAGGTCGCATTCCCTCTCCGTCTAGGGCAGGACCCTGGATGTGGGCACTGCAGACTATGCCTTTGACTTACAACCCCATCCCTTTGGTCACGAAAATGTCAGTGAGCCCAAAGTTGCTGGGAAGGTTGTTAAGAGAGAAGAGAGTTCTCAACCAAGGCCATGGAAACTGGTACAATTTACCAGGATTGCCTTTTGGGAAAGCAGTGAAGCCATCAAAAGGTATTCCAGTGTGTTAAAAATGTTCGTGCCCTCTACGCAAACAATGAATCATGGAACACTACATCAAAAACTAATGATGTAATGTATGGTCATCAACATAACATAATAAAATAAAATTTAAAAAATGTTTGTGCCCTCTGACTAGATGACTGTTTCTTGAAAGCTGACCCCAGAATAGTAACTGCAAATTCATAAAACAGTACAAATACTTCCAGCACAAATTATGCAGATTATGCAGTGTGATGTTATTTAAGAAGCGGAAGGCAATGTAAATATCCAGCCTTACAGGAATTTGAATCAAATTTTGTGTCCATTCCATAAAATGTTTTATATCAACAGAAAATACATCTTAGAAAATGTTTTAATAACATCAGAAATGCTTATGTTTTAATGTTACGTTTAAAAGAGAAAGCGGTATTCAAAACTCTATCAAATGATCTCAACTACGTTTAAAAAAAAAAGTGTATTTAAAAAGCAAAAAAAAAAGGGCTAAACCAACAAATTAAAGTGGATGCCTGAATAGTGAGATTATAGATTATTTTTTTTTTTCTTCTACCATTTGGGTGTTTTCTGCCCCGCAGATATCCTCAAATGGCCAGGTATTCCTTCTATCATCAGAAAATTAAAACCGTAACAAGGATATGAATGGCAGAAGGGAAAAAAAAAAAAAAACAAATAATTTTGTTTCCCCCTTTTTTGGAGACTGGTCTAAGAAGAGCAAGGTTGCGAGATGAATTTTAATACAGTGTAATCAGATTTTATAACGGCTCCCCTCTCCCCGCAAAAAAAATCAGTGACAAAGTAGATTTCCGGAGCAATATTTTCCAGATTGTCTAGGCCAAACTTAAATCAAAAGTAACATATTCTTGACTAGAAAGCTACACCATACAAATTTAAACAGGTATCAAGACCATATCACTTTGTTCCGCAAATTTATTCAACATTCAACAAATATGTATGGCACACTGACTCTGTGCCAGGTGCTGGGGATCCAACAGTGAACAAAACAGATGGGATCTGCGGACTAAAGAAGCTTCCAGCTTAGTGGGGCAGAAAGGGATGGTTTGTATACATCAACCCAGCTGAAGCTGATTCAGTTACTCTTGCCAAAATCAGACGCGAGCACTATAAAGAATGTTTCTATCATTCTGTGCTTAAAAAGAAAAGATAATAAAAACTCCAATTATTATGTCTCATCGGACTCCCTCCTTCCAAAGCGCACTTTGTGAAACAGATGGGAACTTGGGTAGAATGGAAATCCCAGGACTAGGTGTGAAGAGCGAGGGCTCTGCACGTCCTACCAGGTGTGCTGTCTTGCACAAGTAAATCCCTTTCTAAGTCTCCTTCATAAAAATATGGACAATAACAGCTTACTTTGGATTGTGTTCTAAGGATTAAAGGAAATTATTACCTGAAAAGCATGTCCAGCACAATGCCTGGTACAAACATCAACAAATCAACCCTTTCTCTCATCCACAGAATACACATAAAAACAATGAAGCATCAAAAACAATGACACATTGGGTCAATGAAATGGGGATTGCGGTAAGTAAGCGGTAGTGACTACTAAGGGGGACAGGGTTTCCTCTGGATCATAAAAATGCTCTAAAATTAATTGTGGTGATGGTTGGAGGACTCTTCATACATTAAAAAATACCCATTGAATTATACACTTTAAATGGGTGGACTGCATGCTGCATGAATTATATCTCAAGAAAGCTGCTATAAAAATTCTATTTAAAAAGTCAGTGAGGGCGCCTGGGTGGCTCAGTTGGTTAAGCCACTGCCTTCGGCTCAGGTCATGATCGTGGAGTCCCGGGATCGAGTCCCGCATCGGGCTCCCTGCTCGGCAGGGAGTCTGCTTCTCCCTCTGACCCTCCCCCCTCTCATGTGCTTGCTCTCTCTCATTCTCTCTCTCTCAAATAAATAAATAAAATCTTTAAAAAAAAAAAAAAAAAGTCAATGAAATACTTTCAGTCAATATGCCAAGGTGGGCCAAAAGCTATACTTTGCAACAGTGAGAGAGTATCTCCATTTTGTAATTAGAAAATATATCTTCAGTTCAAGGTCACTGTAATATGAAGACATTTTCAAGGTTTTCTTACTTCTTCATAGGGAAAAGATAAGCAAGGGGGGACAATACTATACACACACATTCTGTAAGACAACTTCTTACATCTTTCACCAAACTCAAGTCTGAAGAAAGTTTTGTTTTACACGCCTCACACTCTGTATTGACACAGAAGTTCAGCTACAATATCAACCAACCCAAAGGGGTAATAACAAACGGCCTTAACACAGTGCGTTTAAAGCTGACTGCTTCATTTCTTAACACCTAAGGTCACCACCAAAATATACACACAAATGACACAAAAGAAAAATGTTTGGTCTAAAAACATGAAGCTGAATCCTACCGAAGAGCAGCTTATTTATTTCACACTGACAAGTGGTGATGAGACTATGGTATTGCTTTCCAGCAAAACACACCATCACTCATCATATGCACATGGTGGCCCCATCAGGAAAGCATACAACTGGTAGGTCCAAGAGGAAAGCCAACCCAGGAAGACGGCTCAGACAAGCCCTCCCTTGGTCCCTTCCTTATACTCCCCCTTCATTCACAGATCTTTATGGACTGCACACTGTGAATACCTGGCCTCCATTTTTAACTTGTGATTTTTCTGTGAAACTGGTAATCTTAAAAAAACAAATACTTTGATATGTTTATAACTATGTGTCATATACAACCTTAAACCAAGTTTATTTTATTTAAAAAAAAAAACACCAAAAAAAACCCTTCACCATTGTACCCAGAATAATCAGAGGTAACCGAGATGGTATATGGTCCAGCGAATACACAAATATGGTTTTCTATTTGGGTTGACTTCTGCATGTAAAAATTGGCGGTTCTTGTGCACTTTGAGCAGTTCTGTCACCAATGGTTATGAATCTCAACTTTTCATGGGCAACCACCACTGCAAGATTGCCCGGGGGGGGGGGGTCAAGTTTATGGCCAAGATACTGAGCAGCACTAACTAGAGTAGTTCTTCCAGAGCTCTAAATCTCTGTGAGTTCACGATGAAGATCAAGGCCGGATGCTCTTTCTTACTAGCACGCTGATTAACCGACTATGCTCACCTTCCAAACTCACAGACCGGAGGCTGATTTACCTCCATTTAGCACATTACTGATAGGAGGAGCATGCTCCTCAGCAATCTTCAAGTTCCCCCCGACTGCTGAGTTACAATCATCACTGGTGTGGCGGGTAATGAAATGCAGAAGCGAAAGTGGACATCTTACCCACCTTGTGAGTCAAAGCTGAATTTATCAAATCACTGGGAAATACCTCAGTAAGTAATAACATTTCACTTAGTAAAAAAAAAAAAGTATTGCACCAATCCCATGCTCAGACACCGAAAACACAAAGTGAGCCTGGATTCATATTTAATCTCTTCTCAAATCAAAATTGAAAATGAAAGTTCTATTTCCAGTAATAAGTTCAGCAAGTCAATAATACCACAGCATAGGAGTAACAATACCGTATGTCAGATCCATCGTCAATTTATAGGTGATCATTTGCCTTTTAACGAATGAACCTGAAACCCCCCATACTGCACATTGAAACACTATCCTCTCTATGACTCTGGAGATACAGGAGAAGCAGAAGAATTTAAGAGCATCTCCGGTGGCTTAAAGAGAATCATTTACTTCCCCTGATTAATTACCCTTAAAACATTAATTCCCAAGATCGCTGTTCTTGGAAAACACATAGAACCTCAGATGAAGAACCTCATACAAAGAACCATTCTTCCTCTTACACCAGGTGGTAAGTCTTCTCTAAAAAACCACACTTCCTTTCATAAGCTGCCATTTGCATTTTCACCGTCCCCTCTGAAAGCTCCCAGTAATGCTGCGAGTACAATCTTTTCTATTTGTTACTTTATTAACCTCCTTTAATACTCTGGGTTTCTGGACTATTTCAAAAATAATTCAGCAGAGACCACAGGGAAATGAAATGAAGCTACCACTTCCGGCTCAGTGAAGAAACAGACAGTAAGGTCCACCCTGCCATATTAATAAATTAGGAAGAGTGGTACCAGTTAGTTCTTCATTAAGCCCCAAATCCTCTGTCAAGTCCAGGTTCAGGATCAAACGCTGGACCCTCTTTCTCACAGGGACGGTGATTCAATGACGCTCACCTGCCACCCTAGAGCTTTTGGACAGACACTATCTATCCTGGGAAGTAAATAGGGCAGGGGTGTCTGTACCATTTTATACCCAAGAAAATGAGGCAACAACACAGTGACTTCCTTAAAGGGAAAAGGTCAAGCAGCTTGCAGAGGGTTAGGACATCCCCTCTTTCCCCTGAGACCATGGTTCTCAATCTTGTTTGCACATCAGAATCCCCTGGGGAGCTTTGGAAAAAAACACCAAGGTCAGGTCACCCAACCAGACCAAACTGCCATCCCAGACCAAGGAAATGCCTGCAAGTGGTGCCCGGGCATGTTTTTAAAAACCTCCGAGTGACTCAAAGGCACAGAGCTGAGAACCCCAGTCCTATAACCTATACATGTTTTAAAGGCCAAAGTAAATGACAGTTGTAACAATGAAGTATGTCCTCGGGTAAGGCAAAAAAAACGGGGGGGTGCCCAATTAGAAATATGATTTAATAAAACTCCAAAGGAAAACACATTCATAAGAGCTAAAAAGCCAAGTCCAACATGTATGTATTTACACACTCTGCTGTACACACCATGTTTTTTCCGGTTTGGTCTCCCCCCAGCCCCACCCCCAATCCCCCAAAAGAGCAAATTTCCAAACAAATAACTATACAAAGGCATGTGCGTACCAAATGTCAGGAATGAAAAGCTAAGGAGATTCTTTCCAACATGTGAGAGCAATTTTGTCCAAGACGTCATTGCTCCTATGCACTCACCTTAAAGAAGAAAGATCAGAGCAGAATAACTAAACATCCAAATGCAATAATAGCTTTTCTCTCCTATGAAGCACGCTCCGAAACCCACTAATTATTTCCAGAGGGAACTTCTCTCGTAACACGTTACTCCTGAGGACAGTTTGGCCCTCAGGCAACCAGGACTCCGCGTCCTGGCAGGAACACTAAAGGCAAAGTCTGTGACTGAAAGAACCCTCTTCACGTGAGGAATTCCAAGCACAAGAAGCAATTAGTATTTAGTGGGGATCTCATATTGCCGTCTTGCTGGTGCCCACTATCTTTCAAACTAAATCCAGAGAACAGTCAATATTCCCCCAAAGACTGCAGATAGCAGCTCCTGAGATGTCTAGGATCTTAATACACACACACACACACACACACACATGCACGCACCCCCCTATGAATGCACATAACAAATTAGGTTTGTGAAAACTGCTACCAGGTATACAATCACCTCAAAATGAAAATACCAGGGAAGAGATTTTTTTTTCAAGTCCATCTCCAGGAAGTTAATCACAGGCAACTGGTACTTCTTCCTAAGTGCCCGACTTGAAGCTTGTCGTTAGCGCAACCCCACAGTAGAAAACTATTGTGGCTTCCCTTCCCCTCTCTTCTCCCCAGGCCCATCCCTTCTAGCTCTGCCAAATAACTGGGTCCAAATGTGTTTGTTCTGTTTCTCTCTTTGTTTTTCCCCAAAGGGAAAAATTAATGGTCAAGTGGGTTTAATTTTTAAATTGGTACAAGAGCTTTAAACACACTGTACTGGGGGAAAAAAATGCAAATGGAACGCTCTTGAAAATGGTTGCACATTAAACACACATCTTACGAGCCGCGCCTTTACGAAGGCGGGTTCTCGAATTCTGTGGAGGTCGGGAGTTGAGTTTATTGAGCAAGAATAACTCTGTTAAGAGCTCCGGGCTCCTTCTTGTCACCACAGTCAACATCCACACATTCCAAATCCTGGAAAACGTGAGGCAGTCAAAAGAAGGCTGGAGCTGCAGAAGGCTCCAGTCCTGGGTCTGCAGAGCACCGAAAGCCAGGTGGGGGACACACGCACAGGATGGGGGAGATCGCGGCACACAGAGGCAGGTACACGGACTCGGGAGGCGGACTGCTCAGAGAACACGGTGCAACTCGGGAGACTATACATGCATTGGGACCAAACAGAAATAAGAAAAAAGCATAATGGTAATCCTGATGAATACCACAGAGCTCTTTAACCGTTTGCCCAGAGTTACTACAGTTTCTGAATACAACATTTCTTTTTCCTAAGTAACCCTGTCTTTTATTCGAAGCTCAGGTTCAAGTCAAAACCAAGCAGTCTTCCAAGCGAAGTGAAAAATAACCCAAGACTAACAGGCGTTCCAGAAAGTTTGTAGCTAATTTTACAACATCTGCCACCCAGTGAGGTCATACTGCAGGAACCCGGTCCTGTCCCACGCAGGAATAAGTAAAATCATGACAAGCAATAAACCGACGGGCGCTAAGTCGTAGCTGAGACAGAAGTGCAAGGCGCCACTTCACCCAAATGAGCACGCGATCCAAGTGCCAGAAACTCTTCCTTTCGAGTTGATGGAAATGCAATCTTAGCCTTTGCAAATCTTTTTCTGTTCCTCAATCATCAGTACCTAAGCTAATGAACTACGACCTTATTAATGTCCTGATGCCGTCTGTTATCTATACTTTTCTCCCCAAGATACCAGTCGGACACCCTCAGCTACCGCTTCTGCTCTCAGGAAAAGTCTGAGAAGGCCAAGTGTGTACAACCCAAGGAGAGGCAATAGCACAGAAGCTCGCTCCCCACGTGGGACCCACCTCTTGCACTGGAGGGCGTCTCAACAGACAAGCAAGGGACGAAAATGTGAATTCCAGCTCCTCTTCCCCCAATTCCTCTCAATCTGGCTGCAGAGCGCTGTTAAAAGTACCAAGAGGGGGCGCCTGGGTGGCTCAGTCGGTTGAGCGACTGCCTTCGGCTCAGGTCATGATCCTGGAGTCCCGGGATCGAGTCCCGCATCGGGCTCCCTGCTCGGCAGGGAGTCTGCTTCTCCCTCTGACCCTCCTCCCTCTCCTGCTCTCTGTCTCTCATGCTCTCTCTCTCAAATAAATAAATAAAATCTTTAAAAAAAAAAAAAAGTACCAAGAGGACGCACCCCCACCCCCACCCCAAACACCAGACATCTCTAAAGCCAAAAGCGAACGTGAGCTATCACTTTTGGCTGAGCACACAAGAGAACTCCTCCTATCTGCGGCTTTCATTCACCTTCTCTGGTTCCTTCATCTATAATGAGTTTTCCTTAATGATGCTATCTACAAAATCTTGTATCCAGATACAAAATATATCCTTCCACAGTCTACTTAACGCAATATGCAGAACTCAAAGATTTCCCTACGGTTTTTAGCTTTTCTACCCTGAGACAGCGTGCGCTGTTTTCCGCCTTTCTGATAATCAGGCTGAGACAACCTGTCATCTGATTTTCATCCTTTTTTATATATGTTACTTTCTCGCCCGTGAGTTGCAGCCCTCAATTTCTTGCCTTGATACAGAGGGACCTACACAGTGATTCTGAGTCTCATTACCCTCCTCCTTGCCCTCACTCCTCTCCCAACTGGCCATGATACTGACGCCTGTCCTCTCCCTCCCTCATCCTTGACCAACCTAGCTTGGAGGGAAAGAAAGGGTTCTTCACTTCGCTTCGTTCGCCTGGGGCTCATTTTTTCTACTCCTCTCATTGCCCAACGGAGCAACGCAGCGCTCTCCTTGGTATTTCGTTTTTAATTACCTGTGGGCCTCTCAGGTCAATGACATCTGAAACACACCGGACCAGGTGATCGCGTGCTACGAGATGTGGCCAGCCAGGGTCTGGATCCACGGTAGGTGTGGTATATGCCACGTGTGTATTTCTAAGAGCACTGACAGATTAATCCTAATCCACTTCTCTTGTGACTACTGGATTAGCCTTGCCAGCTGGCCTGCTGAGCTACGGCGCAGGGAAGGCCCCACGTCTCCAGTCACAGAAGAGAAACGACTGGTTCAGCTGGGGCTTAAGTCTCTGACTTTGGGCTTCATCAGCTCAGAGCACCAACCGGCCATAGCCACATCATGGCCACAGCCCTCGCTAAACTCAAGAACCTGAGCTCGATTCAGCAGGTCAACTTAAACCTCAACAACCCATGTCAAGACAAACAAAACAACCGTGCCCGGACAGACAGACCGGTTGGCACACCGAGAAGAAAGTGAACCTGAGACCAGTCTGTCTTCCTAATTTCCACGATCCCTCTCAGGGCAAAAGGGAACCCTCACCCTGCTTCCCAGTCTTCCCATGCTAGCGCCTAAAGCGCAGACCCCTTCCACGGACACCTCATTCATCCCGAACGTAAGAGCCGCCGTGAACAAGAAAAGAGAAACGCAGTTCTTACTCCAACAGCAATCCAGACAGTATAAAAACCCCTCTTCTTCCTCTCCACGTACCACCGAAGTCCCCTCGCCCTCGCGGGTGGATGTAAATCACATAACATCATGGGGAAGAGGGCACGGGGAAATAGAGAAAAGTAAAGTGTACTTACCTTCTTCTGTTTCATGCCACACGATCCCTTCCAAATTCACACTAGTGCCAGGTTCACAGGGCCCCAGACACTCTGGTTCTGTCACTACTCCAACTTCACATGTATTGACACCCACGGAACGAGTCCGAACCAAAAGCTGCTCGACCGGTGCTGCAATATTGGATGAGGATGGGGGAAAGTAGGAGGGCAGAATCGGAGGCGTGAGGCTGCTGGAAATCGGCGGTGGTGGTGCTGGCACTGTAAACAGGGGGTCAACCTGAAAGACAGACAGGCTTACTGCAGTGGTGCTGTATTCTCAGCACGGTTTGCAATGCAATCTGTTTACATCAGTTCTAGAATACATCACCATTCCAAATTCCATTTGCAATTCTAACACGCTTCGAGGGTTTGCGTGGTGCCAAAAGATAAAAGTTGAAGGGAAATGAGCATCTGATTTTGTTTTCCGCCCCCTCCCCCCACCCACCCCATGCCAGACAAGGTCAACATTGGGGGCTCTTGCTTCCGGAATGAGAGGCAGGACTTCGATGTCCTCAGGTCACTGATGTCAAACCGGTCAGCCTCAGTCAAAAAAGCGTGAAATACACTCTGCAAAATTCAGGCTCTTTTCCACCTCTGATGAAATTGTACTTCCAAAGCCACAATATTTTCCAAGGGAGGAACTCCAATAAACACCGCAGATGCATCATTTGAACAGTTAAGCACGGGAGATGGACTAAAATTGTGTTCAAAGTACTTTATAAACCGTAATGAATTAAATCACCACGAAAATACATTAACTTACTCCGCTGAATATATAAAATACATAAACCTGATTATACACACTCAAACACATAAACTGGATATTATTAGCATGTATTAAGCATCAACTCCTAATTAAGTTTTCTAAGGCAAAGTTTAGCAGAATTCATATAAATGGGGTAATTAACATATGTGCCCAACATCAACAGAGCTGGAGTTTCTCCAACGCACATGTCCTTAAGTGGCCCGGCTTGGAAAGATCCCTGATGAATGTGACCGAGTCTTGGGACTCCTCCCTCTAAATCCCAGGAAACAGAAATGACAGCCAATATAAGAGCTTCCAGTGCAACGGTATCTCCTTTGCACCCGAATCCTAGAGAGCAGGCAAGGAGATCTTCACCACAACACATCCAGGAGCCTGGCCATAACGAAACCGAAGGCTGTGCACATACTAAGTAGGTAAATCACCAGCCAACCCATTCGTTCGTCAGACCCATTTTAACCACTGTTAGGACTGTCACAGCATAGTTGGGGCCCTGCTGACAGGTGGTCAAGTGCGGAAGAGCCAAATGCAAAGCCCATCTGCACCGTGACTCCACATTCCCTATGTCCTCACGTGACACACAGATACCGCCTACCTCTACCCTCTAAGGGATGACCCCCTGCACAGGCTATCAGCTGAGCTAACGAGCTGTATGTGTAAAAAGGGGCATACAGAAGGTTTTTCCAGCAAAAACGCCATCTTAGTCTGTGGTTCCCGTATTCCCACTTGACCTTTGTAAGAAATCAACACTTGGCTACAGATGTACTAGAACATAGTCTTTGTTGTTTAAACACACACACACAGAATATATTTCAAGATAAATCATATGAGGAAGCGTGCTCCTGGTTCAACAGCTGAAGCAGTCATCTGTGTGGGTTCCTTGTTCATATGACTGTAGGAACTATTTCTACAGTTTGCCTTTCACTAAAATGATAAACTGACGTTCACTTGCCTGACTGATCCAAGACGCTAGAGAACAGCCCTTCACCCATCTGCATGGTAAAGAAAGTTAATTTCCTGCTCTCAGAGCCGCCATAAAACTTCTTCTGCCCCATGCTTTGTATTGTTCTGCATTCTTGATCACAGAGCCCAAGAAAGAAAAGTATGTAACGGCCCCCAAACCCCAGATCTGGTGATTTATGCTTTCGCGTAAACACAGCTTAATGCAGATCAGAGTTCACACTGATAGTTCCTATTTTAAAACTGAGCTGACAAATGGAAAAAGAGGTACTGAGGGAGGAAATTCAAGTGGGGGCGGTGGAAATCCAATGCTACCTTGTAGTCTTCACTATAGCTAAAAGACTGTGTGAGATAAGAACTGCTTTCCAAAATTTAAAATTGGGGGGGGGAGGGGGACAAGGAAAATGATAAACTGGGTACTGTAGTTGGGTTTTTTTTTTTTTTGCATGTTTGCCAACAATTTTTTAATTTGTATAGTTAGATGTAAATTGACTATAATTGGTTGCTACATATATAAACTGAAAAGACAAAATGGAACAATATTCTCGAAATACTCTTTATATCCCTTGATCGACAGCCTACATTAATTCCAAGAGAATAAACACGGCTTCAGTTGGATAAACAACAAAATGGGATGAAATAAAAGGAGGTAAGCAACCAAGAGAGCATTAATTCCCAGATTTGGGAGATCAGATACAGTGAGGCAAAGCCTACAATACCAAGTTATAAGGACAGGGCACTGGACACTGGGATTTTGGCCCCAACTCTGACACTAATTAGCTTGTGACTTTGGGGAGACACTTAACCTCCGCTGAACACCATTTTCCTCAACTGGAAAATGTAATCTCCAGCTTTCTACTGATGACAAATCCTATCACAACAGAATTTCTGGACTAAATCTCTATTTCAATATAACTCCAATTATGAATTATATCTGCATACAGATACACACACACACACACACACACACACACACACACACACCCCTACTATTTGGGATATTTAAGAGAATCCAAACATCAAATTTCTAAAGAATCTAGAAGGCTTGAGGGGAGAGGCCATGGTATCCGGGGCCTCCAGCAAGTGAACTGTGTTTGTTTCTGTCCACACAATCCAAATGCAATGGTAAGAGCCTGGTTGACAGCATTAAAACGAGAAGCTAATGTTCAGAGAATTTGACTATAAATATGAACTAAACATGAACAGTCTTCCCAATGCAGTAACAGGCTAAAACCCTTAAACTCCATAGGAAAATTCAATAGGTAATACGGTGAAGCCGTTCAACTCTTTGACTTAGACAGTGAACTTCTTGGTTTTTCCACGACACTGGCTTCAAGAGAACTCACAAGCTGCCATTCCTACAGGTAGGTACCGGAATGTCACTACCAGTGAGAGAAGAAAGGGGAACTCTTCTCCCTTGGGAGAATTTGGAGTGAAGGACAAAGAGTAGTACCACCCATGTGGTCTACTGGAAACCCCTCTTCCCCAGAAGTCACCAAGCACAGAAGGAGGGTAAGGAATTAACAGCCACCCGAGACGTGTTTTATTTGGTAGGTATGCTACTTCCTAAAACATGATGATTTTTTGCAAACACAAAAAAATGAGGGAAAAGTCTGAATGTCTACTATCTCTCTTTTTTTTTTTTTTTTAAAGATTTTATTTATTTATTTGAGACAGAGAGAATGAGAGAGAGAGAGCACATGAGAGGGGGGAGGGTCAGAGGGAGAAGCAGGCTCCCTGCCGAGCAGGGAGCCCGATGCGGGACTCGATCCTGGGACTCCAGGATCATGACCTGAGCCGAAGGCAGTCGCTTAACCAACTGAGCCACCCAGGCGCCCTGAATGTCTACTATCTCTTAAAATAATAATTAAAGAATGTGCTGGGCTGGGCCCACAAGCCTCATGGCATCAACCGACAGGGCTGAGCCTCCCTTCGGCCTGGCGGTGACCACCCCGGCCACAGGCAGCTGACTCTGCATTTCTAGCTTTCCCCTAAGACAGTCACAGAATGTTTTACCTCGAAGACCACCTAGCCCAACCTCCTCCTGCTAAAGAGAAATGTGGCCCATATTTGCACCAGGGCAAGAAGCTCTCTGTGGTGGCAGCCCAAGTGAGTATGAAAGCAGTAGCTTCCTAAAAGCAGAAACATGACAGTAGGAGTTCAAATACACACACTGGGGGACAAAAGAGGGGTGGAAGGAAGATAATTCAGTGTCACTAATTCTTTCTGCCAGCAAATGCCCCCCTACAGGAGGTTTCAGTTCTCTTATGAATCTTAACGGCATCTAACACAAAGCCACATGCACCATATGCAAAGCAGGGCCCTAGAGGGATTTTCAGTAGTGTTTTTACCCCATACAAAAGATCAACTCCATTGCACCCCAATTTCCAGGCCACTGATCCACAGACGGAACCGTAACTTCTTCAACCGATGAGGCGTGTTGAGACCAAGGGCGGCAACAGTCCCCAGGAGGACCCCCTCCAAGTGGCACACACTGGTACGTGGTAGTGGTGGATCTCAGGTTCAAATCCTGACCTCCCTGGTACTTGCTGTGGGGATCCCCTGAGCAAGTTACCTGGCTACTCTGAGGCTCACTGTTTGGGCCTAAGAAATTGTTGTAAGACCAACAATGACCCCCAATGGGTCAGAGGGAACACTCAGTGAGATAACTCATGCAAAATGAAGGCTCAGCAAAGTGCTTAGCTCAGTAAATGCTGGCTTTGAGAAAGGGGAGGAAAAAAAAAAAAAAAAGTCCCTGGTCTGATACTACAGTTCTCTAACCCTGCCTGCAACCTTACAAAGCTCCTTTTTATATCCTACTATATTTAACATAAATCTATAATCCCCTCCAAATGCATGGTTAAGTGCAGTTAAAGTGTGTTAAAAGTATAAGCAAAAAGGGCTTAACCCTGAGCAGCTCAGCCCGGGGAAATTCTCCTCCTTTCATAAATGGGCGTCTGGCAGCAGTCAAGCCAGCTTAATCCGCCTGGCAACTCACCCCCCAATTTTATAGCACATCCTGATGAGTCCTACACCTCTACAAAATCTCCTTCGACTAATCTCTAGTTGCACCTCTTTTTTCACACACTGCTGCTCCCCCAAAAGCCCCCTCTGAGTTGCCTCACCGTGAGCATGTATCCCCCCAATAAAGAGTAACCACACACCTACTGTGTGCCAGGCACTGGGCAGCCTGCTCGCACACCAAGAGCAGGTCAAAGCCAAGCAGGTCCCCGCTCTCCTGGACTTCCTGCCTCGTCAGCAAGACTGGGGCAACTCATCAAATAATCCTACAAATACAGCCAAACTATACAAAGGGGCCGTCCGTAGGGCCTGAGTGCAAAACACACAGAATGTAGTGGAAGACAGGGGGGCACGGGGCGTCAGTCCTCAAAACTGGAATCCCAGCTCTACCTTCAGCTACACGACCTTTGGGCGAGTCACCTGACCTGTCTGTCTGGGACTCCCTGGCTTCACCTGTAAAATGGAAAGAGTGAAATCAGACAAACAACACACACTCAGCTCCCGGTACCAAGCAGCATTCAACCAAACCATTCAACCATTCAACTAGCTCTTGCTAGTACTGTTGTCAATGTGATTATTGTGATTACAAATATACATGAGACCTGAACTAAAAAGAAATCAATAGGTGGTTTGGCCCTTCGAGGCCAAATACCAGGATTTGCTACATTTATTTTATTTTTTTTAAAGATTTTTATTTATTTATTTGACAGAGAGAGAGACACAGTGAGAGAGGGAACACAAGCAGGCTGAGTAGGAGAGGGAGAGGGAGAGGGAGAGGGAGAGGGAGAAGCAGGCTTCCCGCTGAACAGGAAGCCCAATGTGGGGCTCGATCCCAGGACCCCAGCATCATGACCTGAGCCGAAGGCAGACGCTTAACGACTGAGCCACCCAGGCACCCCAGGATTTGCTACATTTAAAGGCAATTCACGGGAGGCAATTATGAATACCCTGGGGGCTGAGGCGGCGGGGGGGGGGGGGGGGGGGAGCAGAGAATGCTAAAATAGTACTCATCAGATAGTCCATGTTAAAAAAAAAAAAAAAAATCAGTGGGGAATTATTAGTCTACTACGACTAACATCCAGAATACAAGATCATAATAGAGAACCAGCCAGTTTGAGCAACGGTTCCTTTGCCAAAGCTCTTTTCTGTCATCCTGATGGGACACTGATGTAACCTATTACAGCCCCAAAAAAGAGAAGCACGAGAGCAGCTATCTCCAGTTGGGGGCAGGGGGGTGGGGACCCACAAGTCTAACAGCTGGTGGCGATGGCCTGTCAAACTGAGGAAAGCTAATGTCAAGAACAGACGCGCGGCAGTCTCTCACTGTTATTTTTGCGTGATTATTCCCAGGTGTTGGTGCACGACGGAACAGTAGCCTGGCTATTTATCACTCGAGAGAGCCTAAGAGCATGAGCATGGGGGAGTAGGGGAGGTAGAGAGAGGCGGGGAAGAAAAGGTTATTTACACAGATAGCGGCACTTAGTGTGTGTAATCAGAAGGCTGGGGGGAAAAATCTGCAGAGAGATTCTGGCAATATTTTCTCAGTTCACCTTATTTCCAGGGCTTCCTGAAGGCTCCTGAGCCAGGAAGGCTCCAAAGCGGGGAGTGCAAGTGGCAGCTGCTTTGCTTCACTCCAGCACCAGTTGTGGCAGCCGGTGATGGGCTCCAGGACCGGGAAAGTGACAGCCAAAGAGGCAGGGTCGCCAGGGCAGGGCTGGGGGAGGCACCTGGCGGGCACTCCTGCACCCCTCAGGTCCAGCTAAGAGACAGGCAGGTGATGTGCGGCGGGATGCAATGCAGAGGGAGAAGGGCCAGCCAGGACCAGAGATGGACCGATCTCAATGGTTAAGATGGCCCTCCCACGCCCTGGGGCCCAGTCCGCACCCTGTGGGCGCAGGGCCTTGCCCTGGGGTTTCCTCCACCCACCCCTGCAAAGATCTCCACGCTCATCTGGCTACTAACCCCCCTCAATCCTGGGATTTTCAGATCAACCACCACCAGAGTGGCCATGGTGTTTTTATTTTGCTCAGTAAGTATGTTTAGGTTCTTGTGAGCGCGCTGGGGCACAATTACTTAATGCTCACGAGGTTCTTCACAGACTGCCACAGTCTGTCCCTTTGCACTTTCACTGCCCTTGGTGCGTGACATCCCTGTGACTTCCTTAGCAAAGCAAGGGAAGCTTGCAAACCCGTTTTCCTTCTGCACGGGTCTGTTCTCCAAAATGAGGTGTCAAGGCTGAATTCCCATCCCTGACAGAGAAACCTGAACAGATGTACATCGGTCACTCCTAATTCTGGCTTCCCTAAACGTGGTAGAGACTTTTCCTTTTGGAATCAAGATCAAAGCAACTTCTCCCTTACATCTTGTTTCTTAAACGACACAGGTGAGTTCTTGGTAAGGGTCCACTGGGTACGAGACATCAGACATTCTCCATCTCCTTTACGGCTCGACATCCCGACATCCCCGTTTTATGGAGGTGGACACTGAAGATCTCAGAGCACGGACAGTGTATTCAAGACCAAACTTTTCTGATTTCAAAGTTCGTGGAAAACTACGAACAGGACAGCCACTGTTTAACTCCTATTACACAGGAGGGACTTACACTGTACGTATTCTCAGTCCATCTTCGCAAGACTGTGGAGGCAAGTATTTACAGATGAGGAAAAGGAAATCTGGGGAAAGTAAGTAACTGTAAAAGGTCACTCGGGGGTGGTGGCTGAGCACTCGAACCCACAGGAGGGTAAGAGGAAAAGCAAACTCTTCCAAATATAAACTACAACGCAAGATGGAAAGAGGCCTTCCTCCCAAGGTAAGTTCAGACCCTTCTCTGTATGTTGGAAGCCACACGCCTGAACCACCTTGCACTGCACATAGTTCAGAAGGGTGCCTCTTGGGGCAAACACTGCAATCCCTTCCAGAAAACTCCCTGAACCCAGAGCTCAGCTTTGGTGTCGTTATTACTTGAAATCATCCAATTCTAAAAGCTACAACCACATACAATGGCTGGGAATTATACCATTACTTTTACTTGCTCATTTCCAGGTGTGAAGAAGATCAGAGGCTGCCCTCAATAAAAGGCCACAAGGTTCACCTGCTAACGTGCTGTTAAAGACTCAGCCACAGACCTGGTAGGATCTGACTGAGGGACGGCCCAAGGCTCTGGCCCCCAGACAGCTGCTTCCGTTTCCAGCCACGCCAAAATCATAGGAGGCCAATCCGGTGTCTCTATATGGTGCTGCCTGGGTGATGGGAGGCAGCAGCAGGAGGAGATGACTGGGAGGGTGTCACCCCAGAAGTAGCCCTTGAGCAGATGGCGAAGCAGAGACACGTCAAGGCCAGCAACACGTATAGAACTGACTTTAAACAACAGCAAGTGTCTTTAACGTCATTCTCCAGACATGACAGTTTTCCAAGCAAAACAGAAGGTACCGGAGTACGCAAAGAGAGTATAATTAAACTACTCGATTCAGCGTCTTGTATTTGTTTCTGGTTTGAAGCCAAATAGAATTCTCCACCAGGAGGCCCTCAACTGTGTAGAGTTTCAGCACCGTGATGCCCGGGCAGGTGCAGGGGACACGAGGACTCCGTCCTGGAGGACCGACTCCACCAGACCATGTCAGCTGTCACACACTCAACTAACTCTGTGTTCTCTGCAAAAAACCTGTCCGACTGCCGAGCCAGATTCTCCTTCTGTTTTAAAAGTGCTGCTGACATTTTCCACTGCTGTGCTCTCTATAGAGTAGCACTACGGGACCGGTGTGTTCACATCTCGTCCATGAGGGTTCTCTGGTTGTCCCTCATCCTGCCCATTTCCAGAGTTACTCGGACCACAAAAATAAGCCACAAAGAAAGGAGACCATCAGAAAAGTACTCAAAAAAAAAAAAGAGAGAGCGAGAACGTCTATCTTCTTTCGTTAATCCTTTTCACGAGTTCCCTGACTTTGAGGAAAGCTGCATTCCTGAAAATTTCCACACGAATCCCATGTACGTCAGTTAGACCTGGTTCCCAATCCCCTAGGAGTGAAAAAAGCAGCTCAGGGATAAAACTCCAGACTTTTAACTCTGGATTTGGCTGACCATGGGTGCACCTACAGTACTAAACCAATAAATTTCAAAACACCTGAATAATGACTATCTTAGCAGATACTGACCAGCCTTCCAGTGCCCATCTCTGCCTAACTCTAGTATCTCTATGAAATTAGGCTGAAATTAGGGAAAGATCACAGGCCTTTCATCCTACTTTTTTTTTTTTTTAAGATTTATTTATTTAAGAGAAAGATCATGAGTGTGAGGAGCAGGAGAGAGAAGCTCAAGCAGACTCCTCGCAGAGACAGAGTCCAACGCAGGGCTCTATCTCACAACCCTGAGATCATGACCTGATCTGAAACCAAGAGTGGGACCCTTAACCGACTACACCACCCAAGCGCCCCGCCTTTCACCCTACTTGACACAGACATAATTTTAAGGGAAAAAGGAAGGGGTGAAAAAGGGAAGAAAAGGCCTATTTGGGAAAAAAAAAATCACCTTATTCCTCTTCTCAACTAACAGCAATTCTTTTCTTTGCCTTGTGTTAGGGAAATCTCACCTGCAACCTGCTAAACAGACTATTTTCAATGAAAATTCTAGACATTTGAATTCTAAATGCAATACATGCTCATCACAACAAATACAAGAATAAGGAAGTGCCTGAGTCACACTGTAGAAGTGAGATGTAAGACAGGGCCTTAGCATGGGTCAAAAACCTCCTTCTCCAAAGCATGGCAGGTCAGCCACAGAAGGGGACAATTTTGACTCCTTGCCCATGACACTGCCTTGGTACCATTCACTCTCCTCCCTGCAAAATCAAACACTGTTCACTTAAATTCTTTTCTTTTTCTTAAAGATTTTATGTATTTATTTGACAGAGAGAGACAGTGAGAGCATGGGGCGGGGGGCGGGGGGGGCGCGGTGGCAGAGGGAGAGGGAAAAAGAAGCAGGCTCCCCACGGAGCAGGGAGCCCAATGTGGGACTGGATCCCAGGACCCTGGGATCATGACCTGAGCTGAAAGCAGACGCTTAACCGACTGAGCCACCCAGGTGACCTGCTCACTTAAATTCTTTATCACATACCTAAGAGGCACAGCATGAATATCTTATCTCCCTTTCCTCCATATCTCCCAAATGCTGATCTAAAATAATGATCAACTGCAATAAATGAATGAAAGCTTTGAGATTTTAATTTCATACTGAATCAAAATAAATGACTCGGGAAAGCTCTCTATGCTCTATCAGAGATGGAACGATGAGAGAGAGAAAGAATCACAGAGCTCCTACCGTCATCTACACACCCGCTCTGAAGTCTGAAGGACACCTCAGAGACATTCACATTTAATCTTGTTAAGGTTCTACCTTCTCATCTGAAGTCTGAAGAGATAAGTTACTTCTCAGGGTCAGGAGCCAAACCAGAGGCCAAGGGCTATCCCAGGGAGGGCCGCCATGGCCTCTACAAGTTCTGTACCCAAACTACAACTTTTGAAAGTTTCTTCTCACAAAGCCCCACACAAAAAGAGCTGCTCCCAGGACCAGAATTCTGTTTTCCCTCCTGAGAACAAAGATTCTAGAAGCCAACAGGTCACTCTCTAGGGAGAACCTTTCTTCTAACAGTTTCTTATGCATCCTTCCAGAAATGTTATCCACATAAAAACATGTGGGGGGGGGGGTCCCTTTTTATTTGATAGCCTACTGCATGAATTTTAACACGAACTGGTAGGATGTTCATAATTTTTTTAAAAAACTAACCTTTTAACTAAAAAAATGCCAAGCCATTCTACTTTAGGATAAAAGTAAGCAAATGCCAATGCAGAGGGGAGAGAGCATATATTAAGACTATTATTTCAAGTCCTTGTGCAGAAGTCCTGAGCTCAAGGAGCCAAGGGTGGTATAAGGTCTTCTTCGTTTGTGTGACAGGAGGACCGTGTATTGAGCCCATGTCCTCCCCTTTATAAAAGCTGCTGCTTACTAAACGCACCTCCTCCTAAGGAAAGTCGTTCCTTCATCCTACAAGTTTTTGCCAGGGAACCACTATGTACCCAGCAGGCTACAGGAGCCCTGGAGGGGCGCCAAGGCCATGGGGGAGACCAGCAGCAAGTGGGTAGGGCTGAGGTGGCACACTGGGGCAGCCCCACAGAACAGGGTAGAGCGCCTGGAAGATGGATCTTAAGTGCAGGGTGGAGCCTGGGGGGGGGGGGGGGGCACACGAGACAGGGACCGAGCTGGGCCATTCTAGACACAACCGTCAGTGAAGGGGTTTGAAGCGCAGGGGGGTCAGAAAGACAAGAGTCGAAGCAGGAAAAGCAGGCAGCTCATGATGACCCTGGATCAGGCTCAGAACTTGGGGGTTACCGCGGAGGTGGAAGCCAGTTCCAACTATGAAAATTAATAAAATTAATAAAAGGAAGTCGGGAAATTCAGCAGACTCAGGAGCTGTCACTCGTCATCAACTGCAGACCCAACAGGAAGAGAGGCCCTTGCACGTGGATACTACTTTACTACCCCAGAAGGAAGAAAGGCTTTCCTCCTGCCCCAGCAACAGCCCAGCCAATCAGAGACAATCACAACTCAGCCAATGAGAAGGCACCATACTTCTAGCTCCCAGTGTACTCCAATAGGCTCTTTGTTTACAACAGCCCTCCCACTTCCCCCATCTTCTCTAAAAGAGCTGTCCCCTCCTTCCTTCTCCAGAGTTGCCTGGGGTTTTTGCTGTAGCTTGCTTGTCCCAGGTTGCAATTCTCGGCTATTCCCAAATAATCCCATTTTTTGCTGGTAAAATAACTGGCAGTTTTAGTTTTAAGGTTAAGAAAATAATGATTCAACACCACAGCTGCAGCCACCTCTTTTCCATTAGATGATTCTGACCTTTGAGAACTCCAGACTCCGGCCCCAAATGCCATCTCCTGCCATCTTTCCATGTCCCTGGCAGCCAAGAAGATAATGAGACCTTCACTCTAGGAGGCTTTATCACAAAACCAATACATGTCCTGAATATGTTTTTTCAAACTGCCCTCACCTGATCCTGCCCCTCCCTGAGAGATGCCCTGAAGCATCCAAGGGACCTCCCCCTTGAGAATCACTGCCCCTCCCAAGACAGAAATAAACTCTCTTCCAACTCTCGGTGCCTTATTAAAAATATGTTCCCTCCTTTCCTATGTTCCCACCCTCCAGCTACAAATCCCAATGCAAACACCTTCCCTTCTTGAAGCAAGGAGCCTCTGCAGAGGAAGTATATCAAGGGCATTCTACCCTGCTTGGGCCATCAGTCCACCGTCTATACAAGGGTCAGCAAATGAAGGCCAGTGGGTCAAACACCGCCTGCTAATCCATTTAGTTATTTCCTCGAAAAGGAACAAGAGCTAATGAGGGGGTAGGGGGGTTGGAGACAGGGTCACACTACCTTAGCATTCATATTTCCAGAATACCTAATCTTACATGTGTCTTATTTCAGAACAGATTTTAGATGACTATAACAAATTATTAAGACCAATTTTAGGGTAAATGACCCAAACTCATACCTATCAAATAATACCTGCTCTAAATCTTGGCCATATAAAACCTTAAGATGACCAGGTCCAAAAATAAATGGATGACCACAACTTTTAAAGTGGACACTATAATCTGTCCAAGATTTCTTAACCAATGAATAAGACATTTTATATAATGGTGGCCTCCCCTCCCCGCACAAAAGAGCAGAAAACGATGGACAGACTCCATATTCTAATACCAAACCCTGTGGGCGATTGAGCCTCTCATATTTATATTAAAATGTGTATTTCTTTTATGCTCCCCCTTAATATTACAGTAATTTCCAGTTAGTCAATAAACACCTGCAGACAGTGTTAGCAGGAGACTAAGCTAAATTTAAATCAAGTTAATTTGAATCATGATTTAAATCATCAGTCAAGAAGAACTGATATCTTTTTAAAATTAAAGAATGCATACTTATTTTTGCCATAATCGTAATACACTTCATAAAACTCATATAGATATAGATAGACACACTACGTTTTTAAAGAAAACATTATTTAAAGATGGCAAAAAAAAAAACTTTTAAAATACTCCAATTATCTTTATCTTTAATATTACCATCCAGCCCTTACATGAGTACATATTTTATACAATCAAAACCATATTCAATCCTTCAACTGATTTTTTTCATACTTTACAGCTATATCAGGAACTCCAATGCAGCTGCTTTATGTATCAAAACTCAATGAAGAACCTATTTACATCACTGAGAGACTATCTTCTCTAAGTTAATCATGAATATTTTTTCCACAGTGTGTTAAAATCAAATAACCATAACCCAAACAATTTATATTTACATTGTTTTCTTTAATAAAAAAGGGAGGGTGGGGTAATTCCCTTCAACTACAAATCAATGTAAGATAAGAAGCCTAGTTAAGTATTTTTATTTTTCAATGCTAATCAATAAACATTATTCTTTGACAACAGTGCTTATTTTAATTACAGGCCTAAAATTTACTAGGGCAAAGGAGTGCTCAGGTCAAAGCCACTCCCAGGCAGTTAAAGATTAAATGTGGCACCTAGAAGTGAGTACACAAGGTAGAAACAAAATTGGAGAAAACAGTTTCATCTATGTAAAAATGCCAAATAATATACAAAAGACACATCTGTCGAGCATTTAACATCTTTAATAATAACTCAGAAGCACTCGGAGATCTTATCAAACTTCTCTTCTGTTCTGTTTTGTTTTGTTTTGTTTTGTTTGGGTTTGCTATGGGAAATGTGTTTCAGGTAGCTCTGGTGTTAAGTGCATTCTCACGTTCTAGAGCTCTAGTAACTCTTTAAACTGTAAACAACTTATTCACAAAACCCTTACTCCCTATCTCTGCCACATAATTTTATTCTGAATACAAGTTAGCCATTTTGATAAAATATTTAACTTTTGTCACACCTTAAAACAATACAGACAGCTCTTAAATGCAATGTGCCTTTAAGCTCTGTAAACAGAATTCTATTTGTTAAAATCAAATAATTATGACAGCACCACTTCTTTGAAATCTAATACCTGATCTAAAAAAAAAAAAAAAATCAGTGAAGATGAATTCACTAATGTTAGCAAAAAGACTTTGAGGAGCTCTGGAATAACACGGCCCAAGGATATGTAAAAGTACAGAAGGAGAACAGCAAAAAGATCTTGGCAATTATTTAGAGTGCTTTTTTTTTTTTTTTTTAAAGTTTTACAGATAAAGAAAGTTGGCTCAAAGACACATGAGTTTATAGTAGGATAAAGGCCAAGGCTCCGCGAAGGTTCCTAGTCAAAGCCCACCATGGGCAATGGTTGCATTTCTGCAGTGCCCAGTATCCCCATCTGGGCAGTGAAGGAGAGAAACACATATGATTTCTGTGGCTGTTACCTCTGCCTCTAGTTAACACATTCCTGCTTTCTCTTGCCCTTCTAAACAACAGAGTCATACCTTGACTCCTGGGTTCAGGACATACTATGATTCAACAATGAGAACAATCTCACAATTCTAGATGGCCTAGCCCAGCCATGTCCAATCTGAGTACGAGCCCACATTCTGACAACCACCTACCCCGCGGCATCTTCTCTTCTTCTGGAAGAGAGGCTTGGCCCCAAGAGGCAAAAAAAAAATAGACCCTACCACCCCCACTGGTACATCTTCCCAGGGAGAGCAGGTAATCTTTCTCTGCCTATCATTCTCCAAGTGCCTTGTTAGAGGAACAAAAAAGTCTCTTTCACATGCGTTAGGAAGTCTAATATTTTGTCAAACAGAAATGAAAAATAAACCTAATCTAAGCTGTCAGAGCATCATGAAATGCCTCTGGCAGTTCTATCAAAGTATGTAGACATGTACGGACTCTTTGAAGAAATGAAACTGCAGTTTATCAAGTGTGATTTATAAGCAACACTGATGAAGCTGGTAGATAACACTGCTGTCTAATCATTAGTAGTCAGACAACAGCCATGTGAACACATCAATTATGGGCCACTGCCAAAAGCCCTTGAGATCTTGGAGATTAACAGCCAATCCTCTGTTTTACAAGCTCACATCAAAAAGAATATTAATAAGAGGAGGGGCAATGTGAAAGCTTGTCAGAGTAATTCAACCACTAACACAAGGCATTTTTTCCCCCTCTCCTCTCTGTTGAATTGGCCCAAGGAGGAAGCTGGCATCAGCTATAAAGTATGACGCTGCCAATTTCTTGGAAAATGTTTTTCACTAACATATGGGAACTTGTAAGGGTCTGCAAAACTGCTATTTGGTGAAGAAAGACAGGCAGGCCTTCTCCGTGTCCCTTTTTTCATGCTGAAATGAAACTAGGGCAATCATTATTGACTCATTCCTAAATTAATATGCATGGGAGAAACACCCACTAGCTTTTTCTCTACCCTCAAAATCAAAGAATGTTGGAAAGCCTCACAGATTTGCTGTATTTCCACCATTCACCAAAATGTAATTCACTGCAAGGAACAACTAGTACCAACCGGCACATTTCCTGAGTTCCCTCGAATGAACATGGATGCTTCTTCCCCAAGTAGGACGAAAATCAAAATATGTGGCCTCTAACTCTGAGGACTTAAATGTCTTCTTTCTAACTATCTCAGGAAGGCAGATGTAAATCCCACCAATATGTCTGCAATTAGCATTAAACCAGCTCTCCCAACCCAGACACCAAAAGCATTTGCAAAAATACATGCCGCGGGCAGAGCCCTTATTTCTGTGATATCAGTATTTAACATACACACTAGTGAGGATGGCTGTATTTTTACAAATGATCAGATTAAACCAAACAGCTGGAAACCCACAGTTTAGCGGGGTTCCAGCAGGCTCCCTAATATACAAACCTAAGCCACACTACCAAACGCATGGCCTGGGTCTCCCTTGCCACAACGAAATCGGTTTGCTATTTTTATTTGTGGAACACTCTGCATTCACGGGGTGTTTTCCTAATATTTCAATTGTCGTTCATCGTTTCAAAATCAGCATGGCATAGTGGGAAACCCATTAGGGGAGGAAAAAGAAGCATGGGGTTTCTGTTGCTTCTCAGTCGTCAAGCTGTTTGGCCCCTAACTAAGTCATTTAATTCAAGGGCTTGCTGACAAGCAACTGTTAAATCAAAGACTCTTTACCTAGGGTTCAAACACTTGGTGGAGTCTGAGACACCATGTAATTATAGAAGCGAAGGTGTGTGTGTTTATACACACTGGTGCACTTGCTTTTTCCCCCTTCCCCCAGGAGAGAGAGAGAGCTCATAGGTGCTCAATAAAACTGTAACCCAAAATAGACTTAAGAAGCACTGAGCTAGTGTTGATAAAGTCAGGGACAAGCGCAACGCTTCCCTTTTCATTATAGTGCACACTCTACACATGTCTGCTCAAGTGTATCAGTCATCAGCCTGGCTTCTTCACCTGTCCAACCAGAGTGCTAACATGCTCTCTAACAACCTTGAAGACCATCGTAAAAACCGAGAGGAAACGGCTTGAGAAGTACTTAAGCATCATTTAAGGCATTACTGAATTCAACAAACATTCCTGGGGCACCTAAATGCTAGTGGCTGTCCAAAGATGAATAATTATTGATTGCATTCTTGATATTAGGAAGGATAGAGCCTTCCGAGTAAATAATTTATCTGGGAAACTTACTTAGTTGGGGAAGGGGGCCTCAAAAGGAAACTATTCCCAGGCTTTGTTGATGCTATACTAGAAACTCACTCCAGGGGCGCCTGGGTGGCTCAGTTGGTTAAGCGTCTACCTTTGGCCCAGGTCATGATCCTGGAGTCCCGGGATCGAGTCCCGCATCGGGCTCCCTGCTCGGCGGGGGGTCTGCTTCTCCCTCTGACCCTCTTCCCTCTTGTGCTCTCTGTCTCTCATTCTCTCTCTCAAATAAATAAATAAAATCTTAAAAAAAAAAAAAAAAAGACTCCCAAGTTGAATACGCTTCAGGTCCCATAAAGCCTGAATCTGCCTCTAGGTTAGGGTTAATGTTTTATATTCAGATTTTATAAGAATAGTTGTGTATGTTTAAAAAAAATGGAAAGATGACCTGCTGAAGGTTTAGGAAACAAAATGCATGACTTCTAACCTGGTAGGAAAAATAAAGATAAGAAAACTGGATCCTGGGGCGCCTGGGTGGCTCAGTCGGTTAAGCGACTGCCTTCGGCTCAGGTCATGATCCTGGAGTCCGGGGATCGAGTCCCGCATCGGGCTCCCTGCTCAGCGGGGAGTCTGCCTCTCTCTCTGACCCTCCCCCCTCTCATGCTCTCTATCTCATTCTCTCTCTCAAATAAATAAATAAAATCTTTTAAAAAACAAAGAAAGAAACTCCAAAAGATGCTGAGTTCTCGCAAATGGGCATCATCATCAACATCTTATAATACATCTGATTATAAGATTTCTTTTCTCGGCCCTTTGCCAGCAAAAGCTCTCTTGCTGTCAGAAAAGCACACAACTCCGTGGGTACTCGAAGAACCACAGGCATGCCCCTGGCCACGGAACACAGCAACATAGGAACTCGTTCGGGTGAAAAAGACTCTCACAATAAACATGTGTAGTTTCAATCTATTAAATTATATTGGCAAGTGTATTTTTTTGAAAAATATCTTTTAATAACATGTTGAGTTTAAATGGCCAACTTCAAGGTAAAAACCAAACCACTGTTCCATTTAACGAGTTATGACTATTAATGACCCATCATTGTAATCAATGATTATACACCAAAACTGTCCAAGTGGGCCATGATCCAAGTTCTTACACAAATTTCACCCAAGGTAAAGGGGCCAAATTCATCCCTGAGCTCCTAAGATATTATACTCCAAACTCCTGGGCTGGGCTTTTTTTTTTTTTTTTTCCAAATTAGATTGTTAACTTGGTTTAAACGATTTTCCCATGGTCACACCTAAACTTTTAGCTATAATTGGCACTTCTCTCTAACTTGAATAATGACCTTCCCCACCCCACCCCCGCCCCTAAGAGTAGCCTTCCACTGTAGCCGAGGGTTCTGTGGGTGACAAAAAAAAATCATCAGACAAAAATCAGCCAGCCACCAGGATGTCACTGCAATCTGTTATTCTGACACAGCATAGCCCTCTGGGTAAAGCATCTTTATCTTTATTCTTTAAAATTCAACAGACATGCTCTACCAGACCCAGGAAGCCAGGTGCAATATAACCAACTTTATAGATGGCAGTGCATTAAAGAATTAAAAATGCCACATGAATGTGAGATATGAAAAGATCCAGATAATTCCCAGCAAGAGTTTTGCCTGTGATCTCTACATGGAAGAAAGACAAAAGGTGTGGACCCAGTGGAGCCAGCCTCGAGGCCCTCCTGTATCTGCAACCCTACCAAAAGCAGATCCAGTTCAGCCAACATTAATGGAGCAGTCCCTACAATCAGGCACAGTGCTAGGTGCTGCACAGATCAAGATAAGTAAGATGGCGCCCATCCGCTCAAAGGTCTCAGGCAGGCAGGGGAAACGTACATGCACACACAACAGCAACAGACTGAGAGGCTCAAGTCAGAGACACGGACGGTGTCTGGTCCAACAGCTAGGAGTGCGGGACATGACAATTCTCTTTGGAACCGGAAGGACACTCAGAAGATGTACTCCAAGAAGAAACTAAGGCCCAGGGATAGATATAGTGACATTTACCCAGGATCATAAAAGTCAAAGCCAACGCATCAAGTGGGACCCAGTCTCACAACTCCCATTCCAGAGCTTCTCCCCTTGGATCGGGACCCAGGCAGAAATGGGGGGGTAAAGGGCCCTGCTGCAGACAACACTCTTCCTGAAGGCCGCCTGTGGCCACCATCAGCAGGATTTACTGGCTGTGCTCTGCTGACTAAGAGGGCAAGAAAGCAAACTGGCAATTTTCTAAAGCTCAGCTGACCAGAAGAGATGACCCCCATAGATCAGACCAACAGCAGGAATACCACTGCAGGCTTTACACGCTCCCAAAACCTTTCCTCCTGCATGGCAATTATCTACACGCTCCTAAACCAAAACGGCTAACTAAGCAAAACCAGGGTTTATCTTTCCTGCTTAAGCCATGTGCGCTGTGCGGGATGTCTCCACTCCAGGACGTAAGGAAACACTGGGGAGGATATTTACCTGGCTGTGAATATTCCTCAGGCTGGTGCTGCAAATCCTTAGTCCTTTCTTTCTCTACCTCCCCTTTGACCAAGTACACTAATTAACCACCTGCTAAACACTTATTGAAGTTATATTTAAAGGAATAGTGTGGGGATTTTTTAATAAAGAACCATAAAGAAAAAAAAACCAGAAACAGGAGATTCTAATAACCATTCCTAACATTTGCTTTTGAGAGAGAGAGAAAAAAAAAAAAGACATCTTCCAATAAGCTATCTGAAGCTTCTTCTAAATGCATACAGAGGAGACCCCTTGGAGAGCTAGAGTCAGAACAGAGGGAAGGGACCTGGAACTGAGTGTTTGGGGATAGGAAAAAAATTAAGCACTCTTTGGGTGATTCAGATGCACAGCTCCGGTTAAGAAACAGTGATTTAAATTAAAGATTCAAGGATTCTGGATATTTGACCAAACATTATTTATCTTTTATTACTTATTATAGAGGATTAATATGTTATTATAAAAGCCAATATGATCCCAAAAGCCAATAAGATAAAAATCATGCTCACGGGGCGCCCGAGTGGCTCAGTTGATTAAGCGTCTGCCTTCAGCTCAGGTCATGATCTCAGGGTCCTGGGATCAAGCCCCATGTTGGGCTCCCTGCTTCTGCCTCTGCCCTTCAACCCCACTCAAGCTTGCGCTCTCTTGCTCTCTCAAATTAATAAAATCTTTTAAAAAAAAATTCATGCTCACATTCCAGTTGAAGACTACAAAGATAGTCAACTACCACCAGAGCAGTACAAGAAAAAATTTTTAATAATCTCAGAAAAAAAATTCTCACACCAATACAAAACCCAGAAGCCACAAAAGGAAATGAATAATAAACCTGACTGCACAATTTAAGATTATTTACACAGAAGGAAAAGAATGAAAAAAAAACTAACATACACAGAATCAAAAGGCAAATGAGGAGATGGGGGAAAAAATCTGCAAGCACAGGCAAAAATTTGCAAAACGTAAAAAAAAAGTGTATTTAATTAATATACACTGAAATACTTTAAATCAATAAAAAATGGCCAACAACTCACCAGGAAATAAGTCAGAGGTTATAAACTGTCAATATATAGGAAAATAAAGAGATACAATGGCTTGTAAACCTGAAAAGGGGAAATTAAAATAACAGGTTACCATCAGATTAGCACAACTGAAAGCCAAATAATTATGATTCACAGTATTTGTTCATTTATAGAAATACAGACACCTCACGTCCCATTGTTGGTGGGAAGGCAAGACATGCCATCAAGTTGGGAGACAAATTTTGAAATATATGTGTATGAAGATGTCCACTAGAGCATTCTGTAACTGAAAGAGACTATAAACACCTACATGCTGTTAGTAGAGAATCAGCTAAATTATGGAATCAAAGGTAGAAAGCGAACATAGGATATCCAAGATATCCTTAGTCATACAAAAAGAGCAAGGTGCAGATCCGTTTCTTAAATGTGCTCGGATCTGTATAAGGAGACAAAAAATATAAACATATATATGCTTGAACATATGGAGACTATTTCGGGAATGACACGCAAAACTGTTCAAAGTAGTTGGCTCTGGGGAGCAGGTCTTGGGGGGGGAGTAAAACCTACTTTCCATTATATAATATTATTTTAGTACAGTTTAAACGTTTATAAATTCAGGTACTGCTTTCTTGATTTAAAAAAAAAAAAGGTCAATTAAAAGACATCTGAATAAATTCAACTAGTGTCTCAAGGTTCTAGACCGGTCTCCCAAATCAGAGGCACATTAAATACCCAGCAGGGATGCAAGAGGTATCCGCTGGGGTGCAAGAAAAACACATGAGGATTTCTATTTATACTCTTACCCCATCATTTTAGAATTGTATTATCTGTAATTTTAGTAATGATCGACTGTATTAATACAATGACACATGGAGGGGGGAAGACTGTGTGTGTGTCACACACACAACACACACCTGGAAAACATTCGCTCTGGGGAAAGCAACGGTTGCTTTTTAATGAGGAAGGTACCATTTTGTCCACTCTCTGAAGAAAACAAACAAACAAACAAACAAAAAACCAACCACTTTGTATTTATGATCTTGCCTGAGGAATGGAGGCAGCAATCAAGCTTTGAGTAGCTTCCCAAACCCTGAGAACTTTCTAGAGCATTCGTCACAGCACAGCCCTCCCCCCACTCAAAAAGCCCCACCCCTCCCCCTCTGAGTCTTACTTGGTTCCTCAGGGCTCCCTGGAGCCTGGTCTCAGACTTCTTCCGGAACTTCATCTCCAAGCGGGCTCCTCTTTCCCCTATTCAGCTCCAGCCACCCTAGAGTCTCCCAGAACAACCACACACACTCCCTCCTCCAGACCTTGTGAACAGGCCATTCCCTTGCCTAGAAAGTTCTCTCCCCAGGGGGTCAAATGGCTCCTCCTCACTGTGTATCAGGTCTCTACTCAAACACAAAAAAATAAAAACTCTCCTTTCCCACCATCCCTCTCCACCACCTTCTCCCTCTCGATTCCTTCCTGAAGCACCTAACACCCATCGAAATACATTTATTTGTCCAGAATAAACTAGAATATAAGCTTCATGAAAGCAGAAACTTTGCTTGTTCACTACTGTATCTCCAGGACCCAGACTGGGCTTGGCATACAATCAACATGCAAAAAGTGTTTGCTGAGTGAAGGAATGAATGAAGGAATGAATTAAAAGAATAAATAGAGATCTGCATGGACACTTCTGCCCTTTCTAATACTTCTGTCAGAACACAAAACAGACAAAGCTCCCCGATTATAGGATAAAGCAGGGCATGAAAATTCAATATTCAGTTGTCCATAATAATATCTGTATTTAAAAGAATTCCTTAACATAGCAACAATATCCTGCACAAATTATAAAAACGAAATCTTCCTAATTTTTGCCCCACGAAACCTACCAACCCCCCCTGCCCCCGCATCTGTACGTATTTTCTGACTTCTGTCCTGTTGGAGTGGAGGACCTGTCCCGTCTCCAAGAGGCCACGGATGCACCCAGGCACCAGATCTTCCCCATTGCCATCCCCACCCCGATTCCAGGGCACCTCATGCCCACTCTCCCCGGGAGATCAGCTCTCCTATTTCCCCTGTGTCATTCCCATAGGCACACAAACAAGCTATTTAGCAGAAACCCCTACTTTTAAAAACGACAGATATAAATATTCCCTGACCCCATGCTGTCCCGTACAGAAAAAGTGTGCTATCCTCACCATGTTCTGTTTTCCTCACCTCATACCCAAAGTCCAAGCCCTCCGATCAGACTTGGATTCCCTCCATGCCCATCCCCACCTCTCACCCAGGACCACTTATATTAAGATCACCAACAACAGTCATCTTTCCACAGGCACACTTCTGAGTCTCATCTTAACCTGACTGCTTGGCAGCCTTTGACACATCTGATTACATCCTTCTTGCTAGAATGTCTTCACTGGCTTTTGAGAAGCACCAGACTGGATGGGTTCTCTTGCTCCTCAATGGACGCAGGGCTGGCTCCCCCTGATGCTCCATGGCTCGGCCCTGGCCTCATCTTTCCCAACTATACTTGCTAGGTGGCCTCTTCCAGGCCCCCGATTGGTAAAGCCCACCTATATGCTACCCACTTCTCCCAATCTGTGCCTCCAGGACTGGCCATCCCATAGTATATCGTCACTTGGCAGCCATGCAGTGCAACCAAAGGGTGTCCCAACTCTTGACCCCACCCACCCCCCAAATTCTACATGTTATTCCTAAGTATCACCCTCTCACGCTCCCATGCGAGTCTTTCCTCATTACCTTAGACAACATGAACGCTTCTCACCGCCTCCATGACCAAGTCTATCCCCTCCTGTCTCGCCAGGACTCCTGAAAAAAAGCCTTGCAACGGATTCCCCCTATTTCTCTTCTTGCCTCCCCAGAGTCAGTTTTCCACACAGCAGTCAAATCAAGTTTTCAGCAACAAACCAAATCATGTCCCTCTCCCTTGCTCAAAATTCTATAAGGGTTCCTCACTGTATTCGAACGAAAGTCCCAACTCTTCACCATGACCTACAAAACCCTGCCTGATCTGGCCTGTGCCCAACTCCTAATCCAATCTGGGCATGGTCTGCCTGCAACGCACTCCGTGTGTTATTATCTGTGTGGATTTCACAGCGCGAGTCAGCCAAGAGAGACCAGGAAGCACATCCAGAAAAAAAAGGGCAAACATCCAGTCACTCGGAGAACAGGCCTTGGTTCCCCTCAAGTCATCGTCAGGCGCTGAATCGGTTCCTTCTCTCCCACCTCAAGTTTGTACTTGACCTAGCACTCTACCCTGTAATTGGGCTGCAAACCAGAGCTACATCACAGCTGCTTCAACCTCACCTCTTAAATACACGGTGCCCATCGTCAAAGTCAAAGATGGTAAAGAAATGTCAACAGAAGAGGTCCTCCGAAAGGAGGCAAATCTTCTACTCCCTTTTTCCACTGAATCTCTTCTCCACTGTGTCCTACAGGATTTCCAATGGCAAGAATACATAACTGCGTATTTCCAAGTCAAAGCTTCAGAGGTACCACTCATTGCCTGCACAGCCTATGAGGACCTCCGTTCTGTGGTGAATCGAGAGGAGCTGAGAGGTACCCTGGTGAGTTTATGTCTCATTACCCTTCTGACCTGTGTCCCAAGAATTCCAGTACCCTTGACCTTGTACAGCCCAGACCTCTTCTGTTATGCACATTATTTCTATGCCTCAAATCAAATTCATCAGACATATTAGAAAGATACAGACTAAGAAAATACAGCTTATAAAAAATGTATATATAAAAAGTATATTAATACAGGAAATAGAAATATATGACATTTATCTTACTCTCCAGTCTGTGACTCGCTCCAAAACTTAATGGCGGTATCAATCCTCAGGATCTCCTATGCCTATCAGGTTCCTGTTGGAGACACCCTCCTTACATTAGTTATAAAACTCCCCTTAAAAATATCCATTGTGAAATCAAGGGGGTGGGGGGGCGGGGCGGGGAGCCATGTCAGACCCTGCTTCAGCCTCATCATTTACACCTTGCTGCCGGCTTCAAACATACTAAGAAACATCTACAGAAGAGGCCCTGTCCAAAACCAGCTTTGCCAAAAACCAGCTTTGGGGGGCAGAAAAGATGACTGCCCCAAAGGCATGATGTGATTAAGACACCGGGAAAGCTCTCCTGCCTCTCCTACCAGACGGTCCCTACAGGAGAATTCCATCCCTTGAGCCTTCAAAAGCCTACTCACAATGACAGAGTGGCACCATCTTAAAATCATCTTAACGGTCATTCAACGGATGGCTAGCGGAGTGCAAAACTATTGATAAATGGAGAAAAATTAGGCTCTAAGCAGATAGGGAGACAGGAGAAGGTAAAAGGTGGTTGTTGTTTTTTTTAAGATTTTATTTATTCAAGAGTGAGAGAACATGAGCTGGGGATGGAGGTAAAGAGTATAGGGAGAGGGAGAAGCGGGCACGGGGCTCGATCCCAGGACCCTGAGATCATGACTGGAGCAGAAGGCAGATGTTCAACTGACTGAGCCACCCAGGTGCCCCAAAAAGGATATTTTTAGAAGGAATTTTGCCAAGGGGATCAAGGCAAAGACCACTTCTGCTCTGGGGTAGCTTACGTTTTGTTTATCTTGCTCTCCATGCAACCAATGATAAGAGCCTCAAAGATCTACACTCACTCCTCCTTGGGAAGCACCTCCTCTTGGCCTCTGTTTCATAGACTTCGCATAATCTGAAATCACTGGCCCCACACAGCTGCTCTTCTCCTTATCCTCCTCACACGGAAGACAACCTCATGCTCATTCCTTGTGCCATTTTAAAACGCTCTGGGCTCAATAATTAAAGGTTAAAACAACAGATATATGGTAACTGGAACACATATAAGTTTGCCTCATTTCTCCGCATCTTCCGAATATTATGAAATGTTAGTTTATCTACAAATAGGTGGGCATATTTCCATTCCTGTGACAGAAATGTGTCCCCCTGCTTGCCTTAGAGATCACCACGCCATAAACCCTAGGCATTCCACTGGAACAAAGTCGAACGTACACGTAGTCCCATGGTCTAACCTTCTGTCTGTGATATGTTTACTCTTCCTGCCTCTATCTCTCCTTACGATGCCAGGTAATATAAATAAAGTTCTCCACAGAGTCGTAGCAGCCTACCAACTTCAAAGCTAATTTATTGACCCAAGATTTAGGTCAGTGGTATCCCAACGACAACTGAGGAAAGAGCCAATCTCTATCCTTTAAGCTCGGATCTGAAGCAACCAGAAGAAGGTCTTCAGTCGCTTTAAAAGCATCCACTCCAATTCTTGGACTCACTTGGTCATGGCCAGCAACAGTGAAGGACAAACGGATGCAGACAAGGAGATGCATCCCTTCCACAGCACCGGGCTCCCTCTGTGAGCTTCACGGGGCCAGTTTTGGAAGAACAGGCAGGTCCGGGCCTCAGAGAGCACCACAGTGAGGGGACACCCGCCAGGCAAGAGCGCCATTTTCCTCAGGTTTTATGAGGTAACTGCCATCGCTCTTTAACCAAGAGGCGAGGGTGACAGGGAAGCTACCTCTTCCCACACACTTGACAGGAAACCTATTTTGAGCCCAGGAAAGGCCAAACATACACATGTGAACAAACGCTCGACACAGAACGTCCTACACCATTACCCATTAAAAACCCCTTCTTGATCCTCCGTGTGCATTGTGACTGCTACAGTAAATTCTTCAAGCTTGTCCTGGACTGCAGACCCACAGGTATGCATATATGCTTAAAAGTCTAAAATATACAAATATGCTGCTATATTTAGTGACTCCCAGTTACTCTTCATTCTTTTTGTTGTTCAGTTGTTGTTTCCTGTGCTTCCCCCCCAAAGGGTACTTTGAAATCTTTCCAGTTTTTACAATTAAACCTAACCATCTGGACTCAAATCTTCACATTGACTAAATTAGTCACAGATTTTGTGGGTAAGCTGAGAAAGTAAATGCTGCGCTCAGTCCTAGGATTTAAACCACATCTACCACGGCAAAACAGTCTGCAATAATCTCTCCAATTATGCACGCACATTCAAGCTCAAATAGCACGGAGGCAACTACACCTCATTGCACAGAATATTCGCACAGTCGGGATTACCCCTCAGCTCTCAAAATGAGTTACAACGTGCAAGTCTCTAAAAATCTGTCAGAATTTTTTTTACAGACAAAAGATAAAACAGTGGGTGCCGACAAGCTGCTCACCCAACTCAGAGGTGCTCTGAAAAGATCCGTATAGCTAAGGAGGGGAACTCCACTAAAAATGGGACTTGAAGACAACTAGGCATTTTCTGGATTTTCTTCCAAGAACGAAAGTCTTCGAACCTCTTGAGGTTTCCCTGAAAGTGTCAGAAAAAGGAAAACTCGATGGGTTTAAGCTTCCGTGTACTTATTAGCTGAGATCCAAAAATTGCAAGGGATTGCATGTTGTCATTCCATTGCTGGTAAAGAGCTGTAGGTAAGACAGAACCCCCGTTCATCTCATCCTGCACAGGACTGTCTCCCGGATGGAACTCTACAGAGGTACTAGCTCCAGGGAGGCGAAAAACACTGGCTTTTATAAGGAAAGAAGGTACCTGAATTTAGAGTGGGCTTCTGGAGTCATATGCTAGTTGGCCTTTCCAAGGAGACATTACGTGAGCCTTTAATATGAGCTAAGACAGAAAGAACTAGACTTTGGCATCAAAATCCTTTTCAGAGCATCTTAAAAAGGTTAGCATTCTTCCTTTCAGTTGTAATGGGCAACAAAAAGCATCCACAGAACAGGTCAGCAAGGAGGAAGCAGAGACAAGGGAAACTCTCATTACTATGCAGGAAGCTGAGCACCACTCCCCGTTCTGTATGTTCTTTAAGTCCATGTGAGTGTGGGCTGGACTCCCTGAAATATCCAGGATGTTCCGGTGGTTTTTAAAACCCTCACAAGCATTCCCATTGGGCAGGTGCTGACAATTTGGTAAAAGTCGTTCTTTCCAGGAGGGATTAAAGCTGTAAAGAGACTTCAAGTGTGCGAGGTCTCTAGGCTGTCATAAATATTCACACGAGCGATGCCGGGGGGGGGGTTATCTTTGCACTTTTCTTTTGGTTTGCTAAGTAAACTCAGGTGGAGCACATATTCACAGCCAAACAACACCCAAAGAAATCAAATTTAGGGGAGCATTTGCAGGGATTTACCGCTTTAGTAAAACGTAAATTTTTTTTTTTTCCCATTAGTTTAAAAAACATCTTTACACAAATGTAATCCACTTGGTGATTGTGACAGTGGTAACTTCTTTGATTTCAAAGTTTAAAGTTTTAAAAATTATGTGGGATGCTCCGAGAAGTAAAATCCAGGCTCGCTAGTATAGAAAATATTAATAGAAAAGCATCCGGAATGAACAACAGCACAATGAAAAGTCACCAGTTTGACAAGACTGAAACCACTTTGACCTTTTACCCTCTTTTCCTCCTGTTGCTCACCACCACCCCCCACCACCCCGAAGGAGAAAGAGCTGTAAAATGAAGCCTTCAGCCATGATTTCGACTCAAAAATCAAGCCTTTTTAAAAGTGACCATGATGGGACGACTGGGTGGCTCAGTCGGTTCAGCATCTGCCTTCAGCTCAGGTCATGATCCCAGGGTCCTGGGATCGAGTCCCGCATCAGGCTTCCCTGCTCAGCAGGGAATCTGCTTCTCCCTCTGCCTGTCTCCCAGCTCTCACTCTCTATCTCAAATAAATAAAATCTTTAAAAAATAAAGATTAAAAAAATAAAGTGATCATGATACCAAAGTAGTAGCACCAGAACTTAGTAAGGAGAAAAATGAAAAAAACAAAACAAAACAAACAAAAACAAAAACCCCAAGATCACACGAAGCCAATTTAGTGTATTTAAAGTTCAATTTTTCATAGATGCATCAAATAACAAATAACTTTCACGTTCTAGAAGGAATGCGTTTTTCATGGCCAAACAGAACACAAAGACATCATGTAGCAACAGTACTTGTAAGTATCCTGAGTTGTTATTACGTTGACAGTTTATATACAAAAGAGCACTTCGAGATAAAAGGGTTTCACCCCCAAGAAAATGAATGCAAAAATAAAAACAGTGCAGGGAGGAGATGAAGTTCAAAATGATACTTTCAGAAAACAACACTTTACTAGTGATTTCCTTAAGTCTATGATTCATAAAAGGATTAGGAGAACTATCTGCAACCACAATGGGAACAAACACCATGATTTCTGGTCTTCTACTGTTGAATATAATCCAGTCCTAAAAACAAAAGAGACATCCTAACATTCTGGCTGCCGGGCAAACAGCGTGTCCCCCCAAAATTCCCGTACCACTTCACTGCCGTTGCTGGAGAGTTCCCCTCTATTGAGCACCATGGCCACTAAGGAAAGAAATAGGGAATTTCTGTAACCGGTCCCAATTATTCAAGAGAATGCATTGTCTACGGCTGTTTTCACAAAGGTTTTCCAATCACCACCCGCTTTGCCACATACCTTCTTTCCACTTTATACCCCCTTCCTCCTCCACCACCACCAAGACCACCACCATTCCTCCTCATCAAAGCAAACAGGAAAATTCACCAAGAGCCATTGTCCCTCTCTCTCCGTTGGAAGAACCTTAAGTTTTTAGCTTCTGAACAAGACAGCAAAGAAATAACCTCCCTCTCCCTGCCGCCCCTCTCTCTCCCTCTCTCTCCCTCTCTCTCTCTAGCTAAAAAGTACACTTGGCCAGGCAGTTCTCACCATTCAACAATTCATTCTTCTTTTGAGAAAAACAGGGGTAAAAACAGCTGAGCAGGATCACAATACAGAACACTGGGCATTCAAGCCCTACACCTTACAGCCTCATTCTTTCACCTCCTGGTCCATAGCATTTGGTGACCTAATAAATCTTAATCTGTAAACAAATGGTTTGCTCTACAATTAAACCATTCATTCTTTTTTAATTTTTTAAACTGCTTGGCGGCTACCCAATCCAGAGACTTCTAGGTTCCTCCATTATTTAGTGCTCCCAATGGTTAAAAGGCAATAAGCTCATTTGGAGTTTATAAACCTATGCACCATCAACAAAAGCATGTAATGCTTCCAAGATGCACAGTGGCTTCTACATGCACAATGGGGAGCTGTGTGTAGTCTCCCCCAAAACAAAAATGTCCAGCCCCAATTAAGCACCCTGGGGGCCTTCAAAGCATTTATGCTAAGTTGCAAATACAGCAAGATCCACTTGAACTCCAACTGTCTTGTGTGCTTTTCCTCCCAAGGTAGGGAAAAAGCCTGGGCAGACTGACCTCATTAATGGGTAATTAGTGAACCCCGGGACTTGAGGGGCTAGCACAATCGTGCCTATTGTGAGCATTTCACTATGGGGCCACTAATTTCTTTTCTTTTCTTTTTTTTTTAACCCAGGAGGTCTCTACAGTCTGAAAGGCCCACATTTTAAATTTTTAAGGATTTCAATCTGGCTATGTTTTCAACAACCAGCCAGAGAGTAGGAAGAAAAGAAGCAATACAAAGAGCGATCCTACTTCTTTTGTGCAATTCTGCCATAGCTAAAAGTTTTTATATAAAATAATTTACATATACTCCATATACAGTAAATGTTAAAATAAATTTTGTTTTAGACAAAGTGAAATTAATGCCCCACCACCGGATTACAGAGATAGAAAATAGTATGTACCCAAAGGACATGATAAATTAATGTAGGGCTTTTATGATTATATGTGACAATGATGTTGGGGGGAAAAAAACTGATCTATTTGCATGTGAAGGTGTTATTTAAAAGTAACACAAAGTAATGTGATCAACATAACCACTTTACCATCAGTAAAATTCTGCACACTTCAAAACTCATTATTATTGTTGACATCAATCTGCCAAGATGCTGAGGACTATAAAATACACCAGTTTACACTGCTTAAAAGTACCATCTTTCTGTAAATACAAAGCCAGAGACCCACTGCCTTGGTACTAATTCACCAATATATGAGGAAGTAGCTTGTAAGGCAAGTAATAAATAAAGCTAAATTTGACCTTCTCAGCAACCAAGATCTAAACACCTCCAATATTTACATATAATCAGGGGAGTCAATATCTTTGTTTTTAAAAAACAAAAAAACACGGAAAAGGAGTAAATGGGGTTGGGAGTAATGATCTTCCTTCAAAGGAGAACAATCCCAGAGCCTGGAGTCCAGCATATGGTCTCACAGTGGATGATGTTCAGGGAGAAAGGGTACTAAACTCACAAGAAGCCTTATTGACTATGCCTACTGCAGCCCCAAAGTTCCATCAGCTTCCAGGACAGGCTTGGGATCTAGGCACAAACTTGCCAGGTAACATTACCGCCCAAGGTGACATCTTTAATGCTGGCCGGTATTTGCTAAGCCAGTTAATCAATCACCCAATTCGTTTATCTGGGGTTCATAACTTTTGAATATCAAATGAAAAAAATTAAAAGTGTGTAACAAGTCTTTAGGGTTTTGGCCAAATAGACTTAAGCTAAATGTAGAAGTGTATTTGTGCGTACCTGTGTTGTATTAAAACACCACACCAGGACCCCTCTACTAAACTTAGGCCAACAACCTTGTTTTGTTTATTGTAGAAATGCTACAAAATTTATTTTCATAACAAACATATGTAATACATCTGGAGAAATCTTGAAAAGATGGAAAAGGCTTATTAAGAGGTGGGGAGACCCCACCATAGTTGTTGTGTTTTTGTTGTTTTTTGTTGTTTTTTTTAAATAAACCCAATACAGGAGGCTTGGAGGGGGAACAACAACAACAAAAAAAGCAAATCCTGGAAGCCATTCCAACAGTTGGGAACTCTTCCTCTTAAAGTAAATCCAAGGGCTCAAAAAATAAATATTCAAGAGCATTAATTTGTTTCGAGATGTGTGCGTGCAAGTAAAACAACAGTCATAATGTGGAAATTTCAGTCACATTTTGCAACTAATTGGAAGCAGATTAGAATTCCGCCTCGGGGGAACGTTGTCAAACTAGAAGCTGGAGCAAATGAAGAAAGAGGTGAGGGCGTCGCGAAGAGCTGACAGATTTACAGCGCTCAGGGCTATAAACGGGTGCCAGGCGGGAAGGAGGGCGCGCTCCGGGCGGCGCGTCCCCGCCACCTCCACCCCGCCGGGAGCGCGCGCGCGCACGCACGCACACGCACACACCACACGCGCGCGCGCACACACCACACACGCGC
>NC_058409.1:17434387-17486320 GCF_002201575.2 Neomonachus schauinslandi
ACACACACACACACACACACACACACACACACACACACACACACACACACACACACACACACACACCGGCGCGCGCGGCCACGCCCCCGGGCCCGGGCGCTCCCATCTGCTGCAGGCATGAACAATAAACCGGCCTTTTCGAGCAAACCAGTGGTCCCGATAAGAGAGAAAACCTGCAGCCTGATAAACTGGAGCACGCAAAAAGTCGGCGGGCGAGAAGGTTTCTTTCTTTCTTTCTTTTTTTTTTCTTTAAAGTCGGGGGGGGGGGGACGGGAGGGGGGAAGAAAGCAAGCAGATTGTGGAGGATAATCCAGCAATGGAGTAATGGAAACAGCTGCTCGCTTTCTCCTTCAGTGTCTGGCATCTGCTGCGGCATCATGGAAAGGCTGGTGAAGGATTTGGGCAAGGAATGTAAATGGAGACAAGTGGCCAAATGGAGTTTGATGCGGAAAGGCTCGATTGCTGTTTTTTAAATCAGGTTGTTCCCTTTGGGGAGCAGAAGAAAACAATATTACTTAACTCGGATTCCACCTTCAAAGCAGTGTGAAGTTTTGGGAATGTGAATCGCTTTCCAATCAGTTACTGAAGATGGGAAACAGCATAAAGGGGGGAAAGCCCTTCGTTTGTCAAAGTGCTGGGCTCACTGGCCAGAGATCTCCACGGAAAAGTGAAACTGAAGTACTTTTCTATACTTAAAAAAAAAAAAAAATTGAACATATATTCTTCCATCAGCGCTGCTTGCTTCTAAACTGGCTCACGGGACAGTTTCTGTTTGTTGTGCCTATTTTCCCCTTGGTTGCAGAGATTCAGTTCTAACTTCATTTCCATCACAAAAGAATTGGCAAGGAACGAAAACACAGAAAACAGAACTGAAGGGCTGCTGTACTAGTCTTAAGCCTATAATAAAGCACAGATTTGATAGCATTATCCATGTACTGTGGTGAACCACACACAAATAAACAGTTCTCCATGAAGAATGAAAACCCAAAGCTTCAAGCCTTCCAATTCAAACATTACTGTTGCTTTTAACATGAGCCATCCATAAAAATCAGCCAAGGAGGTGACAGGAAATCCAAAAGTCATCTGGTCTGGCTTCGCACACTTTGCAAAACAAAAGTGAGGAGATGCTTTCCAACTCATCCTGATGATGTTCTAAGAGAAGAATGGGTCAAACTGTAAAATCTAGGCAGAGAAATAAATGGTATTTTTAGGCCAAGTGAATTCCAACATGCAGTGGGTGTAGCAACAAAAAAAAAGTACAGCACTCCAGAAAGGGGAAAGCTTGCTAACCTAACTAGGAAAAACTCACACACGACCTTTGAACCTTCAGTGACTAAAGGCGAAAGAATGACAAAAAGGTGTACCTAAAGGAACCAGAGGGCCAGATGTGCTTTTCCTAAGAAACCAAACCAGTTTTCTTTAATCAAAAGGACGACTGTGACTTCTAGAAGTTTATGAAAGTGTGAGCAATTGGAACTTTGTCGTCTGTTGCTAATTGAAGCATATAAAAGAGTCCATTTCTTAAAACATACTACAAACACTTTTTTTTTAATTCACTGCCACATGACAAAAACCAGAATCAAGTTGACTGGTGGAAGATCAGTGCAACCAAAGACCATGCTATTATTTCAAACTGTCAGGGGAAGGCAGTAAAATTGCTACCAGGTCTCCTTAAGTTACCGTTCAATAAAAAGAAGCCATCAGGGAAATAAGAGGAAAAGAAAACACATCAAAACCTTAAAAGTCCCTTTAAGTAAAATTATACGTCTGTGGCACCATGCCATCTGCTCTCTGGTTAACATAATAAGCCAATTCCACAACCTAAATATCTGCTTTCTAAAATCATTATATACAACACAAAATATAATCAATACATTTTGAAACTGTAAAAGCTGCATTCATATGGCATTATTGGAATAGGCCTACATGCCCTTGTAGGCACATTTTTCTTAACAGTGCTAGCTGACAATGAGGATTCCCAGGAGGCAAAAAAGCTCAGTGGTTGAGCTAGAATAGTCACAGTGAAGAATAATCAAACTGAGAAGGAGGGTGTAGGGATGAAAAGGAGAGCAGCTTTGAAAAATTAGCAGTCGTATTTATTCACTTCAAACTCATTTGTTCTAACCAAAACACCCTTCCCTTTGAGTTCTCTCTTACAGCTATAATACGAATTTTTAAATCTTCATTTAGCTTCACTGTGAAGGGAAAGCCTTCTGAATACCAAATGCGATCCAGGTACTTCAAGGCCCACTGACCTATCAAAACGTATTTGCTTTGTGATCACTTCAGTTCTTCAGGCGAAACCCATCACCTCCTTTAATTCACGACCAAAGGTATCTCTAACCAAAATTTAGCACATACGCAGAATTCAGCAAGAGCAGTAATGTGCCAACCTTACCCTCTTGAAGATCCTTTGAGTTCTCAAAAAAAAAACATTACAAACAGCCCAACTGCTGGCCAACAAGACTATGAACAGTTTAACAGCCTTCCGTTCAGTTGCAAAACCTTTGTTCCGATTGCCAAAAACCTTTAGTTTAAATTAAAAAGAACTTACAACAGACAGCAAGAAGGCACCTGGTGGAACTTCAGTGCAGACAGAGAACTGAGCATGGGAGGGGCCTGGGCACTGGGTGCCCCATTTATCCTGCAGCTGAGTGGAACATAAAATCAATGATGACACTTATTTTAAAAGAAATAAAGCCCATACCAATGAGATACTTCCAGTCTACTCCCAATCCAACATCTACTTATGCAATTATAACATACTGTTAAAAAAGAGACAACAGACCCAAAATGGAGTCACTTACGCCAAGCCCCACATCAGCAAAAAAACACTTAACCGCATCATCCAACTGCAGTTTTAGCCTCTTCCAGGAATGTAATCTTTAACTAGGTGATCTGGGATTACCTGATCGGCGCCAAGTGAGAAAATCTGTCTAGGAGACCCCTTCTGTCCCCCCACAGGAAGGCAACCCCGCCTGAAACCAGGCCCTGTGTTAATAATAAACTTCCTTCTCCTGCAACCTTTCTGCCTTTAAAAACCTTTCCTTTTCTATGGCTCTCCAGAGCTCCTTTCCATTTTCTAGACAGGATGCTGCCCGATTCACAAATCCTTCAATAAAGCCAATTTGATTTCGAAAGTTACTCTGTTGCGTTTTGCTGTTTCACAGATTCGGTGGCAGTAGCAGCATCGGAAGGAGACTTCCAAGGGCACTGGGGACGAGGAAGGAGAAAGGCAGGCGTGGTATCCGAGAAAACTTTTGAGTTGTATTTCTCACCATTTCCAAGGGGAGGGCTGTGAATGAGTTCCTCTCGGTTCTGAGGTCCACTCTCTTGGCATAGAGCTTTTGATCTAACTAGCTTCCACAATTCCTCATTTGACTGGAATCTCTCCCCAAATTCTCTCCCCAGTGCTCCCAGATTCCACGCCGGGTAACGCTTGTCGTTACTAGACTGAGTCCAACTTAAAAAAACAGACTGGGCCCAGGACTGGACTGGGTCCGATTTAAGCTGGACTTTGCCTGACTTAAGCTGTCCTAGGTCCAGTGCCAGGCCTTGGGTGAATAAAATTTTGTTTTAAGTCAAGGCTGTAGGGCGCCTGGGTGGCTCAGTTGGTTAAGCGACTGCCTTCGGCTCAGGTCATGATCCTGGAGTCCCTGGATCGAGTCCCGCATCGGGCTCCCTGCTCGGCAGGGAGCCTGCTTCTCCCTCTGACCCTCCCCCCTCTCATGTGCTCTCTGTCTCTCTCATTCTCTCTGTCTCAGATAAATAAATAAAAAAATCTTTAAAAAAAAAAAAAAGTAAAGGCTGTATTGTTCATGGGAATCTTGAAAGACCAAAAACACAAAAGAAACACAAAAAGCCACAAAACTGATGGCATGGATCAAGCACTTCAAAGCTGTTACAGCGCTCACCACCTAACTCAGAGACTTCCGTGTTAGGGTAAGTTGATGGAACAGGGTGAGATCAACACTAGGTCACCTGCCAACCTCAAGAAAATTTCCATGCAACAAGGTACAATGCAAAACACCACACGGTCTCCAACCCAGTGACACATCCCTCTTAGGTATCAGTTGGGCTCTAAGACAGCCAAAGACTTCTCAAAAAAAAAAAAAAAAAAACGACAAAAAACCCTCAAAACCCAAAGAATTATGTGCACCACCTTCTGGAATACCTACTCATTTGGTGTCTAAGAACTATGGTCCCACAAGCTATAGATCAATTTAAAAAAAAAAAAAAATGGCAAAACCTTACTGAGCTTGTTTTCTGTTCCTAAGAACTTGGCTAGGTAACTATAAGGTTTGGGGGCTCCAAAATATGGCCAGACACAAATGCGGGGTTGAACTCCATTTGTGGCTAGGGTCCTACCAAACTACTGACAACCCTCAGGGGACTTAAAATGACCATTATTGGAATGCTCCAATTAGATAAGATCATTGAAGAAGTGGGCTTAAAAAGCAAGTGTTCCCAAATCAAACAAACAGAATGGGTTATCTAGTTTAAGCCTCTGAAGTCCTCAAAATTCCAAAATAGCTAGGTTGAAAGATTCATTGCAAAGGGTCAATGAAAAATTAAAAGTACAAATGGTACCTAAAACAAAAAACTTGAAGCTTGGGGCACCTGGGTGGCTCAGTTGGTTAAGCTTCTGCCTTCGGCTCAGGTCATGATCCCAGGGTCCTGGGATCGAGCCCCACATCGGGCTCCCTGCTCGGCGGAGAGCCTGCTTCTCCCTCTCCCACCCCCTCTGCTTGTGTTCCCTCTCTCGCTGTGTCTCTGTCTGTCAAATAAATAATACCTTAAAAAAAAAAAAAACTTGAAGCCAGACATAACTCCCACTGCTCTCCTCCACCCTTTGAGTACTCAATCTATTGATCCTTTATTTAAATCCACTTTTCAGTCTGAAAAGACTAGTAAACAGTTTTAAAATAAGACCACCAAGGCTCCAGGTAATCCTGTTCAGCTATCTTTCACTTCTTGGCGAAAGGCCAAACTAAGGGCCATAGTTTCAAAATGTCCTAAACCCAAGGGGACAGCCTCAAAAGTTTCTGTAGATAATCTTCTAAGATTAATGAATTAATAAAAAGGCAGAAAACAGAATGATGTCATGACAATAGATGAACACTTTGAAAAGACTATGGAACATGACAGTAAACCAAATCTGCCAAATTGTCTTACAGACAACCTCTTATCTACTCTTGGAGGACACCGTATGGGCTCAGGAATTTTCTGGTTGTCTGCGGTGTTATTCCCTTTATAAGCCAAGGGGAAACAAATATTAGAAATAATGAAAAGCCATGCCAAATTCTGGTGCATGCTTTAAACCCGACTAGAAGCCTACAGACGGGATCCTGGAAAAACTAACAAAAGCCAGATAAGATGAAAATTCTTATCAGAGTCAGCTCCCCCAAATCTCTTTGGCACCCAGTAGAGAGAGGAGAATAAAATATCTTTTGCACCCTCTTTGGGGACACCTCTTGTGTCCACGGGGTTGTTCAAGATTGCCAGAAATATTTACTGTTTGTCCCAGGTGAAAACTGACAAAATATTTTATAGGATTTTTTTTTCAGTAGATGGCCAAATTGGATGCTATTATTCAGAGCCTGATAGGATGTTTTTAAGCCTTCTCCCCTAAACTAAAATAAAATTGTACCCAGAGGGAAAGAATAGCCTTCTAAAATCTTTGTGGAAGGATTCCTGAAACTCTCAAAAAATATAAAAACCCCAACTCTTTTTTCAAGTTCATGTGATCTAAAATAATCTTTTCTAACAAATAGATTGAGGTTGTTGGCTTAATTAACACAAGCATGTCTTCAGATTTATCAACACTGAATATCATGCAGATGTGCAAGTTTTCTTCTACCTGGGTTTACTAATCAAGTAAGTGCATGTTATCTCTACTACATCTGTGAACCAGAAAAATGACTTGGGATGATGACTGACTTTGTCTAATATCTAATGAAATTTTCATAGGTAATTGAATGTAATTGTTAAGAACAAATGATTTAAATAGATGCAAAGGAGATAACGTTTCTCTGTCAACTTCTCAGCAACCTGTCTCCAAACTTTTTTAGCTACTTGAAACAAACAAACAAAGTCAAGTTAAATGATAAATTAAGTCAAGGCCACTGAATAAGTATCTAGATCATCTCCAAACAAAACAAAACACGGACACATTAGTCAATGTAGGTTTATCCACTGCGGGCTTCTTTTAGAGAGGAACTAAAGATATTTGGCTCCAATAGTAAACATGCTTTGTGCCACAATGAATTTACTGTGAGGAAACATTTATTTCTAGAAATTCTGATAAGTATTTATAAACTTGCCAAGCCACAGAATGCTACGGTAACAGACAGTGCATGATTGTTTACTTCTTGATTTTCACAAGAAGGTAAAGTTTTTAAGGGCTAAAAATTCTAATGTATGTAACTGAAGCTACTAGAAACAATAAGGGAAACATCTCTGTATGCAAAGAAAGTAGGATGTGGTTAAAAAAAGGGGGGTGGGGGGCGCCTGGGTGGCTCAGTCCTTAAGCATCTGGTCTGCCTTCAGCTCGGGTCATGATCCCGGGGTCCTGGGATGGAGCTCCGCATCGGGCTTCCTGCCAGGCCGGGAGTCTGCTTCTCCCTCTCCCACTCCCCCTGCCTGTGTTCCCTCTCTAGTTGTCTCTGTCTCTCTGTCAAATAAACAAATAAAAAAAAAAAATCATAAAAAAAAAAGGTAGGAGGAATGGAGATGCATTTTGTTGATAGAAAAGTGCTTTTGTCCTAAAGCGAGGATGGCTATTTCAGGATGAAAAAGGAAAAACAGATGACAATATCTGAATGGAAAAAAGAAAGTTCGTGAAATAAAAAATTGGGGGAAAAGAATTTTATGCATGATCAAGCTGAATAAGATTAAAATTTGTTAGAAGGGTTTTACAAATAAGCTCTAATGTCAGTAGTATATTTATATAAAACTAAACCTTAATACTTCTTTCATCTGCTGAGTTTTCTTAGATAACTGGACTGTAAGATACTGTACAACTATAGAACTTTCTGTACTTGCCTGTGAAGTCTTTATTTTACTTATTTTTTAAGTGAGCTCTATGCCCAACGTGAGGCTTGAACTCCAGACCCTGAGATCAAGAGTCACATGATCTACTGACTGAGGCAGCCAGGCGCCCCTAACCTGTGAACTCTTTATCTGCCCCTGTGGTTAAAGAGATATTTAACCACATTGTTTCACAGTGATCTAAAATCTTATTTGACCAAGTATTTTAAAACCTTTGACATTTTTGACAAACTTCCCAAAATTAAATCCTAAATGAAGTCTTTTTGACTCAGAACTAACTTTGAGATTTTTCAGAGGGTCCCCACGATATCTGAAAAGATTTGTCTTCTCTCCTTGTGCTATGCTGAATTACATGGGAAGCATTGTCAAAAAATAATACTAACACTTCTTTTTTTCCCCTTCCCCCCGCCAACCAAAACCAAGACTTCTTTATGTTGTTATTTGTATAGGTATATAAGTGTTCCAGAAACTGTATAAAATTCCTAAAGTCCAATATGTCCTGGTATAATAATATTGTCATCATAATTCCAGGTATCATTTTAAAACGTGTGTGACAGAAATAACCAAATTTCCTTGTCAATTCCCTTATCATGAGCTCTCATCTGATCTTTAACAATGGACATTTTTTAAGTCTTTTCACTTTCAGACAGTTATTGTTTCACCCAGATGTTTTCGCAAACGTGTTCCTGCAAAGGTACGTCCTCTTCAAGGCTTCAAAATAAGGACTCTGGCAAACACAGGTTTCTGATAACTTTAAGATCATAAAAGTGAACCAGTTAAGAATTTTCAGAACTAATGGAAAATGTGGATTCAAGTAGAACAAAAATTAATAACATGGGACTGAATGAACTGAGGAGGAGGATTATAATTTTTATGACTTCTTCTGTGAAATATTGCTAGTTCTTCAATGTTATTTTTCCAGATTTGAGGAAACTTTTTCCCTTAAGCTATTTATGACTTACAATAATTTGGTGTAGTATACCAAAGATGAAACATTTCCTTTTTTTCTCTGATGTCTTCAGAATTTGGAAACTCTTGAGTATCCTTTTTATGCCAAAATAGTTATTTACATAAGCTCAATGAGAATCCATTCTCTTTGTAACAGGACACAACTGGAAACACTGGTAATATTACCAAGACTTTTACTGGAACTTTGTAATTGAGAGAAATGTGCATAGACTCAGGACCAGAGTGTTTTTTAAAAACTGAGGCTGACTTTATGGAGCCAATAAAGACCCTTGGAAAAACTGGCATGCTACCTTGCTTACAAGGTTCCAGCAAAGCAGGCTTAAAAAGAGCATTTTTGGTCAATCACTATTCTTGCTGCACTTATGCAAATAATCAGACCAAGTTTAAAGCAAACAAATTACTTTTACTGTGACTGTTTTGGTTACAAAATGGAAATAACTGTAGAGAGAAAAAAATATATTTGCATTTATCTCTATATTAGATTTATCTCTATATTAGATTCTAATCCTATTAATTGCCTTGAAGATTTTGTTATTTACCTGTAACTGGACTGGGCCCTGAATTCCTCTGGTTCCTTAAAATATCTGGCTACAACTCCAACTAGTGTTTCCAATTTTCTCCCAACCCTACTGATTTGGAATCACTAAGAACAAAGAGGTCCTGTCAGTATCCTCAGAAGGATATAGGAGGTTCCCCTCCCTACCTGGATGGCAGCCAAACCTCAGAGACTTGAACCTCGGTTACACAATGTATCTCATAGCTGAAGAAGTCTCCACCTGACAGGTCCTCTACTCCAGCTGGAAACCTCAAAATCCAATTGACTAGGAAGACAAGTAGCCAATATTGAGGTTCACTGCTTCTTTCTAAGATGTGGGACCAAGACTTCATACTTTAAACCTAAAATTTTCTTCTTCTCTTTCCTTCCTTTACTCTGGCACTGGCCGGAAAAGATAATACCATCATTCATATCTCCCAGGACACTGCAAAGGAGGGAAATCCACCTCCAAACAACTGTTGGACTTGCCACTATGCTCCTGCCTCAGTTTCTCTCCAACAAACTCAGCCCCTCCCCCATTTTATCCGACTCCCTAACCATAAGGGTCCGTTTCCATGTCTCTGGTTAATACCCCAAAACCCAGGGAACTCTGCACTCAGGGTGGCTGCAAAGAAAGGAATACAAGTCAAGAGTCACCAGAATAAAACCATCTCTATAGTCTAGAAACCTTTAAATTTTATTGGCCTCCGTGGTTGTACCAGGACACTTTCATGATTAAAATTAGCTCCCTTTGGCAGGTCTCGATCTCCAGGGTTAGGAATAAACATGAGGCTATGATCAGGAACCCATCCTTAACTCTTGAAAATAATACAGAACCCACTGCTAATGCAAAAGCTGCCCCCAAAACATCCGAGACTCTCTGGCCAAAGTTATTCTTGATAAGAGGACAGCCCTTGCTTATCTTTTAGCTGAACAAGGAGGTGTCTATGCTGTAACCAACGCCACCTGCTGCACCTGGATTAACGTTTCTCGGGAAGTTGAAACTCAGTTACTGAAGATCGCTGAGCAAGCCACTTAGCTTACAGAGTGACTCCTTTAGCAGAGTCTTTCTCTGACTTACTTGACTTTGATTGGTTTGGGTGTTGGGGAGCATGGCTTCAAATGCACTCCAGGCATTGGGAATTATCCTACTTATAATAATCATAGTCATCTCAGAAGCTTTAAAGGCACGTTCGCAACCACTATCCACCAAGCAAATGAGTTCCCTAAGACTGAAGCGGCAGAAAAGGAAGGAAGAAAATGACCAACTAAAAACTGGTGAGCCTGAGGTCATGACCTGTGAATCCCACTGGAAGGATCAAGAACTCGGAGAACTTCAGAGGGTTCGTGGGGAGTGGTGCTCATGCCTTAAAGTTTGATCACATCTCTCAGTTCAGCTCAGTCTGATCAAAGGGGGGAACTGTTAAAAACAAAAACAAACAAACAAACAAACAAAAAACAACTGGCCCAAAATGGAGTCACTTGTGCTAACCCCATGTCAGTAAACCAAGACTTAAAACTAATTGCAGTTTCAGCCTCTCCCAGGAATGTAGCCTTTAACCCGTCATTATGGGATTACCTGGTCAGCACTAGTCGGAAAACCAAAAGGTCCCTTCCGGCCTCCTTAGGAAGGTGCTCTGCTAATAAACTTCCTTCTCCAGCCCCCTTTCCACCTTTCAAAACCTTTCCTCTTTCCTACAGCTCTTCAGAGCTCCTTTCTACTGGCTAGATGAGATGCTGCTCCATTCATGAATCCTTGATTAAAGCCAATTTGATCTCCTAATTTACTCAGCTGAATTTCGCTGCTGAATAATCATCCACACACCTAAGAAACAAGAGTTACAGGGCACTAACGTGATCCATATTATTAGCCTCTAATGACGACCAATGTCATTCCTGAGGCAAAGTTTTCACCTGTTCTCTTCCCCTATCTCTAACCTTAACTGTACAGATTAAGAGAGTCTGATTTACTGGTCAACAATCCTAGGGAAGAAGGGTGCTTTCCACTGTGATATTGCTAGGGACTGCCCAGTATTTCCTTGGTTTCTGGCTTCCATGTTCTAGAACAATGCTCTACAAGTAACTTAGGAATAAACTGTTTAGTATTCAAGCAAAACCCTTGATGTTCAGATCACTGGCAAGTTCAGAGTGCTGGCAATCAAAACTATGTTGGGCTACAGTAATTACTATGAAAAACTTTTCAGCGCTTAATATTAAAGAATAGAATAACATGATCCTTCCACCTTTTCTACACCTCTAGAGTGTGTTCAACATGGCAATTATCTCCGTTCAAGAAGCAGAGTTTAAAATGCACTGAAACTCAATTATACCCATGACTTTTTAAACATATACTTCAAAAGGCAGGTTTCATCACATTCAAATCGCTGAACAAAATCTTTTACCCAACTTATAAAAAACAGATTTTATCCCTCTCCCACGAGACCCCTTCATGTATAAAAACTATTTCTTTTTAGCTCCTGGACCCACTTTATTTTTTGCTTCATTAAAACAGAGGGAGGACGGAGCCACGATGAAAGACAAAGAGAGATCCCATCTGATAAAGCCAGTTCCAAGGGCGGCTCTCCCAGACGCCCTGGGACGCCCAGCCTAGAACTGCCACCATTTAAAAAAAAACCAGATCACACACTTGTTAACAAAAAACACATTACTTTGCGACTTTTAAAAATGCAAAGGAACTAGGAGTAGTAGATTTATGATTTAAGTGCTTGTGGCTAAAATAGCTTTCCAATTATCAAGGGCCTCTTAGGAAGAGCAAGAATGCATTATGTGTTAATGACCACAACCAGGGGTCCCTTCTTGACTCTTTTGTCAGAACCCAAACAGATCTTCCCCGCAGCTTCACCATTAACATGTCTGTTTCCTGTCAGCCCACTCAGAGATACTGTCATTTATCTCAGGAGGCACAAGCCCAGTCATTAGCTTCTATAAAAGACCTCAAACAAAGGCCGGATACCGTTTCACCCAGGGCTCTCACTAAACCCAGAACCAAGCTTAGTGTCTAAAAAGTCAAGGACTCAAAAGTTACCACCGTGAAGAGAATATTTTCCTCATTATCAACCATCCTAGATGCAGCTCTGAAGGAGAGCGAGAGCTACGGAGAGTCAACACCAGTCCAACGTGCTATCACGTACAATTAGATTACCCGATAAACGCTGACCAGAGTTAGCCTGGGAGAGCCTTCAGGTACCGACTGAACAGTGTGATCTTTGAAGAACTGACCCCTCATTGTGATTGCCTGCAGGAACTGAATAACCATTATAAAGTGCTCAATGGCTGGGCTTCTGGAAATCTTTTAAAAGAAAAGTGGAACTGGTTAAAATAAATGTAGGAACATGTGTTTTCACAGTGTTGCTCATATTACTGCAATTTCAAGTTTCTATGAAGTACCAGGTGAACTTTTTTAAATTAAAAAAACATACACACGCACAGACACAGTCAAAATTGAAGCAAATCTCAGCCATTCAATCCTTGTTTTTCAAGCTGAAAACGAAGAACAGATGGTACTTTCCATGTTGTTTGAATCTGGTTATTGAACACCTCTGTGGTTAGGGAGACTTCTGCTTAGCACTTTCGGCATACATTTCATTTACTAACTATAAAACGCTGCTTAGGAAAAATAAGTCTTTATAACACTAATTAAAACCATCTTGCAGCCAAGCAATTTCACTTGAAGAGCATTCTTAACCTGGTGACATTTGGACAATGACTCCGCACCCCAATCCCTTTTTTTCCCCAGACTATTTGCAAAGTTATTAAAAGTTGTTAAACATTACTCATCTCCTTTTAGCATAATCTTGATCGTGTGTGTGTGTGTGTGTGTGTGTGTTTTGTTTTTGTTTTTTTTCATCTCTCCAGCACACCCGCTACGTTTCAAATACTATGCTCAGGACTCAGTGATATGCCTGGCCACACAAATCCTCCCAAGTTCTTGGGTTCTCACAGAAAACTTGCTCAGGGAAAAGATGGCCTCTGCATCCACCTCAAAAAGCCCTGTCACCCTCCCAGGCAACTTATTAAAAAGTAAGGAGCAGGATCAACGCTGATTGGGAGCCAGCCTCAGTTACCAACGTTTTTAACCGCTAAATCCCTTATGTAGCTTTCAAAACAGTTTGCTGTCCAACAACAATGGACTTTGTTCTTTAATTATAGCAAGTGACCTTTCTGCCCTTTTATTTCACAGTAGATAAACTGCACTCTCTAAGCAGAATTTGTAGGGGACACCAGATTGGGGGGGGCAGCGCGGAGGCAGGGGAGGCAGGCATATTGTCCACAAAACTCATTAATCAAAATATGTTCTTAAACGGCTCACACTCACTTAGAAAATGTGGCAGAATTCCCTAGTGAAGTGTAAAAGCCTTCTCCAAGAGAATAAAATAAAATGAATTATATCCCTTATAGACAGGTCCATTTGTAGACACCACCTTTAGTCTGTTAAGGCCTGGCTTAATGAAAGCAATATGATATCAGGGAAGTAATTCTCTTTCCTGAATATGTACTGAGTAGTCAGAACCCTGAGACCCAACTGTAAGCCCTCCTGCGCCTTTCATGTCTATTTAAGTATTAGGTGTTTTTAAGAATTCTCCTATGTCGTTGAGAATTTTCCGGCGATCAAATAAAACCATGTACCCTATTTAGCCCGGCCCAAGTGCCTGTGTCTGATAAGTCAAAACTGTAAGATATTAAGGAGAGCCTCCATACAGGCTATTATGCTTTAAAAAGAAAGGAGGGGGAAGGTGGAGAAGCAGGTTTTAACAACCCAAAGCCAACCCGTCAAATCTCCTTATTCATACATGTCACTGGTGCTTAACCACAAAATGGGCTACAGAAATACAGCTCAAACATCTTAGAATTATGGCATGTTTTGATTTTGTTCACGTATTAAGGGAGTGGCGACTTTTACAACATACTTGTGGTTTCCACATAAAGGAGTAGAACACTCATTGATTTAATTAGGTTTCATAAGGTCCAATTTATCATGTTTTACATGACTTTGTGTAGTGTAGAAACAGAATAAACAGACCAAAAATAGACATTTAAGCATGCTGTGAAAATTAACCGGTGACAGCAAGCCTTATGAATCTCCCGTGAAACCTCTCAACCAGGAAGAAAAAAAAAAAACCCAGAAGAAAAGCGCACACACAGCCACCCCACCTCCTTGGGTTTTCACATTTGGGCCCCTCATGAGCCACATCTGATTGCTGAAAATTAATCATCTTCACTTTTGAGACACTTACTCTTCACCCACCCAGAATATCAAGCAAGGCAGAAATTAAAACATTATACAAAACGTCAAAAAAAAACACCTCTCTCACAAGATGCCTCAGCGTGGAAATACTTTTGTCAGGTAAAGCGCGTCCTGCTTATACCTCCTTAAAAAAGGTAGCCTCCTCTCGTTAGGGAGCAGTCCCTAAATTGAGGTCTCATGTTCCCATCCATGCGTTAGTGGAATGAGAGTGACTTCCCGGGGGTGGCATGTGTGCAAGGGAGTGCCATCTTGGGGTGGCAAGGAGGCCAGGGGTGGGGGGGAGGGCGGAGGGGGAGGAGCGGGGAGAGGGTGGGGAGGGGAGCCTACGGAACAGCATTCCTGAGCCAGCACCCCCCTGCTTGACCGAGAACGGCCAACGCTGCAGGATTCAAGCCCCTCGGAGCCATCCCTGAAGGGCCCCTGTGCCAACACCAGTGGCCATGGTTGGCGGAGGGCGGTGGGCTGCATCTAAACGCGCTAAGCTCTCTCCTCCCCTCCTCCCCTCCTCCCCTCCTCCCCTCCTCCACCCCGGCCCGGCCCCATCACGACTTGTTTGCTCTTCATTTATGTAATTCGTATTATCACATTTATACTGCTCTGACTGAAGATGAGTTGCACGTATACGAATAATTTAATTCCTCCATTCTTTATCCAGTTTCCTCTGTGACTGGAAAGTGAAAAGAACACAAAAACTGGAGAACCAACACCACGCTCTAATCTCAGTTGCCATGACAGCAGCCTTTGAGATACAGAAATGTTCCGATTGCCAGCTAAACAAAATTGTTGAATGTGAACATTTGGCTGGAAGATTAAAAGGCTAAGGGGAATGCAAAAGGGCAGTACCTCCCACATTCCAGGCAGCAGTGAATCCAATCAAATGCTTCTGACTCCTTAACCACAGCCATTGTGAGCACTGGATTAGGGCAATTCATCTAGATAGTTAGAGCAGATTAGAAGTGCAATTTGAAGACTATTGGCAACAAAAGTAAATGCCCTACTGTACTAAGTAATAAGAAGATTTCAGAACGCCTTTTAGCAGAAATTGTGTGCAACTACACCAGGAAATACAAGAATCGAAACCTGGGATTTTTAAAAATGCATTTCAATTCGTCAGTGTAAAAAGCTGTCTGACCCAAGGTGTATGAATAAAAGAAGTGTCCGGAGGCTTTTGGTGATGTCGGCATCATCCGCACTTTAATGGACCCTCCACAACTCCTAAGACCAGAAAATCAGAACTTTCTTCCTGCGCTCCCACTTAAATCTTGAACCCACGAATGCAAAAATGGAAAGATCTGGAGAGAGAGCAGTGAATAACTGGCCACAGAAATAATCACCCAAAGCCGTCTGACAGTTCTGATCAAGTCAGACATTGGGGGGAAAAAAAATCGAATTATTTAATAAGCAGATTTCCAAACAACCATGCCATAAACCACAGGATATGAGTTTTATTTCTGCGAAGCACAACCCGCAGGATTAACCTAAAGGCTGATTTCATAAAAACATTACTCACACCCCCAGGTCACTCCCAAACTGCCCGGTGGACAGAGCCCCTTCTGTCCTGGGACACTATTCAACGCAGGACTGTCACCAGACCAGTAAGTCACAGGCCTCCAGCCCCAAACGGCACAGCCCCCAAGGTGCACTTTTTCAAAGGCAGTCTCTAACTAGACCTTAAGACAATGACAGCGATGGCAGGAAGGGTTCACGTTGCTTAAATCGAGGATCCCCCATTACCCAAATGCCACACAAGATTCTCATCCCCTCTAGCTGTTGCCCCATCTCAAGAATCCCCATCAGCCCATTCTCTCTCACTTTTCTTACCAACCTCTCCATTGCCTAGGCAAGCTAGAAATTCAAGTGATAACATCCTGAAATCTCCAGCTAAGAACCGGGTGAGGGAACCAGGGTAGAGAGTCCTAGAAACCACCGAAACCATTCCAGTCTTTCCACACAGTTAAGAAACCAATGACCCCAGGACGCCAAGGCTGGGTTTTAAATTCAGGACCTGTAAGAGGAACCCATCCAAGGAGGATACCCTTTGACAGAACTATTTGTTGGAGAAAGTCCCAAAAAAAGAAACAGGTTGAGGGAAGAGGATATATGAGAATCCTCGACCTAACCTCTTCCAGGGAGGGAACGTGCATCCTGCACCTAAGGACACATTACCAGAAATACTAGGGCGGGCATATTAAAACCTAAGACAGCTCTCCTTGGGCGAGAAACCAGGACATGAGTCAAGCGGGTACATGAGCAGGTCTGCTATTAAAAGCACACCACCACCGGCCGACTGGCCAGGAGCCCCTTGGAACACCCAGGCCCTCCCACCTGGGGACCCCAAACACTGAGCAGGGCCGCTGGCCGCCGCCACAGGAGAAGCAAGAGCCAAAAGCAGTGCACCCGAATCAGCTCAGCTCCCCCATTCCAAATTTCCACGGAAAGGATGCACACAACAGAAACCTCACAAAGAACCAGGAAGCACGAAGAAGAAGTGTGAGGCACACAGAGGCACACCCCCCCCCCTCCCGCTCCCAAACAACACACACCCACACAGATGCACACAAAGAGCAAAGTGGGAAATCTAGGAAGGCGACTTGATCCTACCTTCTCGGTTTTCAGTTTCTTGATTCGCCTGTGGCTCTCCTCCTCCTCCTCTTCCTTCTTTACCAACATAGAGTTTCCCATGAGCCCTGAATCCGGGGCACTTTTGCTAACTTCCCCAGCAGCCGCGACGCCGCCACTCCCAGTGCCCCCGCAGTGGAAGGGGCTCGCGCCACCTCCATTGCTCTTGGCCCCAAAGCCATAGAGGTGCCCCCCGGAAGGGGCCTGGCTGCCACTGCCATTCTGGTGGCCCTGAAGCAGGTCGTGCTTGTCCTTCCTGGATTTCCCCGCATCCTTATCCCGCTTGGCGCCTCGGCTGCTCTGGCTTTTACCTGGCTTCTCCTCTTTGCTTTTCCCACAGGAGGCCGCCCCCGCGGTGGCAGCGGAGGGCCCCGTGCCCGGACTGCCGCTGTTGGGGTTGCCGCCGCCGCCGCTGCCGCTCACACTTTGACCCAGCGCTGAATTCATGCCAGTGGCCTCTCCAGGGCGCCCTTGGACTTCCTGCCTCTTGCCAGTGCCGCTGATCTCGGGAATCCCATACAAGGCAGCCGAAGGCAGAGATTTATTAGCATCCTTAGAAGTTTTACTCCTTTTCACTTTTGATTTGCTGGTCTCTTTGTGTGAATTCCCCTGGGGAGCAGAGGGCTGAACAGAAGCAAATTTTAGGCCATCAGCTAAGGCGGCCGGAGCACTGGCCCCACTGGAGGCCAGACCTCCACAATCCTTCGAGTTGCAGCTGCTAGTGGTGGTGGTGGAATTATTCATCTCAAATTTCTGTCTGTCCTTCTCCAAATCAGCGTCCAAATCAATTATTAAATTTCCAACCCCGATTTCCCAATCATCACCACTGTCATAAGTATCAACCGTATTTGGATCCACACCTTTTCCTGCAGTAGAAATGTTCACTGACATCCTGAAGATGAGCTCTCTAGAATAAAAATCCGATGAACTTTCCTTTGGAGATGAGGGGACATTCGTTTAGCTCCGCTGGGCTTCCTCGTAAAAAAAAAAAAAAAAAAAAAAATCTTCTAATCTTCCTCTTCTTTTTCCTGCCCCAGGAATGTGTCCAGAGATTTTACACCCTTCAGTCCAGGTCCACCTTTTCCTGTGAAGGGGGGGGGGGGAAAAGTCGAATATTTCTTGTCTGGGTGTTACCAGAATAAAAAACGATTAATACTGGGGAGTCAGTAAGGGGTACAGGGAAGGATGGACAGCAAGGTGGCTCATATATTGTCTCCACAGTCGGGTTTAAAGGAAAATAACCAAACCCAAAAAACTTACCCACGACAGTAAGCATCTAAACAGTAGCTTTAAAAAAAAAAAAAAATTCCCTTTACCAACAGCACAAGGATAAGCACTTTTTTAAAGGCATTAAGATATCTTAAAGATCTGTGTCAAGTCCAGGAAGGTTAAAAAAAAAAGTTTAGGATTTTTTTTTTTCTCATACATGTGATATCTCAACCCCAGAAACACAGCCTAAACACTCAGACAAGAGGGAGGAACACAGCTTTAAACATCCCCAAACATGTCCTAGATCGTGCAGTTTCAAAGACCAGACCCTGGAAGTTCTCTGAGGCTAGTTTCAGAATGATGTTTCTAAATTTTCCTTATTTCTAATTTTATTACTTCTTTTTACAAAGCGTCTGGGCAATCTGTTTTTTGTTCCCAGTAAGGAACAGGAAAAACAACGAATAACTAACCCCCCCAAACACATACCCTCTCTTCCCCAACAGTTTATACCATTTTATTTTTGAAATACACACACAAATGTCTTTAAGAGCATTTTTCTATAAAAAAGACAGTGCTAAATAAAAGGCTGAATACCTGCCTTTTGAGGGGAAAAAAAAATTACATATAAACAATTCTACCATATTCCCAGGTCACAGACTTGCTCAATTTGTTAAATATGGTGCTACTGACTGGACGGGGAAACTGATTAAGACATGCACTTTAAGTAGTCTGCGCCAAGGTGGCCTCAATGACCGCAAATGAGTGTGTGTTTGACAAAGATCAGTTAAAACGGTTTTTAAAGGGATCAGCCCCTTTTAACAGTTGATTGTCGAGAAAAATAAATAAATACACACACACACACACACACACAGACATTGCTTACCTTTAATCCTTTATCATTTTTTAATTAGGCCAGCAAATCAAAATGCCTTTCCCACTCCACTCGGCAAACAAGCCTGTGCCTCATTTTACTTAAACACCAAATGATCAAGAAGGAAGAAACCAAATAACACATCTCAGCCAGAATAATCACTCGATAACATTATTCCACCTCCCCACCCCCCTTTTGGCAAACGGATCAGGAGTCCTTTTCTCCTTAAAAAAATGTGTCACTGTACAGCTGGAAGATAATGTTTCACATTCACAACAGAAGTACCAAAGGTTTTTTTTCCTCTTAACAAGCATCGAGAATAATAGGTTTAAAAAAAAAGAGAGAGAGAGAGCTTAGAGAAAAAAGTTTTCCCAACTTCTCATTCCGCCTTCAGTTCCAGACTTCAGAGTCACCGTGATCAGTAAGTAATGATCCCATGTAGCAAACCTACAGGCGTCCGCTAGTAACAAGACAGAATGTGCTAACATCGGGATAAATTAGTGAAAGGGAAGAAAGAATAAGAAGAAACGACTGAAAATCTGGGCTGGATTCCGCCTGTTAGTCGGGAAGTGGCATTTTTCCGCCCGTCCTGACAGATTTGATTTCTTGAACTAACTTAAGAGGAAAGGAGGGGGAAGGCGAGGGGGGAGGGGGAGGAGAGGGGAGGGGGGAGGGGGGGAAGAAGAAAGGGTAGGATGAGAAGCCCAGCAAAAGGAGAAAAAGAAAGGTGTGGAGGGGGAGGGGAGCAGATGATTCAGTAAGCTGATAAACCAGTTATAACAGCATTCGCTCGGGGCCGGGGGCGGTGGGCGGTGGGGTGAGGAAAATAACGGCGTTTAAAATTGGTTCAGTCTTCGAAACCCAAAGGATGTGATGTTTTCCTGTTTTATGTTGTTTTAAGAAAAAGGAACCGAGTTCCTAGTATAGTCCCGGGGGGGGGGGGAAATCCGCTGTCGCTCAAGCCAATCAGTCATGTGGTAATTCGATAATTAGAGTCAAAAAAAAAAAGATTTTTTTTTTTAAGGCGACCTTTTTCAGGACAGTTTTTCCCATTGATAGTCGCAGCAAACGGTGCGTCTCCCTTTTATTTATTTTTCTCTCCTCCTCCTCTCTCGCCCACCCCCTCCTGTGTTTAGTCAGATGGCCCCGGAGCTTGGCTTAGTATTTTTAATTAGCTGGCGTTTGGAAGCTAAAAGCAGTAATGAATTGTTGATGGATTGGAAGTGGAGAGTCGCTTTGCTGGAAATGTCGGGGCTGGGAGAGGGGGATGGGCGAGTTAGCAACAACCAACCATCTAAAAGGAGCGATTTTGTTACAGTGCAAGCCTTTCACATCACGTGAGGATCAAGGGCTCAATTGGTTGTCGTGAGAACAAAAATGGTGACAAGCGTATCAAGAAAATACTGATCTGGTCTTTAAAAAAAAGCTGAAGGTCTCTCCCCTCCCCCTGCACACACTCCCCCCCCCACCCCGCCGCCGCCGCCTCCCCCCCGCGCCCCCACCCCCCAGCAGTGGGCGCAGCTACAAGTTATGAATGTGAAACATTTCTCGCAGATCTAGGCTCTTGGAAGTTCGAAGGAGTGAAATGTAATGAGCACAAGAGCAAAGCAGATGTTTTAAAGAAACACCTTATAAACCTTTCCTCAACTTATCTCCAATTTGTCGGCTTTCCCGAGGGGCCAGGGATGGGGACGCCCAGAAGAGGGGGAGGGCACCTCCAAGCTACTTGGGTTTTAGGGACCCCCTCATGTCTTAAACAAAGAAAAACATTTTGCTAGCTCCCAAGCCAGGTCCTGTAATAAACACACCATTGTTACTCTATTTGTGCGTTTGGGTTGGGTGGGGCTTCCCCCCCCTTAATGGTGTTTTTGCTGCTTTGCTTTTTTAAGGAGGTGGAAAATGGTAATTATAACCATTACATGTAATGGGTGACTATTCCCTTGTTTAATATTAAATTATTGGGCACTAGGATGTGGCAAGAGACAGAAATCGGCTTGTTCTGCCCTTGCCCCCATTTTCCTGGCTCGGTTTGGAAGAGGGTCTTGCCCAGCTAGGATAGGAGAGGGAGGGGGCGAGGTGAGCTAGGGAATGGACACTGCAGATCAGTATATGTAACTGTGTCACTTTTATTCTCCTTGGGTTACAGCCCAAAAGGTAATTTACTCTAAGTTACCCCGAGTGCCCAGTCAAGCTTAATTTGTGTGAAGAAGTTACAAATGCTTCACCCTCCACTGAATAAAATTCACCCTTCTTGGGTTGTTGTTCTCAATGCAAAAGCCAAACCCTGTAACTAGTTCCTCATTTTAATGCATAAAACTCGCACATTCCCCTGCATGAAGTCCCCGCTAAGTGCTATAGAGACACACCACGCAACCGTACTTACGGTCTGTATTGGATCGAGTTGACCTTTTCCTTCTAACTGCATTGAATGTGTTTGGTTGCAGCCGCTTTATTTTGGAAATTATAATCTCTTCAACAAATTTATTATTAAAGAAGATGGACCATCAAATGTCACAGACCGTCCTGTGTATTTTTTATAAAAGCAAAAATTAAAATTAAAAAAAAGAAAAGAAAAGAAAAATCCCCCTGGTGCACACACACCACAAGCTTGTTCTGCAACACTGAAATCAGGACTGAAACACAACACACACACAGGGGGAGTGGAGCAAAAGGAGCTCTCAGCCTCTATACCTGAAAGGGACTTTTCTTTGTTCCCATTGCCCTTTCGCATCGGGCCAATCAGAGAGCAGCTTTTATGAAACTCGGCTCTCTCATTGGCTAGCTGCTTTCTCTTGGCTACTGTAGGGGGTTGAGATATACACACGTATAAAACACACACTGAGAGCGGGTGGGGGTGCGGTGGGGGGTGGTTGTGGAGACAAAGCGTTTTATTTTCCAACCAGATTGGGGTTGAGGAACCTCCTGCAGTAAGGAAGGGGGGGAAAAATGGTGCGCCCGTTTCAATGACTACATCATTCACATAAAACACTTATTTATTAAAACAAATCTCAAACAGGCTGCGAGGAAAGGATGTCGGTAAATACAAGTTTGATTGTGTTATCTTGGGGGAAATAATGTATGTGATCGCTCGGTGGCAGAGGGAAGCCAAATGAGCCACTAGCGCGTAGCGAGGAGAAAAGGGGAGGCTGGCTGTGTGGAAATGACTGAGAGCGGTTTTTGCTGGCTTCCCTTCCTTGTTGCAAGGACTCGGCAGCGCGAACTCCCAAGACTGATTTTCTGTCCTGCAGCTTCTGGCTTTCAACCCTCCCCCACCACTTTGCCCTTCTTCCAGTTTTTTTTTTTTTTTTTTAACCCCTGTTGTGTCTCTTTTTACTCCCTGATTAAATAAGAAAAATCGATCCGGGGGTAAAGGCGGTGGTGGGGAAACAAGTAACCCTTTTGTTTCCAGTCTTCTGGTCTACAAGCACTGAAGTGTGAACACTGGCAACCATTTAACCACCACTACGGGAACAGTTCTTCCCTGGAATTTGTAACAAATCTTTTCCACCTGGTCCTAGGCTCCTCCAAAAAAAAAATTAAAAAATAAAAGAAGGTCCCAGCCAACCATATTTAACACCTCGGGCCAGCCTCATTTTTTACAAAATCGATTTGTGGGAGATAAATATACTAGAAAGATTAACCCGTTAAACAGTCCCAGTGTGCATTTTTAAACAGAAAGATTGTCAGAGTTCCCCATCCCCCCAAATCTTTAACCCTATCTTGGGGAAGAGGGGGGTGGTCAAAGTCCTCTGACTGCTACACCGCTCAATCCACCAGGAATACAGAAACGTTTTAGAGTTTATTATAGGACGAATGCCAGCAACCAAGTTAATGGGACTCTGAGGTCACAGGATATGAGGTTATATAAAATAACAAGTATTGTAACAGATAATATACTTAAAGTAATATATTTATCTATATTAAGCCTTTAAAACACTTTTATTTTTAATTTTTCACTGTTATTTGCCATTCCTTTTAGGAGCTACAATGTGGAGATTTTAAAGTCAAAGTGTGATCTGAGTTTCACTGAAAGCATCATGATCCCAAGCGTTAAAGATCCAGAGCTACTCTAATTTCCACATGACAACTGCAATGTGGGAATGTGTCTTCACTGAGTCAAATGGACATATAAAGTGGATTAGTGCTAGCAAAAGACAGCTGATGATGTAAATATTCAGTTATGACTTTGTGGGTCAATAAAAATATTTATGTCACATGTTTTAAGTAATGTCTATTGACTCATGTTTGAGCTTTCAATATATTTAGTTCTTTAAAAAAAACCCTCCAATTAGTTGTTTCACTACCCATGATGAACTCAATCTGATGCTGCAAACAGTAATAAACAGCAGTTTCCACCCTTTCCTGAGGTCTATAAACTAGAGGAATGCAATCTAGAATAGTCCTCAGGTCTCCCTAAATAGATCTGTATGCAAATCAACACTGTCCATCAACAAATGAAATGGGGCAAATTAGCCACCTGATATTCATGTACCTTCCGTTTTAGCTTTGATATTTGTTTTATATTTTTGAATGTACAGAGTTTACAATTTTTTTATGTCCCATTGATTATAACACAGCACCAGGTGGTGATTTTTTTTTTTTTTTTTAACTTTTCTTCTTTTGGAAGAGTGGTTCCTCAAACCTACAGATCACTCTTGGGCACTTCCAGGGCCTCCGAGGTATCTACTCCATTTCAGGCTTTGGAAGACCATGGCTACCCCATATATTGTATCACCTTGGAAAAATCAATTGCCAGCTCTTATAACAACTGGACTTCAAAAAGCGCAGAAAATAAGCTCTGAACTTGGAAAGGGTACAAGCACTCCTCCAACACACTCCCTTGGTGAAAAGCAAATCACACGGCCTGCAGCATGGATTTGAGTATAACTAAAACCAAAGCTCAGGCTTCCTAATACTCAAATCTGATCTAACTCTAACATTAACACCTAATCCTAAATCTTAAACTTTTTTGTTAAGGAAGCCCCACTGGCTAAAGATAGAGGCTTCTGCCAAACTCAGTCAACATATTTAACCCAAATCATTTTCCTCCCATTCCAACAGCGCCACACTCCATTTGCACCCCACCCCCATTGCCTGCCCTCCACATTCTTCCCGAAGATTTGAATAAGCCGGAGTTGTTATGCTGGCTTTGCGTGTGTTTGTTTTGTTTTGTTTGACAAAGGGGGCAATCAAGAGACATCAGAGGGCTATCAGCTAATTGATGAGTGAAACTAAGATAATTAACTACCCGCTTTAGAAAATCAGAGCTACTCCCCTCACAAAATTGGGAAGTTCTCGATTTGGGAGAAGAAAATTTTATCTTTTTCTCTTCTGGGATAACAGGAACACACTGGTCTCCACACTAATATCCACATGCACAAACTCGATAATACTGGTACACTATCGGATAATATGTGCACTTTATAATTTTACATTTTAGTGCCTGTCTCCTCAGAGCTGTGGTAGAGGGGAGGAGCCAGCCGGAAAGGAGTCTAGAAGGAACGAAGGGGCTGGAAGCAAGCGAGAGGACAGTGTCAAAGGGGCTGTTAAAGAGTGTTATCCTTCTCCAATCACCATCACCAACAGCCCTGCCCCAGGACATTCTGCACTGATTACAAGGTGATCAGAAGGTCCTGACACGAACTTTCCCACCTTTTTTAAGGGCAAGAGCCCAAGGCTGAGGAGGCCAGGGTCTTCAAGCGGTAACACAGAAAAAAACCAAAGTAGTCTGTCTTTGGTACCTCTTGCCTCTGAATGGTGGGATATGATTACGGGATCAGAAAAAAAAGTCTTGAGCTGTTGTTTATTTGGAAGGGAGTATGTACCTGGTCCTCGCTTTTCTAAATCTCTGCCAACATTGACACTTGAGATGTACTCAGGACCAAGTGGAAAAAGTGGAAAGCAAAGTTATAAAAAATAAAACCTACCTGAAAATGGGCTTAATTTATGGGAAAGGGAACTTAATTTAGACATAATGAGAAACTCTGCGGCTGCCCAAGAAGATTGTGGGAAAAGATTCTTATCTGTTTGAGGTTATTTATGAACAGACCTGCCTCAAGGCAGTGGGCAGGTGACCTGCCCTGGTTTCTAGGGAATGTAGAGTTGGTGATTTAAACACCTACACAAATACTAGAAGATCTTCACTCTTTTTTACCTCTGGGTAACCTCCTAGCTTTCCACTTGCAAAAGGTCTTTTAGAGAAAACTCTTTCTCTGCCTTTTTATAAATGCTTACTAAATCCAACTCAAGTTTCTGTGGAGTATTTTTAACAATATCCATCTCTAGACAACTGTCACCAAGAAGAGATGAGCAGTATTCTCCATTAAATATTTGACGTTTTCGCAATATCCTGAAATATTGCCAGACCAAAATAAAGTGACAAGAAGCAGATGTCCAGGGGAGAGAGAGGACCTGTACACAGAAACATTTCAGGTCCTTTCCTGGGGACAAGGGGCAGGGTGGAGTTGGGCGGGGTGGGATGGGGTGGGGTGGAGTGGGATTTACAGAGGAAAGACCCTGATGGTGTTCACCCTGCCCCCAGAACACTTGGGGTCATTCTGATACACATTTCGTGCAAATGGACATTTACACATATTGTGTAACACAGCTGTCTTAACCTTTTCAGGTCACTTCTATACATTCTTAGCTCACCTTCAATTTAAAGTCCTGAGAGTATAACAAAGGGACCCTTTGTTGAAGGGAAAGGGATGAATGGCTGTCTCCACAGTTTTGTTGAAACAAACAGAAATGATATAAAGCAAAATGTCCATGCTCTGATTTCAGACTCCAGTGAAGTTTAATAGTAAAGAAATAGAAAGTTAAAGAAGATGCTTCCTTCTGTAGGTGTATATATTTCCCCTGTTCCTTCTTCTCCCAATATTCAAACTTAAAAAAGAAAACACAGCAAATCTTGTCCCTTTTATGCCCTGAAGTTCTAGAGAAACTAGCAAATATGGCAAAAACAGTGCATTCTTCTAAAGGAAAACATTTGGGGCGCCTGGGTGGCTCAGTTGGTTAAACGACTGCCTTCGGCTCAGGTCATGATCCTGGAGTCCCGGGATCGAGTCCCGCATCGGGCTCCCTGCTCGGCAGGGAGTCTGCTTCTCCCTCTGACCCTTCCCCCTCTCATGTGCTCTCTCTCATTCTCTCTCTCAAATAAATAAATTAAATTAAAAAAAAAAGGAAAACATCTGTACACAGCTCACATTGAGAGAACAGCAATGTAGGTCAGTGTTAAGTGTCTGAAATCTTACCTCTGCTTGGCGCAGGCCCTTGCGGCGTGGGGCGCGCTACTATTTCTGAACCCGTGCCCAAGCAAGGCCTGCGGATCAGTTAGCAAAGGAAGGCAATTTACATCGCATGTAGTGAAACCATTTCTGGAAAAGGATTTCTCTTTTATGCCCGTGGAGACCGGGCCCATAAAGAAGATCAAAACACAAGCAACAGTTTTTTAAAACTACTTATTGGAGATTGCTGTTGCTGGTTTTATTACAATATGTATTTTTCAGATTTAGGTAATAGCCCTGATTTTTCAAATCGACCTCTGTTTAGACACGTTTCACTTTGGGCTGTTTCTTGTCTGCAAAATTACAGTCATTTGCACGTTATTACAGTGAGTAGGAGACAGATTGTATTTAGCGTTGGGTGGGGGAAGGGTTATTATGGAAAGTGTTCTGCTACGGTCAGCACATAATTTCAGCCTGAAGAAAATTGCTTCTGAATGGCTGGTCTGTTAGCTAGCCAAGGAATGGTCACTGGGAGAGACTGAAAAATACTTCTGCTTAATCTGCATTATAGAATTATTCTCATTTCCAGAAAGATGGTCTGTGGAAAGAACGATGGTTAAACTCAATGTAAAACCTTGTAGGTGAAATGTGGTCACTGCTCTATTCGAATCGAAAACAACAATTCCAACAAAAGACAATACCACCACGCAGGAAAGGGCCAAAAAACAGCCAACATACAGCCATTCCGTTCTACTGCATATTTTCCCTTGCTTCGCTTTCTCAGCTCCCCTTCCTGCCATTTTTAAAAATCTCTAGGACTTAATGACAGTGGGTTTTTAATATATGTGTAAAATTTTGTGAGAGTAATACAAAATACATTGGCAAACGTAACGCTACATTTCACGCATATGTGACTGCAAGAAAAAAATGTTCCCAATACAGCTTCTTCTTGGAAACAGTAACAGAATCCCCTTAATCGTGAACGTATTTCATGTACTTTTGGCGCTGGAATTTAAAGATGTCTCCACACTTTACAAACTACGTTCCATTTGTGCGTATTTCACAGAGCGGACGGACGACTAAAGCAAAGACGCTTATCAGAAATAGTAACCCCTGTCTGATTTTAATTTAAATCAAACCCTTACGCATCTCCTAAGAAGTCTTAATGTATTTGGTTCGAAAAATCAGGAGACTAAAGTTGCTTTTAAAGAAAAATCAAGAGTACCATTATATTCAGCTCCTTTGGCTGCTGAGTATCACTTTTGTTGTGAACAACTGTGCCTCTTTTGTTTTCAAAACAAGCTTTCCTAAAGGATGAATCACTACAATCGTTTGGAGACCGTGCAATAAACAACAGAAAGCCAGAAAGTTGTTTTGCTATTTCCTTCAGCAGAGCATTTCCCACCCATCTTCACAGCTCAGGGGAGCCTCCAGTCCACCAGCCAATCATCATTATGGAAATGTGTTTCTCAGCCTCCTGATTGGCTGACTCCTGGGCCGGGATGTTCAGGTTTCTACAGCTCAACGTACACTGCAAGCCAGCCTGCTCTGTGGACACTCTTCTTCCAAAAATATTTTAATCACTTACTCTTTTCCCTGCTTTTCTTTTCTTTTTTCCTGCTCTTTTCCTTTCTTTTCTCTCCTTCTGTCTTCTTTTCTTAAGCTTCTTCACATCACCCAGGAAATCACCTTTTATTTTTTTAAAAACACCTTTAAATTGTAATGATCATCCTGAGGAACTTCTAGGAATAGAATTTAAGGTATGAGGACATTTATTCTAATCATATTTTAATGTTTTCTGTTTCTTTGGGTGCTTACGGTGTTTCCTTGGATTTTAGAGGAATCCCACACAATGTTCTAGCGTATTCTTTAATTTATATATTCTTCTCATTATCTGTCCTGACTAGAAATTTCTCTGAGATTTGTAAAATTTGCAATATTAAATTAAAACACTGTTAATTGAATACTGAAAAGTAGTCCTGCCGGACCATTTTTAGGAGCAAAGGAAACAATGTATTTTTCTTCATAGCTAAGACATTATCTATAATTTTAAAGTGTTTTAAAATTTTTCATTGTTATCCCCACAGACCCACAATTGTCTTAAGGATGCATAATTCTTTCAAACTTAAAAGAGGTTTATAATTCAAAAAACTGAATAATAATGGGCAATATATGTGTGACAATATATATGGTCCAGAAATGCTTCTTAACTTTTCATGCATATTCATTCACTTAATCTACGTTCGTAGCAGTGCCATGAGGTAAGTAATATTATCATCAGATGAGATGATAGGCAGAAATGATAAATAGATTTCTCACGTATCACAGCCACATCTTGGTGGAGCCATGACTGAATGTAGAAAGCCTACCCTGAATCTGAATATCTGAATACTTAGAGACTGTTCTGGATGGCCACCAAAATATGGCTTCCACCCATTTTGTTGACCGTGGAAACATTAGCAGGTGGCGGATGACTTCTCTTCCTAGAAGAATAATGAATTTAAAGAAAAATTCAAAGAAAAGCCCCTGTGGTCATTTTTCTACCAGGGATCGATATTATGCCAAGCAGCAGACATGACACCTAGGACTCAGCATTTAAAAAAAATAAATAAATAACAGTTTCTTGTTATTACTCAACTGAAAAATTTTAAACCTAAAAAAACATTACCACAATGGGTGGCAGAGTGAGGTTAAAAAATGGCGTAAGACTGGTCATTACTGAGACTGGTGGTACATATACTGAGATCATAATATTATTCTTTATGTAATATACACATATATCTGGACGTTTCTGTATTAAAAACCAAAAGGAAAATAAGCTACATCTGGGATAAGGAAGAAGAGATTCAGAAACAGTTTATCCCTTGGCTTTGGAACATTTTTGTCATGAATCCAGTAGGGTGAAATTGTCTCAAATGACACTGTTGAGTATACAAACAAACAGCAGATTATACTTGCTTCCTACCATTTGCTTCCTCAGGTTTTCGTTTATTTGTTGGCTTGTTTTAGGTCCAATTCACTTGCTGGGCCATCTATGGAGAAGATCTGTAATGTTCTGTTTATACATGCACTTAGGAGATGCAGTTCAACACTTTATAACTTTTTTTTTTTTTTAAGATTTTATTTATTTATTTTACAGAGTGAGAGATAGTGAGAGCAGGAACACAAGCAGGGGGAGTGGGAGAGGGAGAAGCAGGCTTCCCGCCGAGCAGGGAGCCCGATGTGGGACTCGATCCCAGGACCCCGGGACCATGACCTGAGCCGAAGGCAGACGCTTGACGACTGAGCCACCCAGGTTCCCACTTTATAACTTTCTTAAACCGTATTTCAATCAAGAAGGAAAATAATCAATCCCATATAGAAATATATTCGATAGAAATTAAGGAATCAAGGTTCACTATTTCACTATAGGCATATTATACATAGGAAGAAAAAAAATGGTAATTTTGATTTCTACAATGCTTCCCGTCTTACTGAAAGAAACAGAATTGTAAAAATTAAACCAACGGTTTAGTCATAGAATTTAACTCTTTAAATCAAATAGCAACATGGAGTGAAAGAAAGTAAATAATATAAGCAACATTGAACAGAATTAGACTAAATGAAGAGAAAACCTGTTTAATCTTTTCACAAAGAAGACTATGACATTGAGATTAAAAAGAGCATTGAAGAAGATGAAATCATGGTAACAGTTCCTATTCTTAACAAATAGGATATAATTCTGTGAAATAATGAGATTATAACACAAGGAGTCCCTGATAAAACTGTTACAGAAGAAAATGGATAAATCATTACATATAATGAGATTTAACCATCACTGCGAGAGAAATGATATGTAATTAGAAAAAAGAATAGAATATGAAAAGAAAGCAATGTTTCTATCCATGATTCCACATTACTAAAAGCCTAGTGATAAAGAAAGTATTTCTGGGCCTATTAATAAATTATGGACACAATTATCATTAATTATAATAACAATCATCTTCTCTAAAATCCAAATATGTGTCCTATCAACCTTTCATTTTATTTAACAAACACCTGTTCGGCACCCTTATTTCACTGTGTGAAAGACACTATGCCATGCATGTTACAAATATAAACTCATTTCCTGTGATGAAGTTTGAGATATTCACTCAAAAAAACCTCTGTTGTGTTATACAGGCTCACAGAAGTTACAAAATGGAATAAGACATCATCTCTGCTCTTACAATGCTTCCAGTTTCAAAGCTGAGATAAGACACTTGCCAAACTCCAAAGAGGATTTGTGATAAAAAGTCCAAATGTATCACTTTGGGGAAGAAGAAAAGCTAACTTCACCATTCAGGTGCCTGGGAAGAAGTAGGGCCAAATCATTATGCCACATTAGGATGGAGACAGAGGACGGTCATGCCAAGCAGAGGAACGCGATGAACATAGCAAAAAAGAATAGGAGAGCCGTGTTGGTCCAGCTTAGCCAGATCTTAGGTATCCTGAAGGGAAGGAATGGTGGTTAGGCTGTCAGTTGAAGCCTTGCTGTAGATGGGGCCATTATGAACCTGCACAAAGGTGTTTTGGTGAGGGAATGATGGAAGCTGACATCCGACTCATGCTCTGCTCACCCCACTGTATGCTCTGTGCTGTGTCAGCCTAAAAAGGGCAGCCTTTTATCATGTATTGAAAAGTACTCTCAGCCAGACTCGGTTGGAAGAAGAGTGAGTTTATCACAAGTCAATGGATGGCCTAACTCTAGTAGGACTATGGAAAACCCACAGATCTCTTATAAATTAATTGACAGTCATACAAATATAAAGGATTGGTAGTCAGAAAAGGTCCAGGAGGTAGTGAGTGAATTATACTACCCAGGCCTGGCTAAGGTCTCGGAAAGTGCAATGTTCAAAAATGTTTTTTAAACTAATGAACTTAGAATGAACTTCTATATGCAAGAGTAGTAGAAAAGATTCCCCGGAAATGTAGGGGACGATAAAGGTAAACAAGCGCCTCAAGGTCTAGTCAGATAATATTTCAGCCAGCAAGTATATTCAGTGGACAAACAAGAATGATAAACATGTAATAAGCCAGCTCTGAATTTAGAAACGGTCAGCTTAGAAAGTACAAGTTCTGTAAGAGTATTCTATAGCCACATTAAATCAACCAACTGGAGCAGGGAGGGGTCTTTATGAATGAAAAAATGTTGAAAGATAGGTCTTTATGAATGAAAACATGTCCACCGAAGCGCAAGTTATGTCAACAAGAAGAACATAAGGTCAAAAATGGAATCTCTGGGGAACACCAACATCTAAGCTTGGAGAAGAAAATAGAACTGCTTGGATGATGAATGAGTGTGAGTGAGCAGAGAGATTAAAACCAAACCCCCCCACCCCCACCCCCACACAAATCCAACTAGGTAAGGGATACCTCTGAGAAGAGCATGACCAACAATTCTAAATGCATCAGGGAAATCAAGTAAGTTTAAGACAAAAAGCCTCCACTGCCTTTTATTTGGGGGAAGGACTTCGTGATCTTAGAAGCAGCCATGTAAATAGATGGGTAGCAAAAACCAATGGCTTCACGACTGAAACTGAGGGGACAAATGGAGAGATCAAACGAAGCCCGCTCTTTTCAGGAGCTTGCTGTTGAAGGGGACTAGAGAAGGAGAGTTTGAAGACAAAGTGGGGTTGGGGTGGGGAGACTTTCGTTGTTGTTGTTTTGTATTTTTCTAGTATGAAACAGCCTTCGATATCCATCTTGAGAGAAAAGAGTCAGTAGAGAGAATAATTGAAGTTTTAGAGGTGCAATGATGGTCCTAGCTGAGGAAGGAGAGGAAGGGAAGGAGGCAACTCAGTTTTGTCTACCGCGAGACAATCAGCCATGACCAAGCGAGCCAGGATGTCTAACACAGGAAACCGGAAATGGGGGGAAAGTGGAGACCTTGCGAGCTGCTTCAACAAGACCGCTGCCCCTCATGCATCAGGAGCATAAGGACATCGGTGGAGCCCAGATCAGTCCCAGCAAGGCAGCGGAAGTGAAATAACTAATATGAATAGACACTAAAATAATTAGAATTTTTTTTTTTATTTGGACACCTAAAGTTCTTAATAATTCAGTATATCCAGTAACCTTCTGGGAAGCGGATGAGTTAAGGAGAAAAGAAACTTCATTTGGGTTATTATAACAAATCTGTCTTGTCAAAGTATAAAAAATTTAACATGTATTGTCTTAAATTAGTCTCTCCATTTTTAACACGGTTTCGCTGACAAAAATAAGAAGGAACTTTAGGGCTTTACTTTATACTCCAACTTTATATCCTACCGCCTAAAGTGAAAGGCTTCTGTACGTCCCTGGACAGCTACAGGCAAGTCAAAAGTGAGGTTTGTCATCGATCCACATTTGAGGGACTTGCCTCAACGCAAAGTGAGGCTGCTCACATAAAAATCTCACCAGTTTATTTTATATTGCTCTTTTATTCATCTACTTAAATATCCTTTATTAAGCACCAACTATATTCCATATGCTATGCTAGACTTGATAAAAACAAAACAAAATACTTTATGGGTTAATTCTTGAAAAGGACCCATTTTTTAATATTTTATTTTCAAATATATATACTTTTTAAGTTGGATGGTCTCTTAGGGATGAACATAACTCTACAAAGTCATGAAGCTTTGCACTCCAGAAACAAGAAATGAATGAGTGGACTCCCTGCATCCCTTAGTGGAAACAGAGGTCAGTTTCAGAAAACAGGGCACCGGATGTCTAGTTCCAGAACTGAGCTTGTCAAAACTTCAAGTAAGACCAGGTCACAAACACAAACAATACAAAACAAAACATGAGGCTGTTTCAAGAAGAAAACAAAACAAATACCTATAACCTCTGCAGCCATCTCAGAAAATTAATTTAAATTCAGTATAATGGGGGCACCTGGGTGGTTCAGTCCATTGGGTGACTGACTCTTGATTTCAGCTCAGGTCATGATCTCAGGGTCTTGAGATGAGCCCCATGGTGGGCTTCGTGCTCAGCAGGGAGTCTGCTTGAAGATTCTCTCCCTCTGCCCTTCCCCCCATGTTCACGTGCACTCTCTCTCTCTCAAATAAATAAATCTTTTTTTTTTTAAAGATTTTATTTATTTATTTGATAGAGAGAGTGAGAGAGCACAAGCAGGGGGAACAGTAGAGGGAGAGGGAGAAGCAGGCTCCCCGCCAAGCAGGGAGCTCGATGCGGGGCTCGATCTCAGGACCCTGGGATCATGACCTGAGCCGAAGGCAGACGCTTAACCATCTGAGCCACCCAGGCGCCCCTCAAATAAATAAATCTTTAAAAATATGTAAATTCAAGGTGCGCCTGGGTGGCTTAGTCGGTTAAGCATCTGCCTTAGGCAGGTCATGATCCCAGGGTCCTCAGATTGAGCCCCATGTTGGGCTAACTGCTCAGTGGGGAGCCTGCTTCTCTCTCTGCCTTTACCCCCACCCCCCACTTGAGCTCTTTCTCTGTCAAATAAATAAATAAAATCTTTAAAAAATAAATAGATAAATAAATTCAAGAGAATAGTTCAGAAAGAGCAAAGTTCCTAGAATGTTAAAGATCATTTTGAGGCCAATAGAATCAATGTATATAATTTAAAATGATTATACAAATATTTTAAAAATCTTTCCCCAGGGCGCCTGGGTGGCTCAGTTGGTTAAGCGACTGCTTCGGCTCAGGTCATGATCCCAGAGTCCTGGGATCGAGTCCCACATCGGGCTCCCGGCTCAGCGGGGAGCCTGCTTCTCCCTCTGACCCTATCCCCTCTCATGCTGTTTCTCTCTCTCTCTCTCTCTCTCAAATAAATAAATAAATAATTAAAAAAAAAAAACTTTCCCCAAACATTCAAATATACTCTAATGGAAAAAAATAATTGGAAATGACATATCATTCTCAAGAGGAATCAGAAAAGATTTATGGAAATCATGAAATATTATTGTTCTGGAAAAATATGATTCAAAAGAAAAATGTACGAACTGGATATGCATGTAATATCTGATAATAGTACTAAAACCATTAAATGAATTAGCCATGGAAAAACAGGGTACCTAGGGTTTTTCATATCTTTAAATATATCTCACTTCTATTTTTTCATTTGAAAAATTTGGCATATAACTTGTGTCTGATTATTTTTTAAAAACATCTTTATTTAGGTATAATTTATGTGCTATAAGATTTACCATTCTAAGCATATAATTCAATGAATTTTAGTATATTTACAGAATTTTGCAACCATCACATCTAATTTTAGAATATTCCCATCACCCTAAAGAGAAACCTTATGCCTATTTATAGTCACTAATGGGTTTTTTTTTTTTAAGATTTTTCATTTATTTATTTGAGAGAGAGAGAGAAGGAGGGGAGGGAGGGGCACAGGGAGAGGGAGAAGCAGACTCCCCACTGAGCAGGGATCCCAAGGCAGGACTCGATCCCAAGACTCTGTGATCATGACCTGAGCCAAAGGCAGATACTTAACCAACTGAGCCACGTAGGCGCCCCACTAATGGGGTTTTTAATAACAATTTCAGAAAAACATTTAATGATTTGGTATTCACATGAATACCATGGAATACCATCAAAATGGTATTCACATGAAAGTCATGATTGGAAAATGAGTTTGTTATTAAAACCTATGACCCTTACCATCTAAATGTTCACCTTCTGGAAACATCTGGATAATCCTTTACAGAACTTGATAGGAGAAGTTCAAGGTACGATAAAGTAAAATCCTGATGTAGAGCTCATAATAATTATGACAGTTATCTTTTTTTTTAAGGCCACTCAGCTCTGAATTCCTCCCTTCTGCCGCTTTGTAAAAGTGCATCTGAGCCCTTAAAATATTTTTCCTTGCCAACTGCACAATGTAAAGCCTTGTTAGTAGAACGCACTAGAAAGACACCGCAGAAGAAAAGGGTTTTGCATCCCCCTTCTAGCATATCTACTTGGCAGGCTCCCGTGGCAGGAGAGATCCTTATAGCCTAATGGTCTGCTTCTGCAGCATACAATGACCAGCATCTTCCAAGTCACCCCCACGGCCAGTCTGGTAGCTAAACGCCTCTTAAGAGATAACTTCTTGTGTGGAGCTTTCTCCAACCTCCTAGGGGGTGGATTTCCTGAAAGGTCTGCTGGCCTGCCTTCACAATGACTTCTTTGCCATCCAATGACCCAAGGACATGTTGTCTCCAAAAAGGTCTGGATCTCAGCTCTGGGTGTTTGGGGAGAGACAACTCTTCTTTGGGTGCTTTATCTCAGCACTGAGGATGGTGGCTATATATATATATATATAGTATTACTTCTGATATGATCTGATCTGATATTACATATTGTGATTCTTATATTCTTTAGAATTCTCCTAACTTCTTAGTAGCCAGTCCCTTATTACTTAATAAGTAAGTTATACTTACTACAATCCCGTTATACTTAATGATCACTTATATTAAACTTTCCCTGTTCAAATGACTATTTGATTTCTCTCTCTGATTAGATGCAAACTGATAAAAGTATAACATGAGCCAGAAATATCTGCTTTTTATTTTTATTTTTTAAAGATTTATTTATGTATTTATTTATTTATTTATTTGACAGAGAGAGAGAGAGAGAGCACAAACAGGCAGAACAGCAGGGAGTGGGAGACGGAGAAGTAGGCTCCCCGCCAAGCAGGGAGCCGGATGCGCGGCTCGATCCCAGGACCCTGGGATCATGAACTGAGCCGAAGGCAGACATTTAACAACTGAGCTACCCAGGCGCCCCCAAATACCTGTTTTTTTAAATAATCTTTATTCCTATATCAACAGAGAGCTTAACATCCACTTACTATGGACCAATAAGTATGTCTAATCGTTGAAATGCTATGGCTTAAGCAGAGAATCTACACTAATTTCCAAAGGGAAAAAAACAAACAAGCAAACAAATCACAATGCTGAGTTACAGCAGACCAAACACTGGGCCAGAACTGAAAGGACCTGACAATCTTGGTAACTTCAGCCACTGTTCTAATTATCTAAAGCTATGTAGCAAGCAATATCCAAGCATAGTGGCTTAAAATAACAACCAATTTTATGTATTTCATCATTTTGAGGATCAGCAATCAGGGCAGGACTCGATGATAAATCTTTTGCTCCATGTGGCGTCGGTGAGGTTTATTGGTGGTACTCAGCTGGAGCATGGGCTGCTCTAAAGGGTCTAAGCCAGCTTGACTCACATTTCTGGCACCCTGAGGCGGTGCCTGGAGGGCTGAGCTCAGCTGGGACTGTCAACTTTAATGTCTAAATATGGCCATTCCAGCCTGGTCATTTCAGGATAGTTCTATCCCTTACTTGGCACCTTAAAGCTTCAAGAGAAACTGTTCTAGTAAAAGAAGTGATAGCTGCCTGGCGTTTTATGAGTCAATCTTGAAAGGTACATAGGTCACTTGTCTGGTGACGGACCATCCTGGTTTGTCTGCTTGTGAGGACTTTGCTGGGACACTTTGCAGTGCTGAAACCAAGTCCCAGGAAACCCAGAACATTTGGTCACCCTAGCGCCATACTGTATCAGTCAAGGGGTCACACCCAGATTTCAGGGGAGGGGACACAGACCTCTGGGGAGGTCTATGAGAGAATGTCAAAGAATTTGAAACTATGTTTTAAGAAACACCCAGCCAGGAGCGCCTGGGTGGCTCAGTTGGTTAAGTGTCCAACTCTTGATTTCAGCTCAGGTCATGATCTTGGGGTCGGGAGACCAACCTTTAGGCTGGGCATGGAGTCTGCTTAAGATTCTCTCTCTCCCTCTCTCTCTGCCCCTCCACCACATGCTCTCTCTCCCCCTCTCCAATAAATAAATAAATAAATAAACAAACAAACAAATAAATAAATAAAATAAAAATACCCAGCCAGTTAATCTCTCTGACTCAATTTCCTTATTTCAAAGACATAAGAGATTTGTAGAAAGCAGCTTCTAAACTTTGATCCATCTCTAAACTTTGATTCTATCAATGGGAAACAGAAAAGGCATCAAGAACTCTGCTTGGGTGTACCGAACTCACTGTTGGTACATCTAGGTTGCATATAGATGACTGTATTCAAAGAGAACCTCGCATCACTTTTTCTTCTGATTCATTTATTAAATTTCAGTCTGTGTAGTTGTGGGTCATTTTTTTAATGACTTTTGCTCAGCAAACCTGAAACTCTTTTAATTAGCAGACTTTTATTTGTCTTCATTTCTGGGAATTTTTTTGACTATTTTTTTCTTCCTTCCTTCCTCCCTTTCTTTCTCTCTCTCTTTCCTTTCTTTTTACTTATTTATTTTTTTATTTTATTTTTAAGGAATCTCTACACCCAACATGGGGCTCGAACTCACAACCCTGAGTTCAAGAGTTGCGTGCTCTACTGACCGAGCCAGCCAGGTGCTCCCTCCCCCCCCCTTTTTTTTTTTTAATATTTTATTTATTTATTTGACAGAGAGAGACACAGCGAGAGAGGGAACAACAAGCAGGGGGAGTGGGAGAGGGAGAAGCAGGCTTCCCGCGGAGCAGGGAGCCCGACGCGGGTCTCGATCCCAGGACCCCGGGATCATGACCTGAGCCGAAGGCAGACATTTAACGACTGAGCCACCCAGGCGACCCTCCCTCCCCCTTTTTAAAAAGTCTTCTGTAAGTAATCTCTTTATCCAACATGGGGCTCAAACTTATAACCCTAAGACCAAGCGTCACCTGCTCTTCCAGCTGAGTCAGCCATCCATTATCTCTGTTCTACCCATCTGGTGGCTTATTGAATAAATGTTAAAACTTCTGGGTGTATCTTCTGTGTTTCGTAACTACTTTCTCTCATACTTGCCATGTTTCTGTCCGGATTAGTCAGCTAGGGCTGCCATAAGAAAATACCACAGACTGGGTAGCTTAACAACAGAAATTTATTTTCTCACAGTTATGGAGACTGGAAGTCCAAGATCAAGGCCTCTCTCCTTGGCCTGCAGATGGCTGCCTTCTTGCTGTGTCCCCAGATGGCTTTTTCTCTATGGGAACGTATCCCTGGTTTTGTTTGTGTGTTCAAATTTCCTCTTGGTATGAAGACACCAGTCAGTTTTCATTAGGGTCCACTTACATGACCTAATTTAACCTTAATTACCTCCTTTAAGGCCCTTCCTCCAAAGAGAGTCACATTCTGAGGTACTGGGGGTTAGAGTTAAACAAGAATTTTGGGGGGACACAGATCGGACCCATCACACTGTCATTTTGCCCTGTGTTCTGATAGAAACCCTGGGCTCAATTTTCCTGCTTCTTAATTGGATCATAGCACTTCCATTTGGCTATTTCTCTTATTGAGGATTTTAATTTCAATAAACATCATTCTTATTTCCAAAAATCCTAATGTTTCTTTTTCGGATCTTCCTATTCTTTCATGGATGCAACGTTCTCTTGAATCTTTCACAATAGATTTATTATTTTTTTTCTAGTTTAAAAAGATGATTCTATTATTTGAGACTTTTCCCTCAGGACTGAGTTCTGCTTCCTGAATTCGGAGCCTCTTTTTCAAAGTGATTTTCTTCATTTGTTGGGTGGTATCTCGCCATTGGAGGGTACTGCTGGCTTGTCTTCTGGGTTGGGGCCTCCTCTTCACATCTGTAAGTTACCCGGGGTACAACCTCCAGCACGGACCTGTAAGAACTCCCACTTCAGGGACCCCGGATCAAGGTTTGATCCTAATAGCAAAGCTTTTATGTAGCAAAGCTACATAAAAGGAAAGGAGAGCAACTGAATGCAGAATGTATTTCCCGCCTCAGTAGACCTTGGGTTACACAGGGCTCCTCTCCTGCTTGAACTCCTTATTGAAACCTTCACCATCCTTTTCTAACTCTGTTTCAAAAGCAGTTAGGGTAATAATCTCGAAGTAGAAAGCCATTGTTTCCTACTGTCCAGTTCATGGGGCAAAGTAGCAAGGAGTCAAACCCTATCTGTATAGCTTTTTCAAATGCGGTTCTTCAGGTGCCCCGAGGATCGTGCTGGGACCCCTGTGGGCCCTCGTGCATGTTAGGTCACTGTCGGGATTGATGGTATGGCCCCAACGATCTGACAGGTTTAGTGGCTTTCTTCTATCCATGTTTTTCTCTACTGGTGTCTATTTTCCAGGAATTTCTCAAAATCTGTGGTCTCTCCTGGTAACTCTTGTTGTTCTGTGGCACTCCTAAAGGTGATTTTCTGTCATTTCAGGGGAGTTTTGGGTGTAAGGGGAGTGAAAGAGGTAGGCTTAGGCCTCCATCTTGATATAATCCCTGTTAAATTTTAAATGGAAGAAATAAAAATAATCATGCTCACCTTAAAAGGTTTTTTTTTTAAAAAAAAAAAAAAGCAAAAAGGCATATGCTTCCTATCAATGTCCTCTTGACCACACTCCCTTCTTTAGTAGAAACTTTTTTTTTTTTGCAAGATTTTATTTATTTATTTGACACAGAGAGAGAGACAGCAAGAGAGGGAACACAAGCAGAGGGAGTGGGAGAGGGAGAAGCAGGCTTCCCGCTGAGCAGGGACCCCCCCGACCTGGGGCTCGATCCCCGGACCCTGAGATCATGACCTGAGCCCAAGGCAGACGCTTAACTGGCTGAGCCACCCAGGTGCCCCTCTAGTGGAAACTTCTTTCAGTACTTTACTATGTACCTTTGCATACCTTTTCTCCATGCACTTACAAACATATACATGATATGTAGAGGGTTTTTTCTTGCTTAAACTAGAACTGCACTGTGACAATCTTTCTACAATTACTTTTCCACTTTTTAAAGTTTTATTTATTTAAGTAATCTCTACTCCGAACATGGGCCTCAAACTTATGACCCTGAGATCAAGAGTTGCTCACTCTTCCTACTGAGCCAGCAGGGCACCCCAATGACTTTTTCATTTAAAAATAAATGATAAATATTTGCCCAGGTCAGTAGGTATAAAAAACCTCGTTCTTTTTATGGCTGCAAAATATCTTTAGCATGAAAATACTGTCATTTATTATGTCAATGCTCCAATTGATGGATGTCATGGACTGAAGATTTATGTCCCTTCAAAAACTCCTATGTCGAAATCCTAATGTCCAGTGTGATGGTATTTGGAGACGCGACTTTTGGAAGGTACTTAGGTCAGTCAGGAGGGTGGAGCCCTCATGAATGGGATTAATGTCCTCGGAAGACAAACCCCAGAGAGCTAGCTTACCCCTTCCACCCTGTGAAGACGCAGTGAGAATACAGCTATCAGTGAGGAAGGACTTCAGTGAGGACATGGGCTCTCACCAGACACTGAATCAGGTGGTGCCTTTATCTTGGACTTCTAGCCTCCAGAACTGTGGGAAGTAATTTCTCTTGTTTTAAAGCCAGTCAGGTTCCTCTCAGTTTACTTTTTTAGCCTTGGAAGAGTTATAGGATCTGGATTGCGGAAACCAGTGAAAGAAACAGTGAATTATCGGTACAATCGCATGTTGTTGGTTGTGGAGTTATTTTAAAAAGGGTGGGGAGGAGGGGCTTTCGCCTCATGTGGACTTGGATTCAAATTCAAACTTGGTGTCTTTCTCGCTACGATAATAGTAGCTACCATTTAAATGCCCTGTTTTGTGCCAAGTATCATGTTACATGCATGATTTCATTTAATCCTCCGAACATCCTTGCTACTCAGTGCCTGAGAGCCTTCCTGGCACATAGTAAGAACTTGATAAATGTTTGTTAATTATTTAAGGCAACAGCCTGTTCCTTATTTTCTTTACAAGGATACCAAGGCTCAGAGAAGTTATGTTATTTGCACAGAGCCACACAGCTAACAAAGAATAAAACTGGCATTTGAACAGAATCTGTCCAATTTAAAAATGGGAGTAATAATTTTCTGGGTGTTATGGGTTCAGAGGAATTCTCTGGCTAAAGGTTTTAGTAGAATGCCTGGCACCCAGAGAACACTTAAATAAATATTAGGACAAAACATCTCACAGAAGTAAGCTGATCTGGGATGAATAGGAACAATGAGGAGAACAGTAGCACAACGATTTTTGGATTCCAACAGTTTAAGGCAATACGTTCAGAGTTGATAGAACTTCAAATGACCCGGGTAAAGCAAATATTTGATGAGATGTTTGCCCTCATGCTCCGCCATGGCCACTGTAACTTAGTATTTTCTGTCTAATAATTTTAATCCCAAGCATAAGAGAGACAACTAAATGGCTTTTCCTGGAATGGTGTCCATTTTCCATATTTAATAGTGGTTTCAGAATATTTTTCTATAGTGATAGAAAATGTTGTTTGACACTCTCGTTTCAGATAATACCTTGCTAACTCTTTGAGGGGTTGAAATCAAACCGTAAGCTCTCTGGAAATGATCTAACTATCTGTTCTTATTCTATTCAGGCTGCTATCACAAAATTTCATAGACTGAGTGGCTTTAAAACAAGAGAAATTACTTCCCACAGTTCTGGAGGCTAGAAGTCCAAGATAAAGGCACCACCTGATTCAGTGTCTGGTGAGAGCCCATGTCCTCACTGAAGTCCTTCCTCACTGATAGCTGTATTCTCACTGCGTCTTCACAGGGTGGAAGGGGTAAGCTAGCTCTCTGGGGTTTGTCTTCCGAGGACATTAATCCCATTCATGAGGGCTCCACCCTCCTGACTGACCTAAGTACCTTCCAAAAGTCGCGTCTCCAAATACCATCACACTGGACATTAGGATTTCGACATAGGAGTTTTTGAAGGGACATAAATCTTCAGTCCATGACATCCATCAATTGGAGCATTGACATAATAAATGACAGTATTTTCATGCTAAAGATATTTTGCAGCCATAAAAAGAACGAGGTTTTTTATACCTACTGACCTGGGCAAATATTTATCATTTATTTTTAAATGAAAAAGTCATTGGGGTGCCCTGCTGGCTCAGTAGGAAGAGCGAGCAACTCTTGATCTCAGGGTTGTTGAGTTTGAGCCCCATGTTGGTTGTAAAGATTACTTAAAAATAAAATTAAAATTCTTTTTAAAAAAGTAAACCAAGGGGCGCCTGGGTGGCTCAGTTGGTTAAGCGACTGCCTTCGGCTCAGGTCATGATCCTGGAGTCCCTGGATTGAGTCCCGCATCGGGCTCCCTGCTCAGCAGGGAGTCTGCTTCTCCCTCTGACCCTCCCCCCTCTCATGTGCTCTCTGTCTCTCATTCTCTCTGTCTCAAATAAATAAATAAAATCTTTAAAAAAATAAAATAAAATAAAATAAAATAAAAAAGTAAACCAAAACCCACCAGGGTTTCCGCTCACAGAGGTATGCTTAATTTTAACTAATTTTTTCCTTCTCTGATTTCATTATTTCTTTGCACTGTGTTCTACATGATCTTGTTTTCCAAGGGTTGTCATCCATTTTTTCTCTAGTGCCTAGTTGAATGTACCTCATCTTTCCAGACTTCACGTGGACAGACAGTACTTTCTACTTCTTCATGTTTCTTTTACAGGGCTTAGGCTGTGACTAGACATGTGGTAGACTGAGCAATACACAAATGAAACCTGATTTTACAAAATTTGCAAATCAGAAGAAATAGAAGGACAACGGGGATACCTCACCAGTGGGAAAGAGGAGAGCGGGAGAAGCTGGTAAGGGGCAACATCTGAACATACTGATGCTTGGGATACCTGGGTGGCTCAGTCAGTTAAGCAACTTGGTTTCAGCTCAGGTCATGATCTCGGGGCCCCGGGATCGAGACCCGCATCAGGCTCCCTGCTCGGCGGGGAGCCTGCTTCTCCCTCTGACCCTCCCCCCTCTCATGTACTCTCTCTCATTCTCGCTCTCTCAAATGAATAAATAAATCTTAAAAAAAAAAAAAAGAAGGATATGTTTTAGGGGTGCCTGGGTGGCTCAGTCGGTTGAGCGACTGCCTTCGGCTCAGGTCATGATCCTGGAGTCGCGGGATCGAGTCCCGCATCGGGCTCCCTGCTCGGCGGGGGGTCTGCTTCTCCCTCTGACCCTCCGCCCTCTCATGCTCTCTGTCTCTCATTCTCTCTGTCTCAAATAAATAAATAAAAAGTCTTTAAAAAAAGAAAAAATAAATAAATAAATAAATAAATCTTAAAAAAATAAAAATAAAAAATGAACATATCGAGGCATTGTGAAGCCGAAAGAGATTCAAACCAATGCCCCTGATGTTACAGTAACGAAATTGGGAAGATGAATGTAAGTCAGCAAGAGTAAACATCTGACCTAACAGTTCATTCAGGGTTGTAAACAGAAACAACCTCACAGTTCAAATGGTAAGCCTTTTTCGCTGCTTTCCATAACCAGCAATGCTGTTCCTTTTTCACTAGAATCCTAGAGTTTGCTTGTTATTCTTAGTTGATTAGTCAATGATCTGTACACCAGGATCCATACCAGAAGAGGCAACAGGCAATAAAGCCAAGCATAGCCAGAATTTTTATCTCAAGCAGCCTATCACATCTTAAAATTGAAAACCGGAACTACCTATATCAGCTTTTCACATGTATGTAAGTGCAGCCATATACTTTCCTATTTTTAGGCAATAATTCCTCGACTAATTCTACCCCCAAAAAGCAATGTGGTCCGTGGGTAGGAGAGATCTCTAACAGCAGAAGAGGATTTGGGGATTTGCTATTAGTAGAACGAGTAAGCTGGCTGAGAATGGGGGCAGGCACCATGGAAAGAGTTAGAATCCTGGATTCAGAGTTAGAATCCTGAGTTCTTGTCCTAGATGTCACTGATCAACTGTGGTGCCTCGGGCAAGCCACTTCAGTTTTCTGCTGTGCCCTAGTTTTTCTTGTTATAAATTGGGACAATAAGGCGTGCTCTACTTACCTCATTAGTTTGTGGCGAGGGTCATAGGAGTTAATGTGTATGAGTGTACTTTTAAAAGATAAAGCCGTCTGTCAATGCAATGCATTTTCATTTTCTGTGTTGACTGGTGAAACTATCAAAAAAACCTGTGGGTGGACGATACCCCATCTTGACTATTGTGGGTCATACAAACAGGTAAAATACATCTGCTAAAATACATCTGCTATATTTCCAGTATTAAGCTCATTTTCAGTATGAACTGACAAAAAGTTTTATACATATAAGCTTAAGACTGTGTTACAAACAGATATACTAGAGACTAATGGCTATAGGAGATATAGGGCTGCAGAGAGCGAGAGATAAAGACTTAACAACAAATAGACCATCTGGATCACTTAAACACTTGATAACGCAATAGTGAGGTTGAATGTTTTGCGACAGTAGAAAGGATTTGAAATTTTAACCTGAACATGTATGAAAGTAAATGCCACATAATTAGAATCAAATATTTTTAGTTGGAGAAGACCTTAGAGAATATTCTAATCCAACTCCCTTAATTTTGCAGCTGAAAAACATGGAACTCAGCTTGTGTGTGTTTTGTCCAAGACCACACAGCTGAGACAGTGGCAAGATTATTCTGACATTCTGGTTACTCAGAGCTATCTCTGAAACCATTTTCCAAGTCCAAAGTGAGAGACTTGCTCAAAGGGGGAGCAGATTAAGAATCTGGGATTTCAGAAATGGGTAAAATGGATATTGCCAGTGTGATTGGTCTAAGAGACTACATAAAGCTCATGGACAGCCATGAGTGAAGGCAAATTTGTTGAATGACTCATTCTAGCACAGAAGAGAAAGTGGGTCAAACAAATTCTAGAGGAAAAACAGGCTACCCAAAGAGAGACCCTGGGCTGGAGACAATGTAGACATGAGGAATAGATTCCACAAGTTAAGACTGGCTACCCAAAATGCACTTGGGAATACTAACAATAAGAGAATAATGATAATACTATTATCACTACACTATTACTACAGCTATTACTGCTCCTTATAGCTAACTTTTATGCTTTTTTAAAAGATTTTATTTATTTGAGAGAAAGAGCAGAGCGAGAGAGAGCGAGAGACAGAGAGAGAGAGGGAGTGAGCGAGTGCATGGGAAGGGGGGGCGGTGCGGGGAGCAGAGGGAGAAGGAGAGGCAGGCTCCCCGCTGAGCACAGAGCCCGATGTGGGGTTTGATCCCAGGACCCTGGGATCATGACCTGAGCTGAAGGCAGATGCTTAACGGACTGAGCCACCCAAGCACCCTTAAGCTTTTTTTTTTTTTAACATAATTCTCTTTTTAAAATCTTACACATACACACAAAATTGCGAAAGGAAGCATTATCCCACTTTGGGGAGGAGGAAATGGTGGCAGAGTGGGAGAGCTGAAGCCTGGCTTGCATTAGTCCAAAATGCACATGCTCAACCACAGTGGTCCATGACCTCCAAAAAAAGGGAAGGACAGTGAGAGAACATGTGTTGGGTTTAGTAATACCCATCCTTGACTCCTAAATTAGCTTGTAGGGCTGCAGCGTATGGCTTCCACGAACTATCAGTGGATCTGAATACAATAAACTCCCCAGAACCTACATCAAAACTTTGTCTCAAAATTCTCATTTCACATTCGCATCCTGCACTGATGCGGTGTTATGCTGATGTCTATGATTTTTCATTTTAGCGTAGACACGATAAAATGGATGTAAAGTGCAGGTAGACATCGGCTCGCAATTAATCCTAGCAGACTAAGGCGTACACCAAACAACAATCAAAATCATCAGGTCATTTCTACACTAGTTAAATATTTATAGGATTATAGAACCAGAAATGTATCAATTGTTGATATATCTTTTTAGGAGAAGCTATTTCTGGGCATCTATCATATTACCCACATCTATTCATTCCTCCATTCTTTCAACAAATCTTTATTGAGCGTCTCTTGTGAGTCAAGCTCTGTTATAGGCAGCAGGTGTATCTGTTACATTTAACAATGTACCTGCTGTCATGGGATGTGTATTCTAGTGACGGTGAGAAATAACAAGAAAGTAAATACATGTGATAATTTCAGAGAGTAAGAACATTTTTAAAAAGATTTTATTTGGGGGACGCTTGGGTGGCTCAGTCAGTTAAGCGTCTGCCCTCGGCTAAGGTCACGATCCCAGGGTCCTGGGATGGAGCCCCGCATCGGGCTCCCTGCTCAGCAGGGAGTCTGCTTCTCCCTCAGCCTGCCTCTCTCACTCTCTCATCCTCTCTGACAAATAAATAAATAAAATATTTAAAAAAAAAGAGATTTTATTTTGAAGTAATCTCTACACTCATGTGGGGCTCTTACCTACAACCCCCAGATCAAGAGTCACATGTTCTACCGACTGAGCCAGCCAGGCGCCCTTTAGATAGTAAGCAATGTTAGGAAGAAAACAGAAGAAAATGATAGGAGGGAACATGATGCCCCCAACCCCTTCCTTAAAAATCAAGAAAGATCTCCTTTCCTAAACAAAGACGATGTACTGAGTTTAAAATCGGCACCAAAAATACACTTGCAGTAAAGGGAATATTAACTAAGCACTGCCCATTTGAAAGAGAACCAGCCCCAGGAAAATCATGTCTTGGTTCCGTGTGACCAAGGGATGAGCAGGAGTAGGGCTACCTGGGCACTGTCCACTCCATCACTGGCCATTTGCTGCAGCCTCTTTGGGGCGACACAACGTTGGAATCCCAATCTGCTGTTACAGAGAGAAGACGTGCCTGACTGCTGTGGACTGGTTAGCTCCAAGTTAAGGCACAGGACATACATTTCCTTTGTCTTATCATACCATCAGATAAAACTAGGCTAAGCTGTTACCAGCCAACTGGCATTCTGAAATCGTCAACAAACTCTCGATGCGGGCTGGGTCATTCTCATAACATTGGCATCTCCTTTCCATAAGCAGCAAGGCTCCAGTGGGGGAAATAAGGCCAGTTAGGCTGGGTCATGTGAATGCAAACCATCGCTCCGGTTCAGAAGACTAACGCTACGAAAACGTGGAGACCTTGTTTTCACAAACTGAGCCTCCCCCCCACCCATGCATCCTTGTGGTCGGTAGGGAAACGATGAAGGCAAAATGATGACTGGTGACTTGATGTGAAATCAGCTGCAATAAAAATTGGGTTCAAGATCCTGTTTTCATGAGAAAAAAAAAAAACTTAAAAAAAATCTGCCATGTAGGGGCGCCTGGGGGGCTCAGTTGGTGAAGTGTCTGCCTTTGGCTCAGGTCATGACCTTAGGGTCCTGAGATGGAGCCCCTCATCGGGCTCCCTGCTCAATGGGGAGTCTGCTTCTCCCTCTGCTTCTCCCCCTGCTTGTGCTCTCTTTCTCTCTCTCTCTCACTCTTGCTCTATCTCAAATAAATAAATAAAATCTTTAATAAATAAATAAATAATTTAATTAAAAATGCACAGTGTGGGGCAACAGGATTGGGATGGGGAAAGAGGGGATGAGGTAGGAATGGGGGAGACATGTGAAGAGGAAGAAGGTCAGCAACAAGATGGAGGGGAAGGGGAAGTGGATTCTTCCAACTTGGGGCCTTGAGCTCGCGCGCCTGCGTTTCTTACAAGGCAAGTCCAGGTATCAGGTCGACCCCCACCTTCGGTGGAAGCTGCTTCACTCACAACAACAGTACCAGCAAGGACAGTCCGCTTTGAGACACCTCACAGAGTTTCTACCCAGGCCACAGGGGCTCAGTCAGGGGAACTGTCCTCGGTGTGTTTCCTCAGATGCAGCCCAAGGAATGGATTTTCTTCCCGTCGATCCAAAGCCCCGGTGGGACCCGGGCCCCATCAGATGCAGATTGACATCTATTTGTAGCACAACTAGGAAAGGCAGTTTCATTCTGAATTATTTAACACGGCAACATTTTGCACATATAAATCATGTCCAGCTTTATTAGATTAGGCCAATTGAAGAAATATATACACCTGCCTGTCCTGGAAAGCCCTTCATCTTGGGGAGCCGACTCCCCAGGGGGACATCCCAGGAGGTAAATTGAATACTGAGTGGTTTATCTGGTGATGCGTCCTGCATTGGAAATGGAAATTCCTGCATGGACATCGCGTTTCACATCAAAAATGAGAACCTAGTTCATCTCTCTTGGTTACCAGGGTACTAATCACTCCAAAAACAGATTTACATGACTATGGCCATTCTGTGCCCTTGATGTTGGAGCTGGGCCCCGTCAATGTGATAATGTTCCCAAAGCCCTTTGAGGTCTTCAGATGAAAGGCATTTTACAAACACAAACTATTACTTGCATAAATCAGCCAAGGAGCTTGATATTATTTCTCTCGGTCACTGGGTTGGCCTGAATAGCTCAGGAGATAGCAAATGGCATACATGAGATGAACGGACAGAGATTAATAGGGGACTGGCTGCTTTATAATCAGATAAGGCCTGATGATGTACAGTAGATAGGCCTGATTTTCTGTTACGGGGAAAAGAAAAAATACACCCGGGGTTGTTCTCATTGTACTCAAAACCGCAGAGAAAAGTCTCTTTCATAAAAACAGGCTGTATCTCAAATGCTCTTCCTCATTTAAGTTCGGGGGGGGGGGGGAATCACTTAGCACCACATAAGGGGACCGCACTGAGAAAATGGGATTGGATTCCCCCCCCCCCGCCCCCGTACCCTCCCTCCTCCCCCCACCTTTTTTTTAAGCCTTGTTAAAGGGAGAAACTATGCATTTGAAAAGAAAAACAAGATGAGGAGACCCAGTACCATTACTTTGGAGAGCTGAGAGGTGGAGAATGAAAAAGCTATTGGTCTCAGTTTTATGGCCACAATGGCCTTTTATGAGCAGGATTAGATACGGCCGCGAACTGGTGCGGCATTCCCCGGCGTCCCACGACAATCTGGAAAAAGGACGATAAAAATCAGTTTGTCGTGAGGTTAAATCACCAAAGATTTTCTAAGATTGGCTTTTCAGATTGTTTTTTCCTTTGGAAGGGAGATGAAAAAAGAAAGAAATATGGGCTAAAAGCTGATTCCCCCCCCCTCCCCCGTCCCCCCCGCCCCCTCGGTGCAAGATGTTGCATTCGGAAGACAGTCGAGCCAGTTGAGGCATTAAAAAGATCAGTCTCTGGCTGGTGAATGAAAGGCTCCTACGTGTGTGACTCACATACTAAATGGAAACCTGCCTTCAAAGCCTATTTTACTGCCTAATTATATATACACAAAATGTAGCTGTCTGTTTCAATCAAATCATAGGAAAAGGAATAAAACTCCTCTAAATATGCAATTTTCATGGTTTGTCATAACCTTAGAAACACCGCTAATGCAAACGGAGGAAGTACAGCTGCATGGTCCAGATAAGGGTCCAGTAATTGTTTTTCTTTTAATTATTACTTTATAAAGACATTATACCTCCTACTCCAAAGAAGGAAAATCAGTGTCCTCTGTCTCCTTTTTTTTTTTTTTAATTCCCCTCCCTTCCCATTTTCACACCAGGCTTGTTGATATGCATTTCAGATGTGGCCGGAAGCCAGTGTAGCTATGGAAATAATATTTAAGTCACCGCCGTAAGTACAGGCTTTCAGAGGATTCCAGGGAGGAAGCCTTTTCCAGATCTATGTTTGGAATGGAGTAGAGCTTTCCAAAGCACAAAACAGAGTGCCAGGGACCAGGATAAAGTGCTTAGACCCAAACAACTGTTTGTACTCAGCTTGCATCGGAAGAGTTTCCATTTGTGAGAGCGGATGTATTTCTTTTGGAAAATTATTAATTGCATGAACATTTTCATTGTTGTCATCCTCACTGAAGAATGATGTCATAAAATACACAAAAGGCTTCCCCCCCCAACATTTCATACGTACAGATCCTTCTCGTGCAGTAACCCAAAACTGTAAAGTTTAATAAGCCATTACTAATTTACATATTTTCATAGATTCAAATCATTAAAATGCAATGATATTTTAATGGCTTAATATATATCTAATTGCAGATTAAAACTTTTGAACGCTAGAGATGGCACTGAACGTACCACCAAGGGATTCCAAGTACCTAATTCAGAAAACATTGGCAGCTCCTAACATTTCTGAGGGAAACAGAGTTCATTACTGGATGAATAAGTTGATTATCTTGTAACGTGCGTCTTTTTAAAAAGTCATCATTACAGGGGCGCCTGGGTGGCTCAGTCGTTAAGCGTCTGCTTCGGCTCAGGTCATGATCCCAGGGTCCTGGGATCGAGCCCCGCGTCAGGCTCCCTGCTCAGTGGGGAGCCTGCTTCTCCCTCTCCCACTCCCCCTGCTTGTGTTCACTGTCTCGCTGTGTCTCTCTCTGTCAAATAAATAAATAAAATTTAAAAAAAAAAGTCATCATTATAAGTACACCTACCACTCTTCTCCTTAATCTTTTCCCACCCACCCCACTTCTGTTAACTTGGAACCTGCTGTATTAATCCATACAATAAACAATGTGATAAAGAATTCTATGATGATTAAGCAGATACGATCATAAAGCTACTCTCAATGATTCTGAGAAATCCTGCCGCATGAGAAATATGTAGAAAATCAGAAACAGGAGAGAACTGAATAAGGCTTAGGCTTTAGAAATCATTGCCTATATCCTAAATTTCAAAATGGGAGTTTCAAACCATTAAAAACAAATGTCCAGGGTGGTTCAGTTGGTTGAGCGTCCCACTCTTGGTTGTGGCTCACGTCATGATCTTGGGGGGTCGTGGGATCAAGCCCCACGTGGGGCTGTGCGCTCAGCGTAGAGTCTGCTTGTCCCTCTCCCTCTCCCCTCTGCCCCTCCTCCCGTTCCCGCACACACTCTCTCTCTCAAATAAGTATGAAATCTTTAAAAACAAATAAAGACAAATGTCTGTGAATGTTCATAGCAGCATTATTCACAACAGCTAAAGAGTGGAAACAACCCAAATGTCCATCAACAGATGAACGGATAAACAAATTGGATACACACCCACTGGAATATTATTCAGTCATAAAGAAACAAAGTACTGATCCGTGTTACAATAAATCTCAAGAACATGCTAAGGGAAAAGAGCCAGACAGGAAAGGTCATGTACTTTAGGACTCCATTTACATGAAATAGACAGGATAAGGTCAATCCACAGACACAGAAAGCAAACAGGTGGTTGTCAGAAGCTGGGGGAAGAGAGACTTGAATGTAACTGTTTAGTGGGTATGGGGATTGAATTTGGAGTGATGAAAATGTTTTAGAACTAGCTAGAGATGGTAGCTAAGCAACATTGTGAATGTACTACACGCCACTGCATTATTCACTTTAAAATTGTTAATTTTATGTTTTGTGCACTTTACCTCGATGAAAAAAATTGTGATTGCATTATTTACTCACTCCCTTGACTCATTCATTTATGACTTCAAGGAGCATCTACTTACCATCGATTACGTGTCAGGCAATGTGATAGGGCCTGGGGATGTCATGTTGAAACAGCAAGGCAAGCCTCAGGGAGCTTGTGTTCACTGAGGGGCAAACAAGCAAACTGTTACGAACAGGGTTATTTGACCAGGAGTGCCTAAGTCAGGGGTATGGGTGCTTTAGCTGGAGGGCTTACTGAAGGCCTTTCTAAGTGGATCATATTGGAGTTCAGTCTTGGGGAAGCAAATTACTGGAGGAGAGAATAACAGATACAAAGACTTGAGTTTGTCATTTATCAGGAATAGAAATGAATCCCACTAGTAACCAAAATGAATTAGGGTAAATGTACAAGATAAAATCCAAGAAGTAAGCAGGAGCCAGTGTATGTAGGCTCTTGTAGGTCATGCTCAGAAACTTAGATTTTACTCCAATCGTATTGGGAAGATACTGAAGAGGGTCAAGCAGAGAAGGGACATGCATTTTTCAAAAGATCATTATTCATGACAAATTAACCAACGGGAGGGGCGGGGTGGTATAGAAACAACGGGACCACTAGAAGGCTGCTGTAGATCATGGCGGCCTGGACCAGGCTGTGGGCAGAGAAGACGGAGAGAAATGGACAGACGCAGGATCTACTTGAAGGTAGAACTGTCAGTATGTGTGCTGGATTCGGTGGGTAGAAGGTAGACCAAAGGGAAGCTCAGGGATGACACCTATTTGGTCTGGACAACTGGGTGGATTCTGGTACCACTTCCAGAGATGAGGACCATATTCTGTTTCTAATGTCACTGTCACAACCGATCACAAACGTAGCAGCTTCTAACAACACAAATTTATTATCTTAGAGTTCTACGGGTCGGTGTCTGACAGGAGTCTCGGGGCTAAAATCAAGTGTTGGCAGCACTGTGTCCCTTTCGAGAGGCTCTAGGGGAAAATCTATTTCCTTGCCATTTCTTGGCTCATCTCATCCAATTTCTTCTATCTCTTTGAGCTTTCTTCTATCATTTCATCTGCCTCTGTCCATAGC
>NC_058409.1:17486330-17685403 GCF_002201575.2 Neomonachus schauinslandi
CATCTGCCTCTGTCCATAGCTGGGAAAAGTTCTTGGCTTTTAAGGATTAAATTGGGCCCATGTGGATAATCACACGGTGGTTATCTCTAGTTTTCTTTTCCATTGTCACAGGTCCTCTCTTCTGCCTCCTTCTTCCACTTTTCAGGACCCTTGTGATCACGTAGGGGCTCTTCAGATAATCCCAGACCATCTTCCCATCTCCCGGTCCTTAATCTTAATCACATCTGCAAATTTCCTTTTACCACAGAAGGGAACATATCCGCAGGTTCCAGGCATTAGTAATACGCGTATTCTTTTTTTTTTTTTTTAAGATTTTATTTATTTACTTGAGAGAGAGAGACAGAGATAGCATGAGCAGGGAGGAGAGAGAGAAGCAGGCTTCCTGTTGAGCAGGGAGCCCGACGTGGGGCTCAATCCCGGGACCCGGAGATCATGACCTGAGCCAAAGGCAGACGCTTAACCAGCTGAGCCACCCAGGTGCCCCGTATGCGCACATATTTGAGAGGGCCAGACTTCTTCCTACCACAGAGATAACTAGGAGAGGGCAAGGATTAAGATGATAAGTAGAGATTGAATTCTGAGATGATTGAAAGATACCCAATGTGGATACTGGAACTCTACTTGCATTTATGTCAAAAGTTCAGGAGAGAGGTCTTGGCTAATAGGTACACATGTGGAAAGCATGGTATGTGAAACCACGATACCAGGTAAGTTCACCTAGAAAGAGAATGAGAAAGTCCAGAACCAAGCCCCAAAGCACTCTGCCATCAAGAATTGGTCGGGGGGGTGGGTGCGCAGCAAAAGACAGTAAGAGGCAATGGGTGAATTCGGAGGCAAAGCATAAAAGAGCAGGTATGTTAGAAACTAACAGAAGAAGAAAAGCATTTTAAGAAGACGTTCTTACTGTGGTAGAGAGATAGAAGAAGTCCAAGGAACGACCTTTGAACTTGGCACTAAGAAAACCATTGGTGAACTTGCCAAAAGAGGTTCCCACGGTGTCAGAGTGAACATGAAGTGAGAAAATGGAAATCTTGAGATCAGATAATGTTCTGAGGAAGTCTGGTTCTGAAAGGGAAGAGGGAACTGGAACACCATATTTGGAGGAGTTTGTAAAATCAAAGGGGAGTTCTTTGTTCGCTTGTTGTTCCGGTAAGATGGGATATACCAGCTTGGAGGTTCTCAAAGTGGGGTCCCCAGACCAGCAGCATCAGCATCAGCATCAGCATCAGCTGGGAACTTGTTAGAAATGCAAATGACTGGCTTCCATGACAGACAGGCTGGGTGAGAAGTTCTGAGGGTGAGACGTTCTGAGGGTGAGACACCCAGCCAGATGGGCTGGGTGAGAAGTTCCGAGGGTGAGACTGAGGGTGAGGTTCTGAGCCATCTGTGCTTTATTGAGCCCTTTGGGTGATTCTGACACAAAATCAGTTTTGAGACCCAATACTACAGTGGTGATGGCTATAATCTGATGAAGAAGAAAGACTGATGTTATCTAAGAAGGGGGATACTTGAAGTCTGCAAAAAGATAGGAGGGGTCCTGGTAGAAGGGTGGGACGTCAGTCAGATTTCCCCGGGACACATCCTATTTTTAAGAGGTAAGGTAAAGAAGATGGATCCAGTTGGAGGAAAGGCTGCAGATGAGTCAACAAGAAGATGAAAACAAGCCATGATCTACTATTTCTTTTTATTTAAAAAAAAAATGGGATTGGCCAATAGGCAGGTATAAAATGGAGTGTTACACGTTTGATACCCGAATTTTAGGAAGACATGACAAATGGCCAATGACATGCTCAGAAAGAAGAGAGACATGAAAATTGGGGAATAGGAGAGCTGAAGGTGGCTGTGGAGCTCAGCGGGGGCTTTCTAATGGAGGGAGTAGTGGCGAGTCTCCATATTAGGGCTTCCCTGCCCAACACTTCACCGTCTGCTTGGCTGAAGACAGAAGAAGGGTGCTAATCAAATTTGAATTTCATATAAAACTGGGGAGGCAAGTACTGTATTTGATGACATAATAGAGATTCAGAAAAATGTTGGCAAATGAGAACAATGAGCCAGAAACTGAAGATTAAAGTGAACAAGGACAACACCTATGTATTTACAGTATTTTGAAGATTGTTTCTAGTGACAATTTTGGGATGGGATAAGACTAAGAATTAGATTGACATTAGTTTGTAGGAGGAAATCCTAGGAATTTTAGTTACCTACATGTTCCAAATGAGCCAAGAAACTCAGCTTGCATTAATAAAAGTGAAGTAACCAGATCAAGAGATACTTCTACTCTTCTATAATTGTCATTTTCTACCAGGGGGTGGGGGGTGGGTATAGTACCAGAGGACTTGGAGGATGAGGGGACATCATGCATCAACATATGAATGCACTGAGAAGTCTAGAAGTCCTATTGTCGGAGGAATTCTGAAGTTACTTGAACTCCATTTAACCACAGACAAGTATTTCTTGAGCCAGACAAAGGTCTGTGCAATGGAGACAGTGTAGAAAAGTGGACAACGTCCTTATTCTGTCTCATGGTCCTTATAATCTAGTGGACAGATGAAAACAGATCAAAAACAAGAAACTAAATAAAGCAGATCATTTTAAATATGAATCATTCCCTAAACAAATTGAAGGATCACATCCTTCAATTTGTACATGATGTATCCGTAAGTCCCCACTGCTGATGGAGACAAATACCAACCCATGTCTCAACTGAGCATTCAGAACCCTGCGTGATGAGATCTGAATTTACCTTACCCTACAGTCTTTCCATTTCTATGCCCTAGTGACCTAGCCAACAAAAAGGAGACAATGAGTTCAGTTTTTACAATTCTGTTATATTCCATGTATCACTGGCCCCATGTCATAGTAAGATGACTGCAACAATCTTCCTATTCCCATTCTCATGGTTTTTGTACCGTGACTTTGACTTTCCTGTCATTAAAAAGTAGAGTTTACCTCTCTCCCCATTGAATATAGGCTTGGCTGTGAGACTCACTTTGGCCAATGGACCATTACAAATGTAAGCAGGAATTTCCAAGTGTTTCCATGTGGGTTTTCTTTCTTTTGCTTGTGGCTGCAACCCTGAGACTACTGTGTGAATAAGCCCAAGCCAGTCTGTTGGAATGGTGATAGGGAGAAGGGAAGTGCCCCTGACAGACCTGTGGGTGAGACCATCTTAGACCAGGCAGTCCCATTTAAGCCACTGTTTGACTTATCTGCATGGCTTCCCCCAGAAGAAACTGGAAGAACTGCCCAACAGAGCCTGGTCCAAACTGTTGACCCACACAGTAATAATAAGAAAAAAATAGTTTCACACCTACTAAATGTGGGGCTGCTTTGTTACACAGCAATAAATAAAGAATTGCTAGGGGTGCCTGGGTGGTTCAGTTAAGCATCTGCCTTGGGCTCAGGTCATGATCCCAGGGTCCTGGGATGGAGCCCCGCTTCATGAGACTCCTGGCTCAGCATGGGAGACGGCTTCTCCCTCTCCCTCTGTCCCTCCCTGCCCCCGTTCATCTGTGCTCTCTCTCTCCCTCAAATAAATAAAATCTTTTTTAAAAAAATAAATAATTGCTAGAAGCAGGTTCAAAGAGTTGCTCGTGACCTCACAGCAAGTCAAGTGTTGGAGCTGGGATTCCAAACCAGGTCAGCTAACTGCACTGTTTACTTGCCAGGATATATACTAATTCTCCTGAAATTGTCCTAAAAGAGCCATGACAAGGTTAAGCGATATGTGAGTGAAGAATGCATGACCACACACTTAGCAATGATCCAAACTTAGGGAAACAGTTCTCTTAGAACTGGATGTACGCAGTGCGGTTTGCTTGTTAAATTAAGCAAGGTCATAGAATGTCCTTAACCAAAAAAAATAGGTTCGTCCTAGATTTTGAAAAAAACTCTGACCCACTTTTTTTCTGCTTCTAGAAAACAAAATACCTTTGTCAGATGCCTTTTGCCATTCTTTTCCGTAGCCTCCGGACAATCCCATAGGATTTGAGCTCCAAGAGCAGAGGGACTAGGACCACTCTCCACCTCAAATCCTATGGGATTATCTGGAGGCATCCTGCCTGTGGGGGGTAGCTAAAATGGTAGCACAGAGGGGCAAGAAGAACGGGGAGCTCTGTAATAATGACAAGCATTCTGAAAATCAGAATTTGTTGCATTTGTTTATTTTTAATAGGGATAAGAAAAGCGAACTTGAAGGGATTTCAAAGGGCAGAAAAGGCAAGACGCAAACTCCATCCTGTTCCTAAAATTTCCACTGGCCCTACAGGATGTTGACGAAAGGTCATGGGAGTTATCAGCGTTCATGTCAGAGGCAGCCTCGATCCTTTTTGACAAGCCAAGGACACCATGTGTTGAGTGCAAGTGTATGGAGTGCTTAGTGCGTGCAAAGAACAGGAGGTGCTCAGACAAATGGCAATCTGTGTATGTGTGCATTGGGTGCGCCTTGACCTCTGGCTTGGGCGCAGAAAGCCTGACTCTCCAGGTGAGATTATCCCTCAGTGGGTTTCTAGAGGGTAGCCTTGTGCCTTTATGTAAACCCAGCTAGCGTGAACTAGTTTTTTACGTAATTTACGTAAAAAAGATTTACGTGAACTAGTTTTTATATCTGCACACAAAAAAAGCCTAATTAGAAGGATAAATCTATTATCCCGGAAAATCCAAAGTTATTAAAAAACTAGAGAAAGGCTCATGGTTAGACCATTAGCTGATGTGGAGCATCTGGAACATTACAACGCAGAGAAATGGGTAAGGCCTGGGGTCTGAGTCACAGACAACTAGGATTGTGTCCTAGTTACAATACCATGTGATCTTCCGACTCTGAGTCTGAAAGGAACGTAACTGTTAGGATTGTGAGTAGTCAATAATGTAATGTCTGTAAAAGGCTTGTACATTGCCTGGTCCCTTGTGGGTCCAAAATACATGTCAGGTCCTGAGTATGTTCCAATTAAAAAATAAATAAATAAACTCCATATTTATAGGTTATTTTTTGAAGAGCAGAAATTAAATACTCTCGGGGGAAGCAAATGTTAGGCTACAATGTGGATGAGCCCTGGAAATATTACGCTAAGTGAAACAAGACAGAAGGACAAATACTGTGTGATTCCACTCACATGAGGTACCTAGAAGAGGCAAATTCATAGAGACAGAAAGCAGAATAGAGGTTTCAGGGGTGGGGGAAATGGGCTGCAGGAAGGAGGGGGAGACGGTGATTAATGGGCCCAGAGTTTCAGTTGGGGGATGATGAAAAAATTCTGGAGATGGATAGCGGCAATGTTTGTGCCTTATGAAAGTACTTAAGGCCGCTAAACGGTCCGCTTCCAATTGTTAAAATGGTACATTTATGTTAGGTATATCTTGCCACAAACCAATAAAGAAAAAAGAATTCAAGCCTATCTGCATTAAGCATCGCAGAAATGCTAAGGACTCTGCAATGTGTCACTGAGGATATCAAAGACCAAAAGCCTCCCAATCTAGGAAGATAGTGTCAAGTCAGCTTGGGAGGCTAGCTTTGAATGTTAGCTACTTCTTTTTAATATCCATTCTCTTTGTCCTCATCCCCACAGCAGGTCGAAGAAGAATGGATGGATCGGAAAGGAGCTGGCTCCCCCTGTGTGCCCAGAGGTCAAGCTCTCAAAGACGCTGAACTTAACGAGTTCTCCCCCTGCCCCCGCCAGGATCCAGCCGACCCTACAGCGGAGTACACATCTGGAGAACATAAGCACCCGAGATGCACAAAAGCTACACGCAGGGGAGGGTTCGCGTTGGTGACTGGGTCAGGACTCTTGCGATTCTGGCAAGAAATCCCCCCTCAATAGGGCTTCAGCTAGAAAAGGGAATTTAGGGGCTTAGGCAATGGAGTGAGCCCTGGCTAAGTAGGAGGCTGGGCTCACCGCTCCCGTGATGTCACCAAGGACTTGGGGGCTCCCTCCCCCGTATTCTGGCCACCTCACTGCCAGCCCTCCTCTTCAGGCTCTGCAGGATGGAACCCAACAGCTCCAGGCTCACGACTCCCAGTAGCGAAACACCTAAAGCAGTGCCTGACCTCACAGCCTCACACCACCTCATCCAGGAGAGAATGGGCCTCTTTTGGTAGATCTTAGGAAGACAGGGACTTCTTTCTCCCAGAAGTGGCAGCAAACATTGCTTCACATCTCCTTGGCTCTGATTGGGTCACACGCCTATCCCTGGGCTAATTGCTGTGACGAGGGACATGGGGATGCCAAGTGGCTGAAGCCCAGGTTGTGGCCGCTCCAGGGCTCGGCTGTAGCCTAAGTGTCAATGACTCTTTCTGGAAGTGTACAGAGCCCCGCATGCCTGGCCAATCCTAACAGCAACCTGCAAATTTATCTCATCCTTTTGCCAAGGGTATTAATTCCTTGAATGCAAGGATGGTGTTACCATCTTAAATCCATTCACAGAATCTGACACAGTATGGCTCCTCAGTAAGGTCTTATTGAACGAATAAATTATTGTGGAACGCATAAACCTCGCAAAAATCGTGTTACCGAGTACTCCGTATATTACTGAGTTTTCCTGTACCTTCTTGCTACTGGATGATAACCAGTTCTTGAATGTTCAATATTAAGGGAAGGTGAGGCCAAGCATAGATGAATCCAATTTCAACCTTCTGATCTATTGGAAGGTGGTATATTTGGATCTCCCATTTGTTCTATCTAGGTTGTCCAGAAAATGGTAGTCCTTGAAATGCAAAGCTCCATGAGCAAAAACAAAGCCCTTACCTGAGTCTTGTCTCCATACTCTACATGGGAAAGAAAGCCACCAACTCTGATGGTTTTTTGGTGAGAGTTGTAGTTAGACTATAAACACTAACTTTGTGTGTATTTTTACAATTTAATTTCTCCTTTTTATGGGAATATAAAACGTATTTTTAAAAATAAATAAATCTTTAATGGAAGTGTACGATGGTGACATGGGAATTATGTAAATCTGTCACATACAATATAAGAACATATTTAAATATGCATATTATGAACATTTAAAGCTGCAATGGTTCAAAATAATATTAGCCTCTTACATGAAACATTATTCTCTAAATATGAGACCTCTAGCATCTTAAATACAGATTGCATTGTATATATATAAGCAACCAGGGGTAAAGTATCTTTAATCTAATATTTATTCTTAAAGGTTCTCTCTCTTAGAAATTACTATTCTATGTGCCAAGATTACTTTTTATTTAGATAGAGGAAAAACATAAAAATCCCTCAAGGCTCTAAATGTTTTTTTTTCTGTATGTGAAAAGTATCACACAAATCACAGAGTCTCCCATAACTGCTTCCCTAGTCTGTCTTTCCTTCCATTTCTACCCTCTCCCCTGGACACTCGCGTTTTTCCCTGTGCCTAAAATAACCACATAGAAGTTAATGACCCCAAACCAGTGTATCCAGTTCTACCATCGCTCATCAGTGCCATATTATGTCCAACATCCTAACAGAAATCACCATTAAAATGTCCCGAGGATCTCAGGTGCCTTGGCGAATGGCATTCATCATCTACATTTGCCACCCAGCGAGACCCAGATTCCTTCCTGTGGCATCACCTCAGATTCCCTTTTCCCCATCATCTACTCTTTGGCTTCCCTCCGGAACTCACGGCTGGTTTCATAATATAGTCCATGGCCAGATTGAAGCTACAGTCACTTTTCTGGATGACTGTTCTCCACCTCTTTGAAGATGGCGATTCTAGTTTCTTACCAACTAACCTACCATCCAACCTGCCCTCACCCCACATTATAATAAGTTTCTTTTAGAAACTTTTTACTTAACTTATTATTTCTGCTTGCTTTTAGAATCAAGTACATGTTCAGAGACTTTTGTAATCTGGCTGCAACTTACTGTGCCATCTCACGTTGTGCCTTCTGCTGTTCCCTTCAGTTACGAGAGCCTTCTGCTCCGAGCGTCCAATCCCTGAACAGTCTGAGAACACTGCCTAGGTCTTTATGCCCATTCCTCTGCCTGGACTGCTTTGCTCACCCTTCTTCCCCTGTAAGTCGACTTCAGTAAAGTCTTTGCAGACTTCCCACCACCATTAATCATTCCCTCCTCTGTACTCCCACAGAACTGTTCAGATTGTGCACATCTGGTCCCGGGTCTTCCTGGGTGCATCACGCGCTTCTTGGAGGAGGCGGGGGAGGGAGGAATGGATCTCGTTCATCTTTGCACGGACCGTTCCTTGCCAGTGCCTGGGGGTTAGCATAGACTAAAAAAATGTTTACTGAATGAGTCTTCATTTTGAATCCTCAGCAAGACTTAACTTTGACCTATAAACTCCCCAAAATAGGAAAAAGGAAGCCTACAGGTTCATAGCGGTTGTGGTTACTACATGCTCTAAAAACAAGCAAGTTGTAAAGACAAGCTCTACTTACCGCAAAGTAAGCTCATTTTGCTACAGTCCCTCTCTGTCTTTTAAGAGATGTCTAATTTGAGATCCCTTTCCCGTGCTCCCCTTCTAAGGTTTAATGTACGTGATTAATCTTGACTTGCCTTAATACCGCTAGGAATGTGGCATTGACCTCAGCTGAACACCGGTGAAGTGATTAATGTTACATGAACTGGACGAGATTTTTTTTTTTTTCCACTCTAGATCCTGAATAAACACATTCATGCAAGATTCGGTTGCAGACCTTTGCTCAATAGAAAATGCACGGTGATTTCAAAGGGTAATGTTTCAGACGCAATAAACAATGTTAAAGGAAACATGGCTCTTGTTAAAGAAAATGCTGTTTCAGGCTAAAGTCCCAGGGATTATAAAAGATATATGATGCACTAAACAAAATGAACCACAGGCGGGCAGGTCCATTCGGTGACTAACCACTGATTGAATTTTCCAACACTCTTGGACTTTCTGAGAGATCAACTATTCACAAATGGTCCATGTTAAATATAAGACTGTCATTTCCTTTTTATGTTTCTAGTGAGGTCCAAGAACAGTAGATGCCCCCCCCCCACTTCCCCACTTCTTTCCCCGCCCCCCCATTGGTTGTTTGTGTTTTTGAATTTTTTATGACGTGGGAAGACTGGCAAACACTTGCTATGATTGTCAAATGCCTTAAATCAAGAAGAAAAAATGCAATAAAACACAGTTTCCATGGTAACACATTGTAACCTAGTACCTCTGGATTATGAGCCAGCTTACATCTGTGATCATTACTTGTTGACAGGCACAAATTGAGCCTAAAAGCATTAATTTTAGAGATAAAACTGGAATGTGGAGTTAAGTTATAATAATGTTTAAATATTTCCAAGGTAGTGGCAGCAAATCAACGCTGGTTATGTCACTATTTAAATAATGTTAATAAACTAAGCGTAAACACTTAAAAAATTTACAAGCTTTTCTCTAAAGATGGTATAACACATTTATATAAACTCTTGAGGCTGCACAAGTGGTAGCTGACATGTGTTCGGTGGGGTTAAAAGAAATCCAATGTCAGCAATTAAATGGTATGAGAGATAGACTTTCTAATGAAGGAGTGTTTTCAATATGGAAATGACTGAACAATCTTGGTAGCTTAGGACACACATACACAATGTTTCTGGATGTTTCTCAGGAGGCACAATTTCCTTTTTTTTTAATTATTGGAAGGACTTAGCATAAAACATGAGCTATCACATTAAAATGTTTTCATATATGCTTTTCGACACATTCACTCCCCTGTTCTCATTAAAAGCATTCACACTTCTGTCAGACATTTTAAGGCTAAAAAAAAAAAAAAAAAAAGGGCTGATTGTCTTGTATATATGGCTGCCTCCAGCTGGCTCCGGTAGTTACCCATTAACCAATAGGATCAACAATCAAAAGACAATTTTTTCCCCAGGCTATTTGTAATACATCTAAATACATGCTTACGAAGATCAAGATAGTCTGATATGATACGATATGACTTACTATGATATGGTAATAAAGAAAGGGCCTATTTTCTCCACATTTAGGCTTCGCGTAAAAGCCCACTTTATTTCCCTGGTAACCTCGGCGTTCAACGTCCCCCCTGCTAACACTTGCAAGGATGGTGGGAGAAGCAAGGAAAAGACAGGAAGGTCTTCTTCCTCGAGGTTTGACATTTATCGCTTTGAGACTCAGGGGAGTAGAGTTGCCGTCGTGCCTCAGTTTACCACTTCTGTACAATGGGGATTAGACCTACTGCCTGAGAGCTGGTCTGGAGACGGATGCGTGTAGGGAGCTTAGGACAGTATGTGGTGCATGGTAAGCCCTGGGTAAACCCAATTGTCACCATTGTCACTGTCACACTATTCCCCGGGGGCCTAGCTCTGTGCTTAAACTGAGTAGGCCAACTCGTTCAGCTATAGGTCTCCCAAGAGTTTACTGTAACTATTTTTGCTAGACTATATAGCAATTCCAGGAAATTTGACCGGATTGCTTTTATTCATTTGCACTGTACCTCTCCAAGATTCACCAGACCCCTGGTAAGAGAGCTCACAGAGTTATGCAAGAATGCTATGGCCCCGTGTCGCTAATTTGTAGGATTAAACCCTTGGGAACACGGCGGGGTGGCCGAACCAGGGTAACACAGACTGTGTTTAGCCTATTGACCTGGGAAGGGTATGGATTTAACAATCCTCCGTACTTTCAAGCAGGAGCTCAGGAAGAGGCCAGCTACTTCTATATGCTCAGTCTAGCCTTTTTTTTTTTTCCCCCCAGCCTAGCTTTTCAAGAATATAACCATTTTAGAAGGAAGAAAGTAATTTGCTTCCGTCATAATTGCTCTAGATCCTGGATTCTGTCAACCCGGCATTTCGTTTGTCCAAAAAAATGAAGGCATTGCCTCATGTGTATTCAGCTTTCACTGCTCTGACGTTCTGTGTTGCATTCTTTTTTTGTTTAAATAGTATTTTGTCAATTTTTTTTTAAGATTTTATTCATTTATTTGACAGAGGAAGGGAGAGCACAAGCAGGGGGAGCGGCAGAGGGAGAGGGAGAAGCAGGGAGCACGATGCAGGGCTCGATCCCAGGACCCTGGGATCATGACCTGAGCTGAAGGCAGATGCTCAATGACTGAGCCACCCAGGCGCCCGCATTCTTTTTTTTAATCCTTAGTCATGTTCTGTTCACCTTCCCCCATGCATACCCCCAAAGGTACCCAACTTTTTAGTCTGAGTTCTTTTTTTTTTTTTTAATCTTAGCCAGGGTCCTCGTCCTGTAGACATTATAGAAAATAAGGGCTGTCATATGCTATCCTGCTCTCTTTCCACAGCATCCTAACATTGGAGAAAGTGCTGAAGCATCACCCGACGTCTACGCAAAGCCATTAATAAATGTCAGCCCCCTGGTTTAAAGGAAGGAGCTTCCCAGTTTCGGGGAAGAGTGTCCCTCTTTCTGCTCTCTGAGGTTAACCCTTCCACCTATGTGCTGAGTTGGTGCTCTGTTTTCTCTCCTCAGCACCCTCGTTCTATTCACCGTTCACACTTCTTTAGTTTTTAGGAGGTTTCTCTTTTCCGAATCTTCTCATTGTCTCATGTCCTCCAAACCTAGTCTTCCTCCAGAGTCCCTACGTCAATAAAAGCACCTTCATTCCATTCAGAAATTTAAGGATTATTCTGATACCTTTGCTTTCCGTCACCGCCCTGAGTGCCTACAGCCAATCCATCTTTGGTAATCTCTCCTCCCTTCCTGGTCTAGTTTGGCTGCCCTAGTTCGGGCTCAGTGGGATGAGGGTTTGTGGTTGAAAAATGGCCAGTGTAGTCGTTGAAAATGGTGGTACAGCGCTGCTTTTGTCCGTGTGTTAGTCTTCATTTAGGATCTGTTTTGATGGTTTCAGGAAATGAATACATTTAGAACGTGGGGTGGGGGGTGCCCGGGTGGCTCAGTCAGTGGAGCTTGCAACTCTTGGTCTCAGGGTCATGAGTTTGAGCCCCATGTTGGGCATAGAGACTACTTAAACATAAAATCTTAAAAAAAGAGAAAAAAAAGAAGGTGGGACTGGAGGGTGGCAAGGGATTCCCTCATTACTGCATTCCCAGTTTTTGGATTACTGCTTATACTCTCACCTTTGGACAAAGAGCCCTGGAAAAATCTCTCCCTTTATAGGAACCCCATCTCCTTTGTAACAGTTGTTCAGGGGACACCAATGTTCCATTAAAGAAACATTATTTTCTTTATGAGACTGTGACTATGTCCTTGTTTCCTTGGCTCTCTGGGGGTGACAAGCCCAGGGGTATCATTATTCAGCCTGGTGGATTTCAATACCAAACAAGCTTGACCACAGGGGTTGGCAAAGGGAAGCAAGAGTCTGTTAGCAGTCAACTCAGTGATGGTGTTCCTGGGTGACCTAGAGCAGACTGACTTCAAATTGGGCACGTTGTTGCTTACTCTAGAGCTCTCCCTCATCCCAGGGAAGTACTTGACCCAAAGGGCAGCAAGCAATAGATGAAAGGATGCTAAGCCTTCCCCAGTCATGTCAGCCAACTGAGTGCCTCACGCCTCCAAGCTACCTTTAAAAAACTTCCCAGGAGGGGCGCCTGCGTGGCTCAGTCGCTTAAGTGACTGACTCTTGATTTTGCCTCAGGTTTCAGGTTCGTAAGATCGAGGCCCGCATCAGGCTCCAGGCTTAGCACGGAGTCGGCTCCAGATCCTCTCTCTCCCTCTCCCTATGCCCTTCCCCATGCACTCTCTCTCTCTAAATAAAATCTTTTTTTTTTTTTAAAGATTTTTATTTATGTATTTGACAAGAGAGCACAAGCAGGTGGAGTAGCAGGGAGAGGGAGAGGGGGAGGGAGAGGCAGCCTCCCTCCTGAGAAAGAAGCCTGATGCGGGGCTCGATCCCAGGACCCTGGGATCACGACCTGAGGCGAAGGCAGTTGCTTAACCTATTGAACTACCCACGTGCCCCTCTAAATAAAATCTTAAAAAAAAAAAAAAATTCCCAGGTAAGCCAAAGCAAAACAGTCCTTCCTTGTTGTGTATGACTACACCCTTTTCATTTATATAAGAATGCGTGTACTTGGTTTCTGGATTATCCCTATCGGTGAAGCGCTGATCCGCATGCTGTTGTTTTTCCTAAAAGGACATCACTTTCTTGTTCTGGAAATTTTTGGAAGCTTGCAGTAAAGGGAAATAAAAGCCAGGCCTGTTGGCTAATTTGTGAGGCAGAGATACCAGGACTCCTGCAAACTCTCCATTCTGTTTCTCAGCTCCAGCGCCCAGGGTCGGCCTCTGGCCTTTGACGCATCCCAGGGCATACTGTGCTGTCCACGGAGGACTGGAGGTAGATCCCTACACTGACCATGTTCAAAAGAAAACCACGGGCCCCAAACGGCATCACTTAGGTTCGGGCCCCAAGTCAGTCCACCGAGACTTAATATCTAACCAAGCTGCAGTTTCAAGCCCCAGGAATGTGACCTTTAGCCAGTCAACATGGGAGTTTCCTGGTCAGTGCTAGGAAATTTATTAATAGACCCCTCCCGTTCCTCTTAGGAGGGCAACCTCGCCTAAAACAATGGATTCTTTGCTACTCATTTCCTTTTTCCCACTCCCTCTCTACCTTTGAAAACCTTTCCTTTTCTGCAGCTCTTTGGAGCTCCCCTCCACTCGCTAGATGTTATGCATTGATTAATCAAGCCAATTAGATCTTCAAAATTGACCCAGCTGAATTTTTGTTACTTAACACCCTAAAGACAGGCCAGGCTAAGATGTCAGTTACCTCCACTCCTTCAACTCAGCCAATATTTCTATCTGTGTTCTTCTGATGGCTCCCCTACCAGCAGCAGACACCCGATTACTCTAATCATTAACTGAAGCATTTCTCTGAATCACAGCTTTTTAACTCTCTTCGGAATTTTTTTTTAAAGGAAAAGACCTCTTGCATTGTTGATGATTTCCACACCCCCTCGAAAACAGCTGATGCTTATTGACTGATGGTTGAATTAAATTGCCTTCAATTTATTAACGGACAAGTACATACAAATAGCCAGAATAGGACAGCCGGTCAGCATGATGACATCAGTCTCTCTTTGAAAGGCGCTTTAAAAAAAGAACCTATGCAACTCAATGTGCAATGTCCTAACCCAGCTTTGGAAAATGGCTCCGCCATCACCCTGAGAAAAAGAGAGAGAGAGAGAGAGAGACGGTTGAAATTCAGATCCATCCAGATTAGGTGAGAAAAGGAAGGGTTGCTTTGCTTTCTTGTCCTTATGCTGCCTCCTTTCATCATTAGTAATTCTATCCCTCTCTTATCTGATCATGCCGGGACCCATTATCTCACTAGCAAATGAATACACTGTGGAAAAACTCCCCCAATGCAAATGAACAGGAAAAACGTGCTGATACTGAAATTAAAGGAACACTTCCCCCTCCACCCCCCACTGCCTGTGGATGGAGAAGTTATGGATATTCTGAATTAATTCCACCTCTCCTTATTCAAACTTTGTCAAGATAAACCCTTTATCTCATTGTTCTAACGCTACAGAGAGGAGATCATTTACATGACAGTAATTATGTTGCTATATTTAGTAGCATGCTCTTGGCCCATTTCTGGTAACTTCCCTTTATATAAAACATTGAATGGGCTTTTCAAAACTCGGAAGGTATGTGTAGGATACTATTTAAAACATGACAGCTAGAAAGCAGAGCAATTTGGGTAGATTTTGTACACCTCATAGCTTCTGAGGAAGATCAAAAGAAGGATAATAGCTCTAAAGTTCCTTTTTAAACAATGTGTACTATTAGAAGGAAGCTTCTGCAAGTTTTATTGGCTTTCTCTTCTTCCCACAAGCAAACGATTATTTTCATTTTTTGTATGTGTCGAGCTACCAGAAGCTTTTTTTCTTTCTTCTTTTTTTAATCTGACATTGATTTATTTTTCTTCATCCCTGAGGTTAAAACGATGAAGAAAAAGAAACTATTCCTTTGGTCCAAACAATTTATTTGAAACCCTGACTTCAGAGAGGCCCAGCTAGCCTTCTTTCATTTGTTTCAAGGTGTTGGTTGGCTTCACCCTTTCTGACTTGTCCAAACACAGTGATTTCACGGCTCACAGGGAGTTGGCTCGCCGGCCTTCCCCATAGTTCCTGAAGGATTTAGTCAGGATAACAGTACCTCACCTTTGACTTGACCTGAGTTGTGAGGGTTACCGGTTTCCTCAAATTTTACCTCAAGAATGGCGCCAGGTTGTTCTCTTGGAAGCATATAAAGCTGTACTAAACAGTGGGTCTAGCATGCCCTGACCCTCTGCCGTCTTTCCTCCATCCGAGTTACCAATCTGTAGTGATTCTCCTCCTCTTCCTCCAACTACCACTAAGTTCTCCGTGTTTCATTTTTTATTTCCTTTTCCCATTTCATTTTAGTTGCTGAGCTGAGCCTGAACTGGCAACCTCACCAATAAACCTTTCAGAACGATCTCCTTTATGTCATCGTGTTCTTAAAAATACATTAAAATGGAAAATTTCAGTGAGGCTTTCAATCGATGATTTTCTTAATTTTCCAATTTTTGGCGTCGGGAGAGAAGTGTGGAGGAGAGTGGGGGGGGGGAACCCAGAATGTAAAATGGCAGGGGGAGCACGTAGGGGAGCATTTCATGTATTTTATTTTTATTTATTTATTTATTTTAAAGATTTTATTTATTCATTTGAGAGAGAGAGAGCGTGCGTGCATGAGTAGGGGGAGGGGCAGAGGGAGAAGCAGACTCCCCGCTGAGCAGGGAGCCCCATGCGGGGCTCGATCCCAGGACCCTGGGATCATGACCTGAGCCGAAGGCAGACGCTTAACGGCTGAGCCACCCAGGCACCCCGTGACTTTTTTTTTTAAGATTTATTTATTTAAGTAATCTCTACACCCAGCCTGGGGCTCGAACTCAAGACTCCAAGATCACGAGTCTCATGCTCCTCTGACTGAGCCAGCCAGGTGACCCTCAAGGGACTATTTTTTTAAATCTCAGATATTCTTGCATAAAATTGCTATAATCAAGGGAAGACAGTATTTTAAATAGGTAACTGAATATTGTTCCTGAGATTATTCATGAGAGGTCATTTTAAAGGTGTAATACATTGGGAAAGATAACATTCAGTTAACTGCCACTTTCGTTTTTTTTACTTTTTTTTTTTTTTAAAGATTTTATCTATTTGACAGAGACACAGTGAGAATGGGAGCACAAGCAGGGGGAAGTGGGAGAGGGAGAAGCAGGCTTCCCGCCGAGCAGGGAGCTCGATGCGGGGCTCGATCCCAGGACCCTGGGATCATGACCTGAGCCGAAGGCAGACGCTTAACTGGCTGAGCCACCCAGGCACCCGCGTGTCATGTATTTTAATGGAATTAGGACACACGCTCTCTGATAAGTTTGTCAAACACACGATCACGTTACATTGCCGGTGGAGGTGGGACATGTGCAAAGCAGCAGAGCTCTGGAAATAAAGCTGCTTTTTACTCCTACTCTTTATGGGCATGCATTTGAAATGGTGTTTTTACGAACAGCGTGGCCCTATAGCTCTTTTGGGAGGCAGCTCTGGCACGCCTCTGCACCAGCTGACTCTTCTTAATCCCTATTTCTATTCTTCTACTACTCTTCCCTCTTTTTCTTTCTTTTCTTTTTTTTTTTTTTTAACTTTCCTGTGCCTTCAGTGTGCACATGGGTCCTTAGCCCTTGGTGAACTAAACTCTTAACAGTATCATGACTCTTAGACCACATCAAGAAAAGTCACAAAAGGCTCCTCAAAGGATCAGAAAGAAACACGGCACCTATAAATAGTGCACACAGCTGAATTTCTAGGACTCCTCTAATCATAACTTCAACCTCAAAAAACAGCAGGAGAGGCCCTCTAATTGTTCGGAGGCTTTATTAGAATCCCCAGGGCAGGTTGGAGGTGGGGATTCTGTTTTGAAAGACTCTCAGGTGATTCCTGTTCACACCGAGGTCCCCACTGAGATCCTCCCCCAGATACTCCCGGAAGCATCAGAAATCACAATGAAATGCCATACTCCACATGACTAGTTCCACTGTAGAAAAAAAACCTGCTTCAAGGGGAAGCTATATACGTTGTCTGCATACAGCACACCGTTCCTGTTATCTGATTCTAGCCTCTCATTTTCTTGGAGCGGTTTCACAGCTTCACATGTTTTAGGTACCTGATAGACAGGCAGATGTTTTCCTGTCTGGTAGAGGTTCAATGGATTTCCCTCCACTCCCCTCGGAAAAAAACCAGTTTTGCTCCATTTGCATACTCATTTCAATATTCCTGGTCTGTAAATGTGGAAATTTGGAAAATGGCTCTGCCATTTTCTGAAGAGTCAGATTCTCTTCAACTGGTTAAAACATCTGTTGGGTCCCTCTTTGATTAATGAATAGAATCAAATCTTTAACATGTATTCGTTTTTATATCTGGAGAGGGTTGTGATTTTACCCTTCTTTGAAAGTGTTTTAAAACCATTCTCGGGGCACCTGCCTGGCTCAGTCAGTGAAGCGACCGACCCTTAGGTCTCAGCTCAGGTCTTGATCTCAGGGTCTTGAGTTCAAGCCCTGCACTGGGCTCCATGCTGGTCATGGCACCTACTTAAAAAAACAAAAACAAAAACAAAAGCAGCCCATTCTCCCCAGCCTTTACTTCTTGTTCTTTGCTAACCTCTGAGACTTCTTTCTATTTATAGGACGGGTAGTTTGGATTCCTGAATTCAGCATTTGACGGGCATATATATTTTTCATGGGCATGATGGGCCACAATATTTAGAGTTGGGATGACCCCGAAAATCCGGGACGTAGGACAGCTCCACAACACTGTCCATAGAAAGACACAGCTGGAGAAGGTCGTAGGTTCATCTAGTCCCCTCTATTACAGGAACTAAGGCCACCTGAGCCCAGAACAATGGAGACTTTTTTTCAAGATTGCACAGATTTCAAGCAGGAACAGAATGGAATTTAACCCAGTGTGGCTAATTCCAGACTCCAATGCCTTTATTACTACAGTAAAGCTACTCTTCCTAAAGTGGGAATGAAAACACAAACCTGAAAGTTACTGTAAGATTTCACTGAAAGTCGGCATCTAAAGGTGCCATGCTACCATACCTCACCCAGAGGGACCCTCAGTGAGTGAAATCCCACGACAAAGCGAATGGCGCCATCGCTGAGTCTGATTGGCCAACCGGTCTCATTAACTCACACAGACCCTTCTCGTGTCGCTTATTTTCCAGCAATGCTTAGGGACATAGTAAACGCTCAATAAAATTCCGTCCAATAGAACTGACTGTAGTAGAACTAAGAGATACGCAAAGGTCCCCGATTTGGAACAGGGGCTCCTTGAACTGTCGAACTTGAAGAAGACACCAGCTTGTTTTCCTCGTGAGTTGCGCTCGAATCCATCCGTGAACCATACATTCTAAAATCATCCAACCAGGTCTGTAAGGAATAATTTATAATCTCCAACAATTGTTGCAACTCAATATCCCGAGCCGCTTTTTCTAGAAAAATCGCTTTACATTGCTATTTACACGGGGCTATTCTCATCAACCGTGGCGAGTGGGCGCCAGGCGCGTTTAGGAACGAGGAGCTGCACTCAGGTGGGTGCCGGCTTCCTTCCACAGCAGAACTTGCCAGGTGGGTCTTCCGTTGCAGCAGATGACGCGAGGGGAGGGGCCCCATTAAGCAAAGGCGCTCTGAAGCATAGATGCCCAGAGGCCCGAGGGCTCTTTCGACCAGGAGCTAACAATATTTTTATATACTCTGTTTCCACCCGCCACCCCCAGCTGTTTCCTTCGCTGCCTGAGCTGTTTGGCTCTGTCTGAACTGGGCTGATGAAGCCTTTTCTGGCAGGTTGCCCGGGGAGCAGTCTCCTGCAGATTCTGCCCCTCTCCAGGAGCCGCCTGCCTTCAGGATAATGGGCAGCATTGAAAGCTGCAAGGCGTTTGGTCGACAAGGTCAGAGTGCCTTTCATTCCTGCAATAATCAACCAGTGTAGCTCTTCCTCAGACCTGGGGAGAGAGAAGATAGAGGTCAAAAGAGCAATTACATTTCACATTGACTCCAGAAAAGGCTCGGATCACAAGACCGAAAAGAAAAAACGGATTCTAGCCTCATTCTCATCCCTTCCCTTTGTGGTCATCTTTGTTATTAACACTGGCCCGAAACCATAACAAGTTTTAGCTTGATGACGTGAAAGAAAGCATTTTCCGCCTGCCGATGAGATCTTTCTTCTGAGACATTTAGCACTGTCAGCATATTGCAAAAGAATGCAAATGAGCTGCAGGATCTATAACCAGAGACAGTAAGCAAAGGCCATTAATTATGTTTTTAAAAAATGTTAACCCTAGCAGACTGTATAACAAGCAATTGTGCTAATTTCAATCTGTAATCAGTCCCTGCATTAGCATAACTTTATTTATTTAGCATTAAGGCAACAATTTCGAGAATATAATTCAGTTGGAAATGTCAGTAATTTCGCAGTGGCAGATTGTTGTGACAAAGTTACCTCTGTTTGACCTTACAGCTGCCAGGACTAATTACTTTAATTGCACTAATTGCACTGACCATTCCAGTGCTTAGTGTAGCTGTTATGCTAACCACTGAGCAAATCAACCGGGCTGATTTCTCAGTAAAATTTAGGGCTCTTTCCTTCTAACTCTCCTTTGATTCTTTTCTGCATTTTGAGAACCCAGATAATCCACAGATTACCCGTGCTGGCATTGAGATCGAGAATTTTGAGGAAAACCCTTGAAAGAAAAAAAAAAAATCTGTATTTCCTAACTGATCCTTAATCGCTCATTGCTGACTCCATGATAAAATAACACCATCCAGTTTCCTAATGACCGAGAAGGGTTTAAAAAAACGCTTGGGGCAGTTTGTAAGCTAACAAACCTTCATTTCACATTTTGGAATGAAGGCCCCTTTAAAAGTCTGTGGTCTTTGTTTTCACCCCGTGGAGTGAATACATAGTTTCCCCTGGGATTTGACTCAACACAAGTTGAAATACACAGCTAGGTCATAGTTTAAGACCTAAGGTCTTCTGAATCTAAAAAATACGTATTTTTTTCCTGATGAGGAAAGCTCCACAGCATATTTAATAAATAATTTGCTACCAGGAACACCTCTATTTGTTGAAATGAAGAACTCTTGAAATACCCATTCTTACACACAAAACTATGGAATCGGAAAGTCAGAAGGCCTACATGTCATCCAGTTCATACACCCAACCAAGGCAGGCTTCCTCCTTGTTTCTCCCAGATGATCATCTAATCTTTGGTTAGACACTTTGTTCAACAGCGTGGATCCCTAAAACATTCTCTATATAATGATACAAACTTGTCTGTCTTGTTACAACTTTCATTCACTAGGTAATAAATGTATTGAATGATTGCTACGTTCCAGGTACTGTTTTAGACCCTTGACATGCATTGATTCCCTTCATGCTCCCAACAGTGCTTTGCAATATGTATTATGATTATTGTCGTCGTTGTTAACCATATGAGGGAATGTAATTCATGGCAGAGCCTGGATTCGAATCCAGATATTTGGGTCTGGAGCCCCTGACCTTGATCTGGATGCTAGACTGCCTCAGAATTAGATCGTATTCTTCCTCCGTTGAGGAAGGGTCCATAGAATTGATAAGGCAGCTCTCCTGCTGTGTCCATGACCCTGGCTAGCTGTCTCTGGTTCCTCATGTGGCACAGCTTCTCTTGAAAGTGAGGCACCCAGATCCCAATAAAGACTTAACACTCACAGTGTGTGTACTACTTAAGGCTAAGTTTGACTTACCTGCAAGCTCTTACTTAGCCCATATATCATGTCCTTGGGGAAGTTTCCTTGATCCCGGGTCAACCTTAGGAAGCCTTATGATAAGCTCTGGTGGGACTATAAGGCTTTCTTTATTAGCATGAACTCCCTGCAATTCAACAATTAAGTAAGCCAGACACCCAGGCTTTAATAGGGAAAGGAGAAGTGGTGGTGTTCAGTTTCCACGGTTTTATCCTTCATTAGACAATCCCACACAAAGTGTGAAGAAATTCACAAAACTCTGGATTCCTTAAGGTTCGCGCTGTATATTCCAATTACGTGGTATATCCTCAAGAAGAAGTATGGCTCTGTTAGTTTTCTCTCCCCCAGTTCATCCACGGCTCCTTATGGCACGTGGAACCATCGTTGTGGCTTCTCTGATAGGTAATAAAGCCTTTGGACCTAGACTTTATCCTTTCCTCTTTGGCTCCTTTCTATCCAGCTATTTTCTTGAACATCACCTGTGACTCTGGCCAGCCAACCGGGCTTCTCACTGGGTCTTACACATACGCCAGCCTTCTGTCTCCATGACCAGGCTCATGTGGTTGCACTCGGCTCACATTCTCCACGCCCCTGTCTGCTCTCTGCTTGTACAAAAGATCTGTGAAATCCTTTGCGTATAGACACTCATCTCAACAGCACCTCCACATCTTTTCTAGAGACTTTGCAGCGGGCTGTTCTGTCAATTCTATCTTCCAAGCCTCTCTCCCCACCTCTGTCCTCTGCCCCTTGCACCTCCCTTTCGTCACCTAGTGCCTGGATGCTTGCAGTAGTGGCCCAGCTCCTGGCTGGCCCACCTCTGTGGTCCTGAGCACACTGCTGCATTCCCCTATGGAAAATCATATGGGGCTTGCCGTCTGCATTTACCCCTGCCTGTTCTCATTACTCAGGCACATCGACCAGGCATCTTTACGTTTGCAGTCTGCGGTCATTCTTCTGGTGGAGAAGCCAGAGCAAAGTAAGAGCTGAATAATTCTATTTGTTCTTTGTCTTGTTGACTTACGTCACAAAAGCAACAATGTTCCTTGTTCTTCTTGCTCCTTACACGTTGGTACAAAGTCATTTTTTTTATCATCCTTTTATTTCCCAGCAAAATTGAGCTTATTTTTTACTTTATTCTTTTTGTTTGTTTGTTTTATGATACTGTTCTTCTAGGTCTGTGCGGTTGCATTGCTTTTGTTCTTGGCTACAAGTTCTTTGATCTTTCAAGCAGGCTTTCTAAAATTGGAGCTCAAAGGAGAGTTCTCTAAGTAACCATATTGATTTCTTTAGTTTCTCTCGCATATTCGGCTAATTGTTTTTTATTTTTTATTTTTTTTTAAAGATTTTATTTATTTGAGAGAGAGAATGAGAGAGAGCACATGAGAGGGGGGAGGGTCAGAGGGAGAAGCAGACTCCCTGCCGAGCAGGGAGCCCGATGCGGGACTCGATCCAGGGACTCCAGGATCATGACCTGAGCCGGAGGCAGTCGCTTAACCAACTGAGCCACCCAGGCGCCCTCGGCTAATTGTTTTTTAAAAGATAGAATTTCATCTTAATTGCAGGAAACAAACTGAGGGTTGCTGGAGTGGGGGGTGGGGTGGGAGGGATGGGGTGACTGGGTGATAGACACTGGGGAGGGTATGTGCTCTGGTAAGCGCTGTGAATTGTGCAAGACTGTTGAATCTCAGATCTGTACCTCTGAAACAAATAATGCAATATATGTTAAGGAAAAAAAGAGAAGAAGAAGAAGGTAGCGGGAGGGGAAGAATGAAGCGGGGGAAATCGGAGGGGTAGACGAACCATGAGAGACGATGGACTCTGAAAAACAAACTGAGGGTTCTAGAGGGGAGGGGGGTGGGGGCATGGGTTAGCCTGGTGGTGGGTATTGAGGAGGGCACATTCTGCATGGAGCACTGGGTGTTATGCACAAACAATGAATCATGGAACACTTCATCTAAAACTAATGATGTAATGTATGGGGATTAACATAAGAATAAAAAAAAATTAAAAAAAAAAAGATAGAATTTCATTTTCTATTCCTTCTGGACCTATCTATACCTTTTCAAAACCCTCTGGCCATGAGGCCGAACCTATATACATTTTTAAACTTCCTGAAATCTGCTTTTCCATAGTCTACGACACATGTCAGATACTGATTGGTATTCCTGTTTTTCGCTCATTTGAATTCTAAGAAGACCTCATTTCCTCCCGAGTTTTTCAGCACGTGGTTCTTATTTATTTATTTGTTTTTATTTTTTATTTTTTTAAGTAGGTTCCACACCCAGCGTGGAGCCCAACGCGGGGATTGAACTCACAACCCCGAGATCAAGACCTGAGCCGAGGTCAAGAGTTGGATGCTTAACCGACTGAGCCACCCAGGCACCCTGGCACTTTTTTGTTCGAAACCTGCCTTTCCTTGAAGATCAGATTCAGGTTTAGAGTAATGGTGTCTTCCACGTCCAAGCTGACCGTGTAATCTGCTGAGTTGAGGACCTCTGTTCCCGGAGGAGAGAGGGGCTCTCCACCCCCAAACTGCCTAATATGATGGGTGGTCCTCCCAAGCTTTGGCTCCTGTGTACTAGCACTAGCTAAGAATGCTGGCCAAGTAAGAGCGGGGGCAGCCCTGGGAGAGGTACCCAGCCTCCTTTACTGGAGGGGAGGCTACCAGGTCAGTCGCTCGCCAAAGTCATTGACTGCCATTGCCCTTTGCCTACAGCGGTTCCTCGGCAGGTGCAGAGCGGAGGTGGTGGTGTGGAGGAGGTAAAGGAACTGACACGGGAGAGATGGAAAATGAAGAAGCACGGAGGGGGTGGGGGAGTAAAATCCACTGAGATGTTCTTGTGCACCAGGCACTGTGAGAGGCCCTTCCACACGCCAATCCCTTATTCCTCCCCAGGCCATAGTAACACACATGGCAGCTGTGCATTAGCTAAGTTGCTTGACTTCTCTGAGTCACAGAGCCAGGGAATGCAGAAGCCAGGAATTAAATTTAACATTGACGATGAGAGGATAATGAAACAAAACTAAACCAGGAACATATACTTCATTGCAATGTGGTCATCTCCGTTATGCGCACCACAGGAATAACGACCTTACGAGGACACGTACATACAAGTCAATGCCTAGTACAACCAACTTCAGGAGAATACCTATTCGGTGGCACATTACTAATAATTTTCATGTTCACCACTAGAATTTTATCATATCTCCTTTCTCGAAATGTGTAACCATTATTTCGATATTTTTGCCAGGCCGGCTTTTCTATTTGCGTGGTTCTGTTTTGTTTTAGTTTAAAATTCTATTGGTGACATTTCTTGGTGAAATGAAGAGAAAACGAAGCAACACCAAAGTGATAGTCACAGAATTTGTGACCCTAAAAGGAACTAGTTTCTTGGTACATTACTGTCAGCTAACCATATAAATGTTCTTTGAAAAGTCTGCTTCTAGATGTTAATGGAAGTATTGATTTTCACCTGTCTTTTTTTTTTTTTTATAACATCTATTTACCGTGCTACCTCCTCATCTCCATTCTGAGCTCTGCTCTCTTGAGTGTCCGTGTCAGAGGCAAGTGCCAAAATCAAGGTGACTAAGCAGGTGTCAAGCCAGTTGCAGAGACAGAGAGAAGACTTAACTAATGGCATTGGTCTTCCAAGTCAATGGACCCTGTCTCTCCTAATTTCATTATCAATTCACCACAGGAACCTGACAGAGTCAGTATGTTAAGTCAAATTCAAAGGCTCAAAAAACGAAAAGAGAAAAAGAAAATCCAATTTCAGAGTCGGGTAAAAACATCATAATTCAAAGAAAATCTTTATTATTGATTTATAGCTGCACACTCTTGTCCAAAGATTTCCTCTTTAAATTGAGAATGCTAATGATTTCCCATCCTGAAATTAATCCAAAAGTTGCACACGTTTTAAAAAGGCCCTAATTGTTGTATTTCAAGCAGGGAAGTGCCAAAGCCGAGCCTGCTTCTTTCGGTGACCGTGGGTGATGACGCGCCCTGGGCTTCTTGAGAATCACCCGCTTCCTTGGGAGGCTTTCTTGTGTGTGCCAAGAGGCCATAAATTTGAGATGGAATATCCTGTTTGTTGAGGCTCCTGTACATGCAATCCAATTGCTCTCTGATAAACAGATCTGTTTGGGACAAAAGTTCCTGCCTAAGTGGTTTAGAGACTTGGTTGTTCTGGTGGGAGAGGAGACACCGTCCTCATGTGCAGATAAGTCAGGCAGTCTGGAGTCTCTGCAAGGCACCACATCAGTTCCAGAGGAAGCCCAAGACAACCAGGATAGCTCCAGTGACCTAACACAGATTTGAAACCAGGAAAAAGGAAACAGTTATTTGTGGGGAACAGGAAATAGATATTAAGAGGATACTGACACAGAGTCCTGTTGCTACCAAATATTTTTATTTACCCTGTGCAATTCTATGTATTTTTGTAAGCCATGTTAAATTATTTTAAAAAGAATATGGGGTTGTTACTTTATTAGGAAAAAAAAAACAAAACAAAACAGAGATTCAGGCACTTTCTTAATGTTCCTTAAAAGAAAAAAGGAAGAACAGCTTATATTCCTAGTTAATCATCCACCTGGTTTTGGCAAATCGATTGTATCAAAATATTGATTGGAGTCCTTTGCAGCTACCTCAGAATTTGCCTTTAAGGTAAGTTTATAATTTTGATTGGTGCATACATTAAAGAGATTTATCTTTTATTTATTTATTTTTGTTTTTTGTTTTTGAGAGAGAGAGTGGGCACGTGTTGGGGGAAGTGGGTGGAGGGGCAGAGGGAGAGAATCTCAAGCAGACTCCCCACTGAGCACAGAGCCCAACATGGGGCTCAGTCTAACCACCGTGAGATCATGACTTGAGCTGAAATCAAGAGTCAGACACTTAACCGACTGAGCCACTCAGGCGCCCCTCATTAAAGAGATTTAAATGTTAAAATGCATGCTTCCACAACCTTCTGCTCATGTACCTATTAAAGGCACCTTTCTGTCTGTATTGTAATTAGTCATTCATATGTTGTCTTTCCCACCAGACTGAATTCCTGGTGGGATCACAATGTCCTCAGTGCCTCCAAGCATCCCTGAAAGAGAAGACATACAGTAGACCCTATCTGGGATTAATATTAAATAATACAATATAACTAATTTGCAGGATAGTTACAAGGATTAAATAGAGTAACATAAAAATCCAACATAAATCTGAATCCCAGTAGAGACTCAACATGTTAGTTCTCTGCCCCCTCCTTTGAATGAAAGGAAAAAAGATTCTTTAATTTTTAAAGCTGTGTCGAATACTCAATATCAATTTCCATTTAATAAAAAAATATCTATTTTGCAGAATCTGATTTGCTCTTAAGAATAATTGTATTTGGGGCGCCTGGGTGGCTCAGTTGGTTAAGCGACTGCCTTCGGCTCAGGTCATGATCCTGGAGTCCCGGGATCGAGTCCCGCATCGGGCTCCCTGCTTGGCAGGGAGCCTGCTTCTCCCTCTGACCCTCCCCCCTCTCATGTGCTCTCTGTCTCTCTCATTCTCTCTGTCTCAAATAAATAAATAAATAATCTTTAAAAAAAAAAAGAATAATTGTATTTGGTGTATTTAGCTATTCAAGGCCTAGGTGGATAGATAGGAACAGAAAAAAAATAAGAAACAGAAAATCTGGCTTCCTTCTTATCAACAATTCATGGGGAAGGTAGCCTTAGGAAAATGTTGGTCTCCTTTCTTCTACCTTCTCTTATCAGTCCCGGGGACTAATCTGGATCTTTTGTCCCTTGTGGGTGAACACCCAGGCCCTAGGCACAGGCTGGCTTTAAGGGAGCTGTGGAAAATTCGGCACCGATGGCTCCAACCAATGTTTCCCCAGACTGAGTCACTCACTCTACTGCACACGTTTCACCGTAGATGGACTGGCTAGAGATTTTCGGGCAATTTATATGCAGGTTAAAAAATATCCTGCATAATTATATGTAGTTGAGGTTGCAATATAAGTAAGTAGATGACAAAAAACAAGAGATCTAACAATTTGACTTGCTTCTTTTGCTTTCATTGCCAAAAAAGGGTCTTTAGTCATTCTGATTAAATACAAATTCTATTCGATAAAGCCTTAAAAAAAAAGACAAGGGTTTTTTTCCTTTCCTTTTTTTTCACTTTTACTACAACTTTAGTTTCATTGTTTGATAATTTACTTTTCAACAAGAGCTATGTTATTACTTCTGATTAAAGGTAATGGGACACTAGGGTATCAGTGTCTTAAATTTTAGATAAAAATTTAGCATAAAGTTTAGATTCAAAAGGAAAACTACATTCAGCCTGATTCTGGTTTTAAAATGAAAATGCTATCGTACTAAAGAATTACACATGAAACTACAACTTTTGGAAAGCTGCAATTTGGTGGAATGTTGCCTAAGAAAACATCATGGAAAACCAAAAATCATTAAAAGTATAAAAATTTTACCAAACCACCATCTAATTAATGAAAGAGGGTATAGTTACTTTTATTCCTGAAAATGATCAATTTAATCAGAGCCTTTCAGTACGTCCATTTGTTTCTTTGGATGGAAATTGTACTTTTGCTATTTCATGGATGCCAGTCAGGCATATGAGATTTATAAAATCATTTAGGATAATCACAAAAAACAATTATTTGTAACAAATAAAGACTTTCTAGAAAGCTTAAAAAAAAAAAATACCCTACATACAGCACCCGTGAAAGAGAGTGACTGCTCTTTCCACACGTGGTCTGGCCTATTCTTGTGAAAGTGACCATTTGGCGATACTGAATTTCCTCTGTGGGTGATTTCCATGGGACCCTAACTAGCCACAAAAGAGGAACAAAGTATGTCCCTTTCCAACAACAGTATCTACCATTTTGATGACTTCTAAACACATCTCTCTCCACTAAACTTTTTTTTTTTTTTTAAGATTTTATTTATTTTTTGACAGAGAGACAGCGAGAGAGGGAACACAAGCAGGGGGAGTGGGAGAGGGAGAAGCAGGCTTCCTGCGGAGCAGGGAGCCTGACTCGACTCGGGGCTCGATCACCCGACCCTGGATCATGATCTGAGCTGAAGGCAGACGCTTAACGACTGAGCCACCAAGGCGCCCCTCCACCAAACTTCTGATCTCTTTCAGTTGCTAGTGAAAAGGGCTTTAAAATATCCAGTTCGTGAATCCTGCTTTTTTGGGTTGTCATTCAAAAAAGATCACAGCAGTGCCTCAGATCAACTTAGAAGAGACTCTGGAAAGCACACCTACAATGAGATCTCCTCACTCTGGTCTCTGTGTGTCACTGAGACACACGTGTCCCTGGACCGGGGGGAACAGCACAGAGCTGATTCTACCTGCAAGCGATTCTTCTGCTTATTCTTTGAAAAGTAAGCTGGACAGACTTCTCTGGAACTTCCTTTTCCGAGCCTGCCAACAAAGCCCTCTGGTCATCTATATTGTTTCACTTCAAGAAATGGGCTGTATTTGACATTTTGTGGTCTATGCAGAAACCAGAAAAGAAATGAGTCCAAGAATTTGAGTCAGGCATGAGCACTGATCTAACAAAGCAACACGCTCCCCTGTGACTCTGTGGGGGAAAAAAAAGCATTTTAAATACTTTTGGCCTCTAGAGTATCCAATGCAAAGCTTGATATTTGACCATATAGATGAATAGTTCTCAGCTCTGGATATATCTTAAACACACTGGAGACGGGGCGCCTGGGTGGCTCAGTCGTTAAGCGTCTGCCTTTAGCTCAGGTCATGGCCCCAGGGTCCTGGGATCGAGCCCTGCATTGGGCTCCCTGCTCAGCGGGCTCCCTGCTCCATGGGGAGCCTGCTTCCCTGTCTGCCTGCCACTCCCCCTGCTTGTGCTCTCTGTCAAATAAATAAATTCTTTAAAAAAACCTAAACACTGGAGACATTAAAAAAAAGGTAAGAGAAGGATAAGGAGAAGAGGAGGATAATGTACATATGACCAAAAAAAAAAAAAAGTTGAAGCCATGTAAAAAAATTTACAGTGAAATAATGGTCTCTCCCATCCCGGCCTTCAGTTTCCCAGGCTCCAATTCCTTCTCCTTTGGGATCAAAAAATATGTAGCTGTCCAGTCCTCAGCTCATACCTACTGATTCAATATAACTGGCAGGTTATACTGGGGATCCCAAGGGATCCTACTGCTCGGTCAGGTTAAGAACCCCTGATCTGGATGAGGGGACCGAACTCCCAGGACCCCAGACTACATGATGCAGGGGCTCGGGGACAGAGCATAGAGGACATAGAAGAATTGGAAATCCCTTACTGTATGCACTTGTGAGGAGGAGGGGGTTTGTACTATGCGTTTAAGAGACAGTCTAATAATATAGTTAAAATGAAACAACACAACCATAAAGCAAACAAACTGCCTGGGACTTAAGAAAAATGTCCAGCTCTGACTCTGCCAATAATTCCATGGGACACTGTCATCCTCCTCTCCAGCCCCAACTCCAGTAGGAAAAACTGACCCTCAGAAATTTGTAAATTTGACTTCTCAACTCTTCTGCAGTATAAAAGCCTGGTGGCCTACACTGGACCCCTTCATACTTTCTTCTTCCCAATAAATTCCAGGTTTAGTCAAGTATCTGAGCGGCCTGACACAGCCCAAATTCTTCAAGGGAAGTTGACCCCCACATAGCCCAGGGGAGAGCCCCATGGGAGGAGGGATAAGTCCTTCTGGCTTCAGAAATGAGTAGGTGATCCCAACTCTGCTTAATAAAAAGTGAAGACAGATTTTTGGGAGGTATGTGAACTGGGAGAAGCCTGGTTCCCTCTCCCACTAAATGGGACCAAGCACACAGCCACGGCTGGGCTGCAGCCAGCCCGTGGTTCATGTGCAGGGAGCCCGGGCGCTGAGCACACACACGCATCCTGCACAGAAGAAAGACTCAAATAACCCACGTCAATACGCTTAACCACAGGCTCCAACAATGACGGAGCCCTCACACTGCATCTGGACTTCCTGAGACAGGAGCCAGTAAATCCAGTTTCCACAATTTTAAGCTGAGTTCTCTTGTCACCCGGATCTGACGTCTTCCCAAGCCGTCCAGCTTCTCGAAGGCTGGATCTCTCCCTGGAGACTCCAAGTCGCTCCCTCCTCTCTGGGGGTGCTCACTGCGGGGCTGTGTGCCTTATTTTTCTTTCGGTCCCTCTCAGCTCTATGGCCTCCAGATAACCGAGTGACTATGAATTTGGCCATTTTTATCATTTCTTCCCTGTCGACTCCCGGCCCATCACAAATTAGCGTTGAGGAACGTGGAAGGGTATATATATATATGGCTCGTTCTCATTCACAGTAAGGGGGTGCTTTACCCAGCAACAAGGGCAGAGGGAGCTTACATTCAGATGGTCCCCAACACCACAAATCTAGGGGTGCCTGTAAGAGATATTACCAACATCCCCTCTACCTTTTACTAAGAAAATGACCATCTGAATCTTAATGTTAAGTGAACAAGAAAAGGATTTTTTTTTTTAAGATTTTATTTATTTATTTGAGAGAGAGACAGAGATCATGAGCAAGGGGAAGGGGTAGAAGGAGAAGCAGGGAACCCGATGTGGGACTCGATCCCAGGACCCTGAGATCATGACCTGAGCTGAAGGCAGAGGCTTAACCGACTGAGCCACCCAGGCGCCCAAGAAAAAGATTGTTTTATATAGAATGTGAAAGTTCTTTGTTCTTTATCTTGGGAAAGTGATTTTATAGGAACTCAGGGAAGAAGGGGAAAGAAGGAAGGAATCTTTTTTTTTTTTTTTAAGATTTTATTTATTTATTTGACAGAGAGAGACACAGCGAGAGAGGGAGCACAAGCAGGGGGAGTGGGAGAGGGAGAAGCAGGCTTCCCGCTGAGCAGGGAGCCCAACGCGGGACTCGATCCCAGGACCCTGAGATCATGACCCGAGCTGAAGGCAGACGCTTAACGACTGAGCCACCCAGGCGCCCCCCCCCCCCTTTTTTTTTTTAAACTCATCTTAGGTCCCAGGGTGCTTTCATATGTAACTTCATTCACATCTTACGACAAGCCTGTAAGGTAGGGTATTTTTATCTGCAGTTTACATTTGGGTCAAATGAGGCTTAGAGAAGTAATTTTCAGGGCGACTTAAAGTGCATGTCAAAGCCAGATTCACACCAAGGGCTGTAGGACTCCAAAGCCACGTATTTCCTATACCTTAAATATTTTTGTCCCTCCATCTATCCCCCTGGGAAGGTTTTGGGACTTCTGCAATCCCCTGAGAGGTCTCTTTGCTGAGCAAGTAGCCCGCATCCCGTGGGCAGCCTTCTGGTGGCCGGATGTTTGGTTGTCCGTCTCTGGGTCAGGCCCTCGGAAGCCAGCCGGACGCCGGGCTGCTCCTTTCCCAGGTGACTGCTGTAAACTCAAGGTCACTGAATAAATGGCCGATAATGAGGCTGTGCTCCTGTCACGTTATTTCCCTGACTTGATTCCTCTACAATAGGAATCGTGGTCTGCTCTTGTCTGGTGGTCACCACATGGGAAATTATACCTGGCTACAGCCACCAACCTGGTCTTATGGATCTCTGTGGTTTATTGAATTATTCACAAATACCTACTACCCTGTTTCTAGGTTGCACATTTTCTGCAATCTATGAAGCAGTCGGTCCCAGCTCTTAGTGAAATCTGCTACCGTGCCCAGAGACCTTACATTCCTAGTACTCTCTGACAGGTTGATCTTAGACTTTGATGACTCACCTTGAGCAGAATGGGCGTGCTCCCTTTCCAGGACGATCCCTCGTCGTGATGTCAGAGCAGTGTAAGGAAATGGAGAGAGAATGGATGGGGAAAGATCAGGACAGGTTGAATGGGCAGAACTGCGGATGTGATTGCTACTAATTCTGTCTACACGGACGTTGCTCTAGTTGAGTGATGTCAATATCAACTATAAAATTATAACAATGAAACTATAATGAGGCTCAGATGATTTGAGTCACGTTCCCTACCATCACGAACGGTTGGTAGGTAGAGACTTGAACCTGGTCGGTACCAGACCCTCCACATGCATCTCTATCTCTATCTCATATCATCTCTACTACACTTTCAGAAGGTGGGTGCTGTCCTCTCATAGTTCTTCTGGAAGCCGGAAGTCGAAACTCAAGCATCATGCCCCCTTCAAAGGCTCTAAGGGAGAATCCTTTCCTTCCTCTTCCAGCTTCTGGTGACTCCCCAATCTCCCCCTCCATCTTCTTCCTTCTGTGTCTATGTCCCTGTAAGGACACTCACTGGATTTAAGAGCCCCCCACCCCCACCCCATCCAGGACAATCTCATCTGGATCCTCACCCTAATTCTATCTGCAGAAACCTTATTTCCAAATAAGGCTGCATCCTGAGGTTCTGGATGAACATGGATTTCTGAGGGATGCGGGTCCCGAAATGGAATGCTTAAGGTCACACGACTCTGTGGGCTAAAGATCTCACTACAAACTACATCTTTTTGACAGTAAGTCTTGTTTATAACAACTTCAGAGACCAGCCTCGGGGCTTCCCAGAGTTCAGCGGTGGGCTTTGCATGGGGAAGCTAGGGCAAGCTAGGGCGAGACTGGATGACAATGTAGCTCTGGCTAAGGTCACCCACCCAATAGACGTGGTCATGTAGAAATGCTAAGAACCACAGGAGCATTTTTGGTGGAACGACTAGATCAGAACCATGCCTTAAGAAGCTCTGGGAGGAAGGGTTAATGCATTAAGAGCATGTCACACGGGATGACAAATGGTATGAAGATGGTATGAATGACAAAGACAACAATGACGAGATACTGTGATGACAGCTGAATGATGGGACAACGAAGAGAGAGGCTCCCAGGAGTTTACAGGCTTAGAAAATACATGCAAGAGCAGGAGATTTTAAGTGAATTAACGAAAACTATATTCTTGGATGTTTAGAGGGAGCAGAGTATCAAAAACAATTAGAACATTACTTTTTTGGCTATGCTTCTCTTAGTTGAGATACGTCTCCAAGGCTGGTCAAAGTTTTGGTCATGACCTGATCAATATCATACCCAGATGACACAGACATTCGTGGAAAATTCCCGCCATTCTGTTGGAAGTTTTCCATCTTCTTTCCAAGTAGTCCCCAAATCTCGGGAAGAAAAGGCATGGTTCAAATCTTAGGAGGTGAAGGAATCAAGGAAAGGTCAGGAGTGGAGGAAAGGGAGGGCATCCCCCCAATCTAGCTAATAAAAAGCAAGGACCAGAAATCTGATAACATGAAAATCAGATTTACAATGGTGAATTAAGTCTAAAATTCAGAAGCAGTCTTCAGACTCTTGTGAAACATGTTGGTCTTCGACTTCCTTATAAACTTCCTTCTGCCCGGGGAGACACAGACTGTCACTACACACTGGGTAAGCCCTAAGTTTGGGGCACCCTTTTCTAAGCAAGTTAATGAAATCGAACAAAAGGAACGTGCGGTGGTGTCGCTGCAATCAGAAAAAGAAAAGAATTCCTTGTCGAAGGTGTGCAACGCATCAAATTAGGTTAACGGTCTTCCTCAGGCAGATTCCTTAGGTAATCTGGTAACCCACCTAAGGAAGTCCCAAGGAAGTCCCAGCTTGTACTTACAAGCCATAAAGACGCTTTCTCCAAAAGTCCTCCAGAGACATCAGAACCGTCCGTCTTTCATTAATACGCTTCTTTCAAGAGAAGATATGAGGGCGTTGGGCATGTGTCTGCTTGCGAGGCTAAGAGGGAAAATGTGTTTTTTCCTCAAGGCTGTGTGTCATTGCAGCGGTGGAGAGAGCAAGGCTATGGAGTGCAAGTCTGACCTCACCTAGGCAGCAAAGCATCTGAGAATTTATTTCGTCCCTTTTGCATTTTGTATTACAGCCCAGCAGTTTGCTGGGGACTTGAGTCTTGAAACATCCTTTGTGTTTTGAGAACGGTGCTGAAATGTTTCCCTTGCAACGGACTTAACAAGTGAAAAATGGAGGGGTTTTTTCCCCCTCATTTTCAGACATAATCTCGGCAGAGTGTTTAAAAGAAAGATAAACCAAGTGTCAGGAACACTTACAAAAGAATGCTAACACAGAGAGGCGAGGTGAGGCAGGGAACAGAATGGATGGATCCTGTCAGGGGGTGGGGGCCCCTGCTGGTATGGCTGATCCCTGATGCTGAGTTCTCTCCTTTGGGATGATTGACACTGTCCTCATTCCCAATAGCCCCAACAAGGCAGAAGTGCAAAGGAAGCTCCCTTCCTCTTCTTCTCTGCTCCATGGGGTACGTCATAAAGTCCTTCTCGGTCCCCGAGTCCTCTACTTGCAGAGAGGTTAAGAGTCTGAGTGTGAGAATAAATGCTTAACTTCCCAGATTACCTTGTTCCCTGGGAGGCGTTGTCCAAACCTAACAGAATCAGTATGGATGCTCCGAATCTGCCTGCTCTCAGCACCCACAGATGTTTTCCTTTGGCACAGACAATAAGCATCTAGGATGAAATGTTACCATTTAATAATTAATACCATTCAGACTCTCCCTCCCTTCTGCTGGAAGTTGGTCCTTCGGCATAACCACTGATGTGCTGACGTCCATGCTCTTGTAACATTATACTCAGGATAAATGCGCTTTCATTTCCCAAGATGTACTAATTGTAGTTTCATAAACCGGGTCATATGTTGGAATCTGTTCCTATACCTGCAGTTAGTTACATTTATATATAAAAATTGGCAAATGATTTCTTTCAAAGAAATTACGAATAGGGATTCTCTAACATTGCCCTGAATATTTTAATTGTGAAATCCCTAACTTTTTTTTTTAATCATCTGTTGAGCAGCACTCTATCACAGGATTATATAAGACAATGCCTGTTTCTGAATGTAGATACCTTCCTTTTTTTAAATCACACTACACATCTCTAAAATATAACCTTCGGGGAATCTGAGTGAGAGGTGTCTGGATAGCCTTTGTATTATCCTCTCAACTTTCCTGTGACTCTGAAATTATGTTGACATGAAACATTTTTTTAAAAAATCTGAACCATACCCGAACTAGCTTGATACACTCTTTTCAAATAAGCTGAATCTTCTATCTCCAAAATCAGTAACGGAAGTAAATCCAACCTTCTGTATACAGAAAACATTTAGATTAAAGGTTCTACCCTACTACCTATAGAAACATAAAGTAGCAGATATGTTTGTTGTGTAACTAACAAGGTCACAGGCTGTTCAGCGGCTGGAGCAAACTCGATTAAGACCGTGATAATCTTTTGAAAGATTGTCATTTATCTCCATTTGAAGGGCATTATCTTAGTTCTTCAGCTATCACAGGGAGCAAGGTTAACAAATATTCAGTGATGAATTTCTGAAAGCTGTAGTCAGATCTTGTTCTCCTACACCCTTCTAAAGGGCCGTCAAAAGACAGTGAAATAAAAATTGTCGAATTTGTGCACAGACTTACTTAATGGCTGTTATCTGAGAAAGTGGTTTATGATTCATATAGTCACTATCTTTACTTAAGCAATTTCTCATTTGCTTTAGATGGAAGACAATCTGTTCCCATTGCTCACGTGGGAGAGATTACCACAAACGGCTCTTGTTTACTTGAAATAAGAAGCTATGAGACACAAAATCCACCCAGAGGGGATCTGTGCTTTCAAAAGAGTCTCATACTTTTGCTAAAGGGTCAACATTCTTGACTGTCTTCTTACTAAGCGGATTTGATTTACCTGTGGGGTTTTGGGTCTATAAATAGTCTTGACCATTTCAAGCGGGTTTTGATACTAATTTTTAAGGAGGAAGGAACTGGAATGATGGAGCATGTTCTATGTGCTAGGAGTTCTGCTTAGTAAACAAGTTATTCTCACTGAATTTTCCCGACCACTACGGAAGACGCGCATTAGTTTATCCTACAGATGAGCACCTCTAAGTGCGGAAAGATGAAGTAAGCGCCACTAATTCACATAGTGAGTCACTGAGAAGTGAACTGGGGAAAAATTCGCCCCCAAGTTGTATCTTTCCATTACTATCTGTGCCGGCAACTTTGTCAAATGTTTTTGCATAATTTTTCCTGGTCATTTGCCCAAGTGACTACAAAAAATCTGGGACCAGATTTTTTGAGGTGGAGTGTGTCTTCACAGACATGGGACAGACCTGGAAAATCTCAATAATATGCACTAACGTGGCCTTACTTTTTTTTAAGGAGGGGAAGTGGGTATGGGCCAAGTAAAGGGAAGGAGAAACTAATAGGTCATTCCTTGTGAGTCATATACTAAGATTCCCAGATCCTCTAGCTTTCTAAGATTATTTTATGAAACTTAACTTCTTGCCACCGTTATACCAGGGGCGCCGACCAGGGAACTGGGGTAAAGGAGAACCGTGCAAGCAAAAAAAAGTCTTGTGTGCATAGGCTTTGTTTTTCCATTTTTTAGCAGTTTTTCATTATTTTAGGTCCACAGAACCTCCCACATGATTAGGGCAAATCCTCTCAGCACAGGAAAGACACCAGGAATACCTCCCTTTGTTGATAACCCAGGTATAATTAAAATAATGAAGCATGGCCCCACGGGCTTAAAAAAATGGAGTATATTTAGAGACTGATATTGAACAAATTTAATGCTTCTACCTGCAAAATATTAAATGCAGATCATATTTTTGCTATTCATAACTGCAGGGTTAAAGATATTTTCATTCACAGTCACACGATATAAGCTTAAGGTAGTGTGATGATAGGAGTCAGACACACCGGATGCATTTGTCAAAATTCATCAAGTGTACACTTAAAAAGAATGATTTTAAAATATAAATATTTTATCTCAATAAACCCGACTTAAAAAAAGGTTACCATCTTGTCAGTATATACCTCTGACTACATAACCTTATTTGAAGATACTGCTAAAAGCTTATGCTTGAGTCTTTCAAGAATGTGATGCCCAGGCAAGGTCTGATTGTCTCCCCGGAATGCAGAAAAGTGGGACTCATCTGGCTTTTTCAGGATAGAAACCCAATGCCTGGTGGAGTATCAGGCACATGGCCAGGGGACATTTGTACCTGGTGACGGGCAACATGAAGATCCCCAGTGGTTCACTAGAGCACACCCTCAGGTGACCCTGTTAGCTCTATGTCATTCTCGTACCAAAGGCACTCAAAAGCATAGCTGCTTTTTAGGGTCCTAAAGATCTTTACAGATATTGGTGGCACTGGCCACGTATTGCTTTGTTCCAGAGAGTGATCTAGATGGAATCTTCTGGGCATTTTAGATCCTCTTTCATCCAGAGAGCAGTCATGGACATGCACTAGAAGCTCGTCTCTTTGGTGGTAAAGAATTGGGACATAACTTTCACCAAACCCAAAAACATTTATACCTCGAACCTAGCTTGGAAAAAATGAGGAGCAAAGTTGATCTACCTGGAAAAGCGTATTTGTTCGATCATTATTCCCTCTGCTTAGACAGTGATGGATAATTACTTTGGGGATTCATTTTGCTTTACTTGCGGAGACAAAATTTAAGAGTTCATTATTTTTTACAAAAAGCTCAGATCTAGAAACAAGAACATCTTACGACCCCTATCATCATTGTTTTGACAACATGGTATATATATATAAATCTCCTTTAGACTAGAGAAGTATTTATAGTGACTCCTTCCTAGTTATGAATTTTATTATACGAAATTCATTTGAGGAAAGAGTTGTACAGAAGCAACAGAATATCACAAACATTGCAAATGTCTTCAGCTATTTATATTTCAGTATGTAGATATAACAATATTACAACAAAATCCTTGCACGGTAAACAGAAATACATCTAGGTTAAGCTATATCATCACGTTTCTCCAGGAAATTGGCTGAATTTTGTTTTCACCAGTCAGTTAAAATGAAGATACACAATTATGTGGAAATACTGCTTTCATCTATGAAATTTGGCCAACCTTAGAAATACTTTTATAAACATTAACTACCCACCAAATTTCTAAAATCCTCCAAAGGCTTACCTCGATGATTTTGGTACTTCATCTCTGGAAAATATGCCCTGCTCTTTTTATATATCACAGAGATATCTGCTCTGAGTTTTCTCCTTTTTTTTTTTTTTTTAAATACAAGCATGATGATGGGGTTGGCCTGAACCAGCTCATTCAGCAGTAATTCCTCCAGTGGGAAAAATCAGCAGACCCACCACAGAGGCCATGAACTTTCCAACAGATAGTTTCTAAGAACTGATTGTTCAGTTTTCAGGATTTTGGTGAGCTGCCTATTAAACACAGTCCTTCTTAAAAAGGACATTAAACAAATATATTAAAAATCAAATATATTAAAATGGGGTAAAGGAGAACCACACAAGAGAAATCCAATTCAGCTTTCTGCAAAAAAAAGTCTTGTGTGCATAGACTTTGTTTTTCCATTTTTTAGCAGTTTTTCAGTATTTTAGGTCCACAGAACATCCCGCATGATTAGGCCAAATCCTCTCAGCATAGGAAAGACACCAAGAATGCTTTGTTGATAACCCAAGTGCTAACAACTTAGCACTTGCTTATCATTTCCTACGGCTTCTCCTTTTGAGGTTATTTACATCGATCATATCTGTGTGATGGAAATATAATGACGTGCTACTCCATCTCTTCCCAACTCTGAGTTCAGTGACATTGCGTTGGTAGCCTGAAATTGCCTACTGCTGGAAATCAGCAAAGAACTCAGGGCTGCCTGCCCACTCCCTTCCCCCAAACACCCATCCTCTTTTGTCCTCAGGAGTTGTTAAATGGTCACCAGCACATTTAACAGCTTTCTAGTTGAAGTTAATTGGACAACACAACAAAACAAAAAAGATGGAAGCCCCATGACTGTAACCGTCCCTCCATATACTGTGGATATTATCATTGTACAACTCTACTTATGGAAATTATCTATCCATTCTTTCATTCATTCAATATTTACCTAGTGCTGTTATGTACAAAGCACTGTGCTAAGCATGGTCGTAACTGGAGTAAATAGATGCTACACAACTAAACAAAGAAATGTTGAGTAATGAAAGAAACACGTGCTTTGGATTCAAAAAGGATCACGAGTCTGAATGCAGTTATGCAGGATGACCCACCTTCCCCGATTCTCCTAAGACTGTACTAGTTTGGGCCATAAAAATCCTATACCCTAGGAAATCCTTCTGCCCCAGACAAAGCAAAAAGATTTAGTCATGCTGCAACTACGACACTTAATGATTTTGAAAACTTGGGCTGGTTCCTTGGTGTCTATGAACCTCTGTTTTCCTATATATGAAAGGAGGAACAGAAAACCCCTTTTTCAGGGCTGATGTGAAGATCCGTGTTATATGAGCACCCTATATACGAGAGTGTACAGGCACTTAGGACAACGCTTCGCATAGGCAGTGTGCTCAGTGAATGAGAGTGTTTATTATTCATAATAAAACTCACAATCAACTAGGTAAAAACCGTTGTAGGAGTTGCGTTGCAAAGGTAAATTCTGATAAAAGGTTTTAGAAAGATATGACAGAAGAGGGAGCATTTGATTTTGACCCCTTAGAATAGAAATTGCCTTTAGCCCATTATCAAACTATATCTTGCCTTCTGATGCTGCTACATTGGTTTTCAGTACTCGACACCCCGATTTTCAGAGCCTCGCCAACCTGAGCAGGAAACCCAGCTTGTAACTTTCTATCTCTGCTCTGACTGGCTCAGGCCTGCTCTTCTTCAATGCCTCCAGCCAGGCAGGATGAAGCAGGTGTGTAAATTCTGCTCTCTGAAAACCTTCAATAAAATGATGTGTTCAGCTTGCATCTTAGTGGGATCAAATTCACTGGGAAACAGGGAAACCAAGATATGATTTTCAGTGAGACTTGAAAGCTATGAAAAGTTCCTAAACATTAGTAGGTGCTCGAAAAATGCTAGTTCATATTTCCACTTCAGCTCAGTTGCTTGCCAAAGCCTGCAGAGCTGATGAAATACTCACAGGGGTCTGTTAAAACCATAAATGGAACCTAAGAAAAGCGTCACTGTTGTTTGGAAACCTTTTGCATACGGACAAATAGAATTTTGAATAGACACGAAGGTCAGACGCATAGGCAAACATTGACCTCACTGTTGAGGAAGTGCCTTCAGAAAAAAGCTTATATTGTTCACCTTCCTCTTCCTTCAGGGGAAATTACTCTTACTGTTCTTATTTTGTGTTTTAGGACTATATAATTGTGATAACAGATGCTAAAAGATCACTTTTCTGGGGGGAGAATATGAGAAAATGGAGTGGATCCTTGGAGAAGACACTTGCTGACCAGGTTGCAGGTCTGGTGTCTTAAGCAGGCTCAAAGAGAGCCCCCACCGATCTTGACCCCATGGTATCACATCCTCCTGCAGTCTCCGCCTACACTGAGTCACAGCTGGTCTGTGTGGTGGGAAAAAGTATGGTACAAGTGATAGTGTATGATTTCTGAACATAGCTCATTAAAGATAAAATACAGTATGCCCAGTTAATTTTGAATTTCACATAATCAACCAAAAAATTCTTAGTATAAATACAGACTAAATATTGCATGTGCCATATTCACACCAAAAAGTTATTTATTGCTTATCTGAAATTTGATTTAACTGGGTGTCCTATATTTTTATTTGCTAAATCTGGCAACCCTATGAAGAGCATTTTGGCTTCCTCCTCCTTTTCTTGGATTGTTCACCATGTTGTGTAGACAGATGCTCAAGCAGCCTATAGAGAGGCCCAAGTGAAGAAGAGCTGAGGAGTTCAACCACTGGCTAGTAACAGAATTTGCCCCACACTTCTCATTTGTTTGATTATGTTCTTAGTGGCTACTGTAGACAGTGAATTCCGTTAGAAGAGTCATGCATGTTTTTGCTCCTTATTGTGTCCAAGTACCCAATACAGCACAGTTCCAGGCACTTGAGTGGTTTCAGCTTTGTTAAATGGCATAAAACAGTGCTCTGAGCCCCACTTTTGACATTCATAAGATGGGATAAAAATGAAATCCACCATATAGGTATATAATAATCCCATTTACAATTGCATCAAAAGGAATAAAATAGGAATAAAAGAGGTGAAAGACTGCACTCTGAAAACTAAGACATTGATGAAAGAAATTGAAGATGATACAAATAAATGGAAAGGTATACTGTGATCATGGAGTTGAAGAATTAATACTGTTAAAATGTTCATACTACTCAAGACAATCTACAGATTCAATGCAATCCCTACCAAAATACCAACAGCATTTTTCACAGAACTAGAACAGATAATCATAAAATTGTACAGAACCACAAAAGACCCTGAATAGCTATAGCAATCTTAAGAAGGCATACTAAAGCTGGGGGTATTAAGCTCCCAGATTTCACACCATACTACAAAGTGATAGTAGTCAAAACAGTATGGTACTGGCACAAAAACAAACACATAGATCACTGGAACAGAATGGAGAGCCCAGAAATAAACCCACAATTATGTGATCATTAAATCTATGACAAAAGAAGCAAAAATATGCAACTGGAAAAAGTCAGTCTCTTCAATAAATGGTGTTGGGACAACTGGACAGCCACATGCAAAAGAATAAAATTAGACTGCTTTCTTATACTTTATACAAATATAAACTCAAAAGGAATTAAAGACCTAAATATAAGATGTGAAACCATAAAATTCCTAAAAGAAAACACAGGCAGAAAACTCTTGCACATCAGTCTTAGCAAGAGTTTTGTAGATCTGTCTCCTTGAGCAAGGGCAACAAAAGGAAAAATAAACAATTGTGATGATATCAAACTAAAAAGCTTCCACAGTAAAGGAGACCATCAACAAAACACAAAGGCAACCTATTGAATGGCAGAAGATATTGCAAATGAGATGTCTGATAAGGGGTTAGTATCCAAAATATGTAAGGAACTCATACAACTTAACACCAAAAAAGCAAACAATCTGATTAAAATATAGGCAGAGGACCTGAATAGACATTTTTCCAAAGAAGACATACAGATGGCCAACAGAGACATGAACAGTGCTCAAGATCACTCATCATCATCATGTAAATGGAAACTATAAAGAGCTATCACTCATACCTGTCAGAATGTCTAGTATCAAAAAGAAACAACAAGCATTGGCAAGAATGTGAAGAAAAGGGAGCCCTCATGCACTGTTGGTGGGAATATAAATGGGTGCAGCCACTATGGAAAACAGTGTGGAGGTTCCTCAAAAAATTAAAAAGAGAAATATCATATGATCCAGCAATTCCACCTCTGGGCATTTATCCAAAGAAAACAAAAACACTAATTTGAAAATATATATGCACCCCTCTGTTCAGTGCAGCATTATTTACAATAGCTAAGATATACAAGTGTATTCACACACACAGGTACATACATACAGTGGAATATTACTTAGCCATATAAAAGAACAAAATTTTGCCATTTGCAACAACATGGAAGGATTCAGGGGGTACTATGCTATGTGAAATAAGTCAGACAAAGACAAGTACTGTATCATTTGACTTATATGTGGAATCTGAAAAAAATAACAAACACAAAAACCAGAAACAGGCTCATACATACAGAAAACAAACTGGTGGTTGCCAGAGGGGAGGGACCTGGGGTGGCAGGTGAAATAGGGAAAGGGGATTTAGAGGTACAAACTCCCAGCTATAAAATACATGAGTCATGGGGATGTAAGCACAGTACAGGGAATAGAGTCATTATTACTGTAATAACCTTGTATGGTGACACATGAAAACTACACTTCACTGTGGTGATCATTTCATAATGTACATAGATATCAAATCATTATGTTCTATACCCGAAACCAATATAATAGTATGTGTCAACAATACTTCAAATAATATATATTTACCCCCCCATATCTACCACATAGTGTTCTTGTGAAGATTAAATGAATTAATAGACTTAGAAATGTGTCAGCTGCATAAGAAGTGCTGAACACACATGGAAAGAGTGTTCCTTTATCTCAGTGATTAGCTTGCATTAGAATCACATGAAGGGCTGTTAAGATTCTGATTATCGGCACACCTTGTTTTATTGCGCTCTGCTTTATTGCACTTTGCAAATACTGCATTTTTTAGAAATTGAAGGCTTCTAGCAACCGTGCATTGACCAAGTTTTTCAGGGCCATTTTTCCCAATAGCGTTTGCTCACTTCATGGCTCTGTGCCACAATAATTGGTTTGGTAACTTTCAAACTATATCAAACTTTCTCATTATTATTGTATTGTTATGGTGATCTGTGATCAGTGAACTTTGATCTTAAAATTGTGTCTTGGGGCACCATGAACCACACCTATATAAGACCATGAACTTAATGGATAAATGTTGAGTGTGTTCTGACTGCTCTGTAGACTGGCCATTCCCCCATCTCTCTCCTTCTCCTTGGGCCTCCCCATTCTCTGGGACAAAACAGTATTGAAATTAGGCCAATTACTCTACAGTGGCCTCGAAATGTTCAAGTGAAAGCAAGAGTCATATGTCCCTCACTTTAAACAAAATTAGAAATGATTATGCTTAGTGACAAAGACATGTCAGAAGCCAAGATAGGCTGGAAGCTAGGCTTCTTGTGCCAAACAGTTAGCCAATTGTGAATGCAAAGGAAATGTTCTTGAAGGACATTAAAAGTGCCACTCTAGGGCGCCTGGGTGGCTCAGTCGGTTAAGCGTCTGCCTTCGGCTCAGGTCATGGTCCCAGGGTCCTGGGATCGAGTCCCGCATCAGGCTCCCTGCTCTGTGGAAAGCCTGCTTCTCCCTCTTCCACTCACCCTGCTTGTGTTCCCTCTCTCGCTGTGTGTCTCTCTGTCAAATAAATAAATCTTAAAAAAAAAATTAAAAAAAAAAAAAGTGCCACTCTAGTGAACACATGAATGATAAGAAAGCAAAATAGCATTATTGCTGACATAAAGAGAGGTTTAGTGGTCTGGATAGATCAGACCAGCCACAACATTCCCTTAAGTGAAAGCCTAAACCTGAAAAAGGCCCCATCTCTCTTCAAATCTGTGAAGGCCGAGAGAGGTGAGAAGCTGGAGGGAAAAAGTTTGAAGCTAGCCGAGGTTGGTTCGTGAGGTTTAAGGAAAGCAGTGATCTCTATAATGTAAAAGTACAAGGTGAAGCAAATGTTGTTGTAGAAGCTGCATCAAGTCCTCCAGAAGACCCAGCTAAAATAATTCATGATGGTGGCTACACTAACCAACAGATTGTCAGAGTAGACAAAACAGCCTTCTATTGGAAGAGGATGCCATCTAGGACTTTCACAGCTGGAAACGAGAAATCCATGTCTGGCTTCAAAGCTTCAGAGAGTCAATGCCTGTTTTCAAAGACTCTCTTGATAGGGGCTAATGCAGGTGGTGACTTTAAATTCATGTTAATGCTCAATTACCATTCTGAAAATCCTAGGGCCTTTAAAAATTTTGCAAAATCTGCTTTGCCTGTGCTCTGTATATGAAACAACAAACCCTGGATGACAGCACCTCTTTTTTTTAAAGATTTATTTATTTATTTGAGAGTGTGGGGAAGGGCAGAGGGAGAGAGAGAATCTCAAGCAGATTGCCCACTGAGCACAGAGCCTGACCTTGGGCTCAATCTCACAACCTATGAGATCATGACCTGAGCTCAAATCAAGAGTTGGACACTCAACCAACTGAGCCACCCAGGTCCCCACACCCTTTTCTTAAAGATTTATTTAGCTAGCACATCCTTTTACAGCATGGTTTACAGAATATTTTAAGCCCACTGTTGAGAACTAATGCCCAGGAAAAAAAAAGATTTAAAATGTTACTGGTCACATCAATTAGAGAAAGGAAAAAAAAAATATGATCATTTCAATAGATGCAGAAAAAGCATTTGACAAAGTATTACATCCATTCATGATAAAAACTCTCAACAGAGTAGGTTTTTTTTTTTTTTTTTAAGATTTTATTTATTTGATAGAAAGCGAGACAGCGAGAGAGGGAACACAAGCAGGGGGAGTGGGAGAGGAGAAGCAGGCTTCCCGCCAAGCAGGGAGCCCGATGTGGGGCTCGATCCCAGGACGCTGGGATCATGACCTGAGTCGAAGGCAGACGCTTAACGACTGAGCCACCCAGGTGCCCCTCAACAGAGTAGGTTTAGAGGGAATATACCTCAACATAATAAAGGCCATATATGAAAAACCCACTGCTAACTTCATGCTCAATAATGAAAAACTGAGTGTTTCCTCTAAGATCAAGAATGAGACGAAGATGTCCACTCTCACCACTTTTATTCAACACAATACTAGAAGTCTTTGCCACAGCAATCAGACAAGAAAAAGGAATAAAATGCATACAAATTGGTAAGCAAGAACTAAAACTTTCACTATTTGCAGATGACATATACTATACATAGAAAACCCTAAAGACTCCACCAAAAAACTATTATAACTGATAAATGAATTAAATAAGGTCACATATACCAAACCAATATCCAGAGATCTGTTGCATTTCTATACATTAATAATGAAGCAGTGGAAAGATAAATTAAGAAAACAGTTCCATTCACAATTACACCAAAAATAATAAAATACCTAGGAATAAACTTAACCAAGGAGGTGAAAGACCTGTACTCCAAGAACTATAAAACAATGATGAAAAAATTGAAGATAACACAAAGGGAAAGATATTGCTTGCTCTTGGATTGGGAGAGCAAATATTGATAAAATGTCCATACTATGGAAAGCAATCTACATATTTAATGCAACCTGTATTAAAATACCAACAGCATTTTCCACAAACTAGAACAACAAAAGACCTTGAATAGCCAAAGCAACCTTGAAAAAGAACAAAACTAGAAGTATCATAATCCCAGATTTCAAGATATATTATAAAGCTCTAGTAATCAAAACAGTATGGGTGTGGAGCCTGCTTAAGATTCTCTCCCTCTCCCTTGCTCTAAAAAAAAAAAAAAAAAATTAAAAATAGAACTACCCTATAATCCAGTAATTACACTATTGGGTATTTACTCAAAGAATATGAAAACACTAATTCAAAAAATCTATTCACCCCTATATTTATTGCAGCATTATTTACAATAGCAAAATTATGGAAGCAACCCAAGTGTCCATTGATAGATGAATGGATAAAGAAAGGTGGACATACATACAATGGAATATTACTCAGCCTAAAAAAGAACAAAATCTTGCCACATGCAACAACATGGTTGGATCTAGAGGGTATAATGCTAAGTGAAATAAGTCAGTAAGAGAAAGATGAATACCATATGATTTTACTCATATGTGGAAGTTCAGAAACAAAAGAAATAAGACACAAACAAAAAACCTGACTCTTAAATATGGAGAACAAACTGATGGTTACCAGAGGGGAGATGGGTGGGGGATGGGTGAAATAGGTGAAGGAGATTAAGGGTACACTTACTGTGATGAGCACTGAGGAATGTATGGAGTTATTGAATCACTATGTTGTATACCTGAAACTATTACAACACTGTACATTAATTATACTGGAATTTAAAAAAATGTTACTGCTCATTGACAATGTACCTGGTTACCCAAGAGCTCTGATGGAGATGGATGATGAGATTAATGTTACAGATTCATGGGAAGAGGTCAAAATATCAACTTTTGCAGAAATTTGAAAGAATTTGATAACACCCTCATGGATGACTGTGAGGGGTTCTAGAGTTCAGTGGAAGTCACTGCAGACGTGGTAGAAATAACAAGAGAACTAGAATTAGAAGTGGAGCCTAAACTGTGACTGAATTGGTATAATCTCATGATAAAACTTGGATTGATGAGGCATAGCTTCTTATGGATGAGCACAGAAAGTGGTTTCTTGAGATGGAATCAACTCTTGGTGTAGATGCTCTGAGACAGTTGAAATGACAACAAAGGACTTGGAATATAACATAAATGTAGTTGATAAAGCACTGGCAGAGTTTGAGAGGACTGACTCCAGTTTTGAAAGAAGTTCTAGGGTGGGTAAAATGCTATCAAACAACACTGCATGCTTCAGAGAAATCGTTTATGAAAGGAAGAGCCTGCTGATTTTGCAAACCTCAGTGTTGTCTTAAGATAACAATACATTTTTGTGATTTTAAGCCACCCAGCCTTCAGCAACTACCACCCTGATCAGTCAGCAGCCATCAAGATCAAGGCAACACCCTCCACCAGCAAACAGATGATGACCTACTAAAAGCTTAGATGATGGTTAGTTTTTAGCAACAAAGTTTTTTTTTTTTTTTAAAGATTTTATTTTTATTTATTTGAGAGAGAGAGAATGAGAGAGAGAGAACACCTGAGAGGGGATAGGGTCAGAGGACGAAGCAGACTCCCTGCCGAGCAGGAATCCCGATGCGGGACTCGATCCAGGGACTCCAGGATCATGACCTGAGCCGAAGGCAGTCGCTTAACCAACTGAGCCACCCAGGCGCCCAGCAACAAAGTTTTTTTTTTAATTAAGGTATGTCCACCGTTTTTTAGACAGCATGCTATTATACACTTAATATACTGCAGTATACTGTGAACACAACTTTTATATGCATTGGGAAACCAAAAGATTCATTTGACTTGCTTTATTGTGGTATTTGCTTTATTGTGGTGGTTTGGAACCAAACTCACAGTATCTTTAAGACATGCCTGTAGTGAGCCCCACTTCCCTGAGTTTCTGATTCAGTAGGGTGTGGCCAGATCATGCTTATGTTTCTAATTTTGAGACCGAGCCACTGTTTGGGCTTAATGCTTTCAATGACTGCGGCCATGCTGGGAAAGCGCCTTCTCACTTCTGTTTATAAATGATTTGTGTTGGCTGGGTATGGACCTCAGCCCAGGCATAGCTATCAAGAGCATGAGGTCTGATTTCTCTTAACATAAGTAGACACATAAGTCTCTGATTTATTTCTGATTATTATCAATACCTCTAGACCAAGGGATGCTCTTAGCTAGCAGGAAGTCTAAAATAGCAGAAAGAAAGCAGCCTCTGTATTAAATGAGCTCGGCTCAACTACTATTCTTTTTGCTGGTTCCTGGACTCTGGTCTCACTGTACTTGAAAGCTAAGTCCATATATTCAGCTGAAGCCCACACTGTACTCCAATGTGGGGGGGAAATTCATAGGAAATAATAAATTCATAGTAAATATTGCTGCAGTACATCAGAAACGAACATTTTTTGTTTTCCTAATTGGCAGAGGTTTAAAACATGAAACAAACAGGTTCTAAAAGTGCTCCCTGTCATTAACCCCCTTCCAAGACACAATCTCAACCCCAGAGCAGTATAGGGGAGGAAAGATTTTTACTCTATTTTCTTAGATTCTTTTTATGGGGCCTGCAAATTAAAATGACAAAGAAAGATTAGGGGTGCCTGGGTGGCTCAGTCGGTTAAGCGTCTGACTCTTGGTTTCGGCTCAGGTCATGATCTCATGGGTCCTGAGATCGAGCCCCGCATCGGGCTCCACACTTAGCTGGGCGTCTGCTTGAAGATTCTTTCCCTCTGCCTTTCCTCCAACTCCCACACGTGTGTGCACTCTCTCTCTAAAATAAATAAATAAATCTTTTAAAAAAAGATTAATAGGAGAAAAGTTGTATAAACTTTATAAACATTTTTACATGAATGGGGGCTTCACAGAAAAGAAGTAAAACCCAAAGAGTTGGTTGGACCTGGTGGCTTATATACCATTTTAACAAAAAAGAATACATTGTGGAGAAATGACTACCCAAAGGAGAAGGGGGTCGGTCTGGACTTAGGGGCAGTAAATGTGGGAAAGTGACTAGCAAATGAATAGCAGATGGAGGTTTTTCAGTAAGGTTTGTTATGTAGGCTTGAGTTGTCTGCACTGGTAAGAGAAAGTTTTCATTTAAATGCATTGTGAATAACCATCTTTCAGTTATTAATGTGGTAGAGCCTTTTCTGTTGTATATGACGAACACCTCAAAATCTTGTTAATTTCACGCTTCCTAATTGACACACCCATCAGCCAATCACTGAAACAGCATTTACTGAGCACTATCTCTGTGCCATGAAATGTGGACATACTGATTGTCTAATAGTGCCCGTTTAACTTCAGATACACTGGGCTTTTTATGACCGCTAACTTTAACATTTTGTGTTTCTTGGCTTTAAAAAGGTAAATCTAGTTTTTAATGTACCAAACAATGTAAACTTCACTTCATTTCCATCAGTTTTTCAAGAAATGAGCATTAAAAATGAAAACCTTTGTTCTTAGAAATTATTGTTTGAACAATGACAATCTTATACATGGGAAACCAAAAATGTATCTGATGAAAGTAAAGAAAAATCTAAATGATGATTTACTGCTTATGAAAATGACTTTGTTTATGAAATGAAGTTTAGTAATCTCCCAATGAATACAGTAATTTAAGCAAATTTTGCATTAAGAGTGAATCATCGTATGAATTTTCTATTGTGACATTGTAGGATTTTAATGGCCATTTGTTTTAAAGCAAGTCTCTGAAAAGAATTGGTTAAGTGCCAGAAGCTGTTTGTGATGACAAACTGCTCACAATGAATTGCTTTGAAAGAAAACACTACTTTTTTTGTTTTTGAAACAAATTTGTGTAAGTACTAGACATATTCCAGGATCTGTAAATCATCTTCTCTGACCATAAACTTAAAAGGCCCAATTTTATCTCTTCTTGTTTGTGCCTTTCAGATCTTTCTAAACCTCTACCTGTATTCTTTGTGGCAGGAAAGAGTTGTCATGTATTATCTTTGCTAGTGAAACATCACTCCACATGTCCTTATTATGCAAACATGCAATGCTTTGTGGATTGGCTTATGCTTTTCAGTTCTTCAAAACTGGTCATAAAAATGTGATTTTTACTCCTGTGGGGTCCACACTGATTTACAAAGATAACCACTGTTAAAACTGCAACTGCCTATATTTCAAGTACTGTTATTTATAGTATGATCACATAAAATCAATGAGAATACAAATTAATATTGTCTATTTTCACAAACGGGTAAGATCAGCTGCCAATTTTCAAATAGCAAAACATGTGTCTTCATTTGATTGAATGGTTCTACAGTTATATTTATGGATTCAAAGCAAAGAACTTGGGGAAGGAGAGATTATTTCGCTTTGAGGGCCTTAATTTTGCTTCTGATTTGCTTGCCTTAATCATCTTCGACCTATAAACTTGGACCACCTCCAGGGCCAGATCCAGGCTAGGTAGGATTTGATGATTATATAATTTGGAGGGCCTTCTTTAGGAAAACTGTTTAAAACATATTTTACTTATGCAAAATTTACAGAAATAGATGATCACATGAGCTCACTATCAAGGCTCCTTACCAAGCTACAGAAGGGGCCCATTCCATGATGTAAGTTCTAAGCCTGAAGATCAGACTCCATTATTGTCACAGTAAATCCGTTTCTGGACTTACATGCCCACACAAACTGCAACATGAAGCTGTGATAACCCACCCATCAGAAGCATGGTGTGACTGATTCATCTATGGCTTATGGAAATCAATTTTATTACTTAGTTGCTTATGTAGGAAAAGCACTGGGAAAAAAAGGAATATATCCATATTGACACATTGGTAAAAGATCTTCACTTAGCACATTGCAGAGCACTTTGTGGGACCACCACATGGCCAATTTGCTTCTACCAGGAGGACTGTCAATAGAATCTGTAGACTGTTTGGTGACTGGCCATTATCAGGGTTATTAAAAAAAATTTAAAAAGCAGTTAATGTGAGTTTTGTTGTTTGAAAAAAACTAGTCTAAGATCTTCAAACATATTGGTTGTATTATACAGCAAACTATTTGATCACATTTGTGGATAGATAAGTAGTAATACGAGGTAGTCTATTCCATGGGCAAATACGTAGCAGGGAAAAACGAAGCCTACCATATCAGAGATGGAGAAATCCTTATATCCTGGGGGACTTGGAGAGTTCGCAGGAGTGGACTTTTTTTATAGCAAGAGTAAGGATATGTGTTAAGCAGCAGAAACTATTCTAATACAGAAGGAGCATCAATTTTGGGCATAACGAACAGAAGAATTTTAGCAAAAGAGCTTGTTCCTGTGAAGGGGACTCATGGATATCCATTTGAAGAGGTAGATGAAGACCACATCATTATAAGAAAAGGCCTTGAAAGTCAAACTAAAAATTCGAGTTTTAATGTTAATGGCCCTCAAAGCTTAGTCTCTACACCAAGAGCTTCAGCCTTACCCCAGAACTGGTTTTTTATGTATATATTGTCAAGCCTCATCCCCGTCCAAGGGATCTGAAACTCTGGGTTGGGGCCCAGCAACCTGTTGAAACAAGCCTTCTAGGTGTTTCTGATGCCTACTGGAGAACCAGTACTCTAAATTACAGTAAGCCACAGAAGATTTCCAAAAGGAATGGAATGCTTATAAAGCTGTGTTTCTGAAAGATTAAGCTGGCAACTATGGGTTAGAGAGATTGCATAGAGAAGGGACTGAAGGCAGGAACGTCTATTTTTCAACATAATGTCTCAATCAGCGTAATATATATCAAGTATGATACCTGCTGCTGAATTCCAAAGCTGTTCTTCCTCAAGGTTCCAGCACCTTCATTGCACAATGCATTACAATGTATCACAATGTATCACATTGCATTACAGTGTATTACATCGTACAGTATCTTAGATTGCCACAATATACCTTAGCCAGCCTGCTTTAAGTTTTTTAACAATCAATTAAATGCTTTCATTTTATTATAGTGAATGCTAATTTAATGACTTGTAGCTAGTAGCTAGGAGGAGGCACCTTCATCTTTGGCACAAAGCACAATAAAAATTCAGCAGCCTTATAAATACACATTGGATAGATGGGGAGCCATTTTTATGGAAGGAAGTTGGGTGTTTCAAGGGAACTTTAAAAGAGACACTCCCTCCTAGACGTAACAACTTCAAATGAATATGTGTATTAAGAGAGAGGAAGAAGGAGGAGGGAGGGGAGAAAGAGAGAATGGTTATTCTGAGCAGTAAACGTGAGGGAGTAGAAGCAGTCTAAAAAGGGGAGGACAAAAAGAAAGAAGAGAAAAGCAGCAGGAAGGTGTACAATAATGTGCCTCAAAAGTCCATCCAATCTGTCAGCAGCGAGGTCTCAGGGAATGAGCAGAGCAGGGGACCGGTGGGGCTCTAAAGCGCTTGGTCATGAGCACCATCCATGACAGCCTCGCTGTAAAGAACTTTCGCTCCTACGCCTCAGGGCAAAAAAAGAGAAAAAGAAAAAGAAAAAGACTGTAATGCTGCTGGACAGCTGCCCTTTTAAGTGTTTTCTTAAGTTTAAAATCTTGGCACTTCTTATATACCCATCCATAGAAAACCTGCTGTGTGAGAAACACGCAGAAAATGTACTTATGGAACCCCATGTGTGAAGCGATATTGTTTACATAAGGCTTACACAATTTGAGAATAACGCAATTTGACAGAAGAGACAGGTTGATGAAGTGTCTGTGGTGTCTTTTTTTTTTTTTGCATTAGAGTTGAGTGGGTAGAATGTAACCATGGGAAAGCCAAGAGCTGGCCCCGATTTCTGGCTCTGGTACTGACATCCTTTATGATTCAGGATGAGAGACATGGCTTCCACCCCACACTCATTACGGAGCAGGACCTGGGGGCAGAGGGGGGCATGGGTTGGTACAGGGCTCGGGTATTCTCATTTTTCATCAGATTAGAAGGTGATTCAGTAGACGACGTCTAAGCCGCATGTGCGAGTCTCCCCGCAGATCAGGCTGGAAAAAAAGAGCTTGTCACCAGGGCCAAACCTCGAATATTGTTCACGTTGGAAAGGCATGGGGCAGCTGGTCAGGGGAGCTGGGGAAAGGCCTGGGAGAGTGTGATAAGTAAGGTTTGGAAATTGGTCAGACCCTGGCAGAAGACTGATGCAAGGGCTTGGAGCCACAGAAGCAGCCCAGAATCCGAGCACACAGGTGGGTTCCTTGTCAAATTGCAGTGGGACAAGCCAGGGAAGCAGTCAGGGGCCAGGTGCTTACGGTAGGGAATAATACTACTCACTAGTGTGTACCCAGAGCTCACCGTGTGCTAGGTGAGGATCTTAGCCCTTTGACGGCATTAAGTCATTAACCCTTACAAACCTCCTAAGGGCTGGTACTCTTGTAATGCCCATTTTACAGATGAAGGGACTGAGACACACGGAGATTAGGATGACATTGCTAGGCAGCAGCTCAAAGGCTGGGCAGGCAGGCAAGATCTCTGCATGCTTGAATTTCACAGGACTGGGAAAAAAAATGGAGGTGGTCTTAGGCACGTAGATCAGAAACCAAGGACCTGGCATCTAGATCAATTTTCTGCTCTAGTCGGATGCTTCGTCTAGGCTTCCTGGGAGGGTGCTAACCAATCACAGACTGGAAAGGCTTACAGCAGAGCAATCTGCCCCCAGCCCCCGCTCCAAAAAGCAGCTGCATGAATCTGTTGTACTGTTCCCAGCCATTGCAATGTCGGGTGCTCTGCCAGCCCCCAGGACCCCGAGGATCAGCGGCCCCTGGGCAGGACAGGAGAGCAGGCTCACTATCACAAGACCATGGCTTTAACACAAACTCTGGGTTTACTTAGCAGAAAACGGAGTAGAACGTTTGCAATTCTGTAGCTCCTATGGACCAAAGAGTCATGGGGACTGGGTAATTCCACTCCTAGACGTGGACCACGAACCGTGGGCAAGAGGGGAAGATGTTCGCTGCGCAATTCAGAAGAAACCCTTGGGCTCTCACACACACATAACTCTGAGTGACACGCAATGGGAAAACCTCACTTGGAGAACATACTTGTTGAGATTCTTTTGGTTAAGCTGTATTTAAGAAGAGCACATCCGTGGACAATGTTGAAAAATGATACCACAGTACACTGCCAATTCTCACAACACTTAACAGCAATATTACAAGGAAATACGTTTCTCTTTTCAGAAAGAATATGCCCTGTGAAGATTATGCCTTAGGCGCTCATTTTTCTGTTGAACTGTTTCTTTTGAAAAACGTCAGTTGCTTTTCAAATGAATGTCTTGTTAGTTTCCCCTTCTGTCCAAGCGGGAAAAGAAATTTCAGAGCTTAAAAAGTAGACTTAAAAAGAATTCCTCAAATTTTGGATCAGGCTCTGGAGCATCGTGAACAATGGAGAAAGCTTTGGCGAGCAGAAGTCCTGAGTTGGTTAGAGCCATTAAATCATGGAATTATAGAAGTAGAATCACATAATTAGAGGTTTTTATTTTACAGATGAGGAAACTAGACCTCAAATGACTCTCAAAAGCTCACAGAGCTGGGAAGTCACCAAGATGAGCCTATTTCTACCGTCTTCTGTTCTTGTTCTGCTACCCACTAGATTGAAAATTTTTTGCAAATATTTCTAGTGGGCTTTTTTCCTTCACATATGAAATAAACACTGGTATTCCACCTTACTATTTAAAAGTGCATGGGAAACAAAATTGAAGGCAAGGACTTGAAGAGAAATTTGTAGACCCATGTTCATAGCAGCATTGTTCTCAACACCCCAAGCCGAATGTAAACCAACTGTCCAGAGATGGGTAAAGGATAAAAAAAAATATGGTATATACATGCAATGGAATACTATTCAGCCTGAAGAAGGAAGAAAATCCTAACACATGCTATGACAGGGATGAACTTTGAGGACATTCTGTTAGGTGAAATAAGCCAGTCACAAAGGGAAAAATGCTGTCTGATTCCTTTTACATGAGGTTCTTAGAGTACTCAGATTCATAGAGATAGAAAGTAGCATGGTGGGACGCCTGGGTTGCTTAGTCGGTTAAGTGTCTGCCTTCGGCTCAGGTCATGATCCCGGGGTCCTGGGATCGAGTCCCGCGTTGTGCTCTCTGCTCAGCGGGGAGCCTGCTTCTCCCTCTGCCTGCAGATCCCCCCTGCTTGTGCTCTCTCTCTCTCTCTGATGAATAAATAAATAAAATCTTAAAAAAAAAAAAGGAGCATGGTTCTTCTGGGGGCTGGAGAAGAAGGGAGAATGGGGAGTTACTGATCAATGGGGAGTTACTGATCAATGGGCACAGAGTTGCAGCTGGGCAAGATGGAAAAGTTCTGGAGATGGATAGCGGTGCTGGTTGCAAAGCAAGGTGTACGTACTAAAGCCACTGAATTATACACTTAGACGTGATGAAGATGGTAAATTTTACATTATGCGTGTTTCACCACGATTCAAAATAATTTAAATAAAAGCAAAAAAAATACACGGAAAAAGGTAGTTCTCTTTGCTCTGTGTGAAAAGATCGATGAGGCCCTTATGACTGTATCATTTGTTCTTTAAAAAACTATGCTCCTTTTAACATGTCTTCATGAAAGGGATGCGTTTAACCTATCAAACTCCCCTACAAATAAAATGTGGATGTGTGCTCGATCCACTTAAGTAGTTTACGTGGTAGATTTATCAAATCTATTTGATAAAGGAGAAATGGTTAGGAGTGCCTTTATTCCAGGGGACAGACAGCACGGAAGTTCAAGAACACAAGGCACTGGGGTCTTCTTCCCAGAGCTATGTGTGAGCTCTTTAATGGCATGGGTACATTTTGGACAAACATGTTCAGCACCCTTTTGAACACAGATTGCAAGAATAACCTAGTATATCCTGAATTGTTTCACTGGCAAATCCGTAATTAGAAATTCTACCAAGAAAGCTGGAGGCATAGTTCTAATTTTCAGATCTATGCTCTCCTGACAAGAAAACAATGCATTATTATACGCTGCATTCATCTGGCAAAGTACACCATGAAACCCGCAGACTTAAGGATATGACTTGTTTTTCTACAAAAAAAAAAAAAAAAAAAATGAAGGCAGTATATAACTTACACTGAATATTTCAACCATTATGTCAATTTATTTAAAAAACTGTATAATCTCGGTCTAGGCTTGCTTCAGGGGTTGTCGTAAATATTAGTGAATTATCATTTTTATTTTGAATGGGGGCATATGATATGAGAATAAAGCACTGCTGTTGTTTTGTTGAGTGGAGATTTTCTGATGATTCATAATAATTTAAAAAAAAACCATTTTACTAAGCCATCTTTTAAATTCGTCTTTTCACAATATGCTAATACAGGGTTAAGCTCTATGGGTTCTTTTTTCAGATGTTTAAAACTTATGACATATCTGAAAGGTGAATTTGGCATTAAACCAACATTTTCCTGTTGTCAGTTCTGCAGAGTCAATATATCATAGTCCCAGAAGAGTAGATTGTGTTCCTCTTTGCCTCTACTATCATTAACAAAACTGACAGCAAAGTGCTAATTCTGGAACTATTCCTGGGTTATTGATGTATAAAGCAGAAACGACAGAGCCTGATTGTCAGATGTCAAGCCGGCTTTCCATTACTGACAAATAAACACCTGGACAGTTTGACTTGGAAAGAAGGGCCCAACCGATCAGAACACTGTAGGTCAGAAAAAAAATATAGAAAAATGCAATTATGGCAACCTTTCAGAATCATTTTTCCCCCTAAATATAAAAAGGAGAAAATGGAAGTTTACTTCTTTATTTTTATTTTTTTTAGGTTTTATTTTTTTATTTGAGAGAGAAAGCGTGAGAGCATGAACAGGGGCAGTGGGAGAGGGACAAGCAGACTCCCCGCTGACCAGGGAGCCCGATGCGGGACTCGACCCCAGGACCCTGAGATCATGACCTGAGCCAGAGGCAGACGCTTCACTGACTGAGCCACCCAGGTGCCCCTAAAACAGAAGTTTAAATAAAAACAGTAAAGGTGTGGGGCACCTGGGTGGCTCAGTCGGTTAAGCGACTGCCTTCGGCTCAGGTCATGATCCTGGAGTCCCGGGATCGAGCCCCGCATCGGACTCCCTGCCGAGCAGGGACCCTCTCCTCTGACCCTCTCCCTCTGACCCTAACCCCTCTCATGTGCTCTCTCTCATTCTCTCTCTCTCAAATAAATAAATAAAATCTTTAAAAAAAAAAAAACCAGTAAAGGTGCTATAGGGACAAACAAAAAATGAAGAGAGGTTTAATATAGCAAGAGTTTCATTTTAGTCTTTTCTCATTGTTAATGAAAGAAACACAACATTCCTCAGAATTGGTACCTGGCTAAAGGCCGCTTGGCTGTTTTTGAGGTTCATCTTCCCTGGGTCTGTGGGTTCTTCCATGCAGACCTGGTTTCCAATTCTTTGCTCCAGTTCCAAAGTGAGACAAGCAAGTATCCCAATGGTAATCACCCATCCCAAAGGGTTGGATGACTACTATTGGTGGACTCGGACATTGATTTTTCTTTAGAAGGCTTTTAGAATTTGTCCGTTATGATCATCCTTTACCTTCAGAGTGCTAGGAGGTAACTCACCTGATTTCAGTGTCCCTACTTCCTTCCTGATAGAACTCTGATTCTGTTTGGGGGGAAAAAATCTGCTCTGCTGAAAAATTCCTCATCCCTTCTCTCCTTCTTCTTCCTCGCCTACCTCCTCACCTTCAGTCTCTACCTGCACTCCTTCCCCCCCCCACACACACTATAGCTAGAGGCGGCCATGGATGGCACAGTTTGGGTCACTAACGTGTAAGTGGAAATTGCTGGGTAGAGCTTCCAGGCAAACTCTGTAGAAAAGAAAGTGACCTAGCTGGTGGCTGCCCTTTGCCATTCTCTTCCTGCTTGAAACAGGGCATGAAGTTGGGGTGGGGTACCCATCCTGGCATACCCATGAGATGAGCTCACCCTGAGCACACACTGAGCAGAAATATAAACAAGGCCCGAATCCCCGATGAGCTGCCTGGAGTATCAGCTCTGAACAGCTCCCTTCCAGACTTCTGGTTACATTAAAATCAGAAAAACAATGATAATCATACCCTAAATTTATTTAAGCTTTCTCTTTTCAGCTTCCTGTTACTTATAGACAAGTTTACTTCCTATTCACGGGGAATATTTTAGAGCAGAAAATTCAAAAGCAAAATACACTAGAGTCTTTAATGAATGGCATTTCCCTAGGCTAACTTGCTTAATTATGAGGATGTTTAGTTAATATACAAATTATGAAGCTTGAAATAATTGGCTCTGATCAGCATCCTCCTTATTATCATTAAAGAGATTTTTATTCAGAACTCATTTGCATGGGGAAGCTCGCTCAGCTATTTACCTGGTGAATGGTTTTCTATATTGGAAGCCTCTCTCAGGCTTGGAAATCACTGAGGAGAGTCTGCGGGCTCCAGGATGATTACAGCAAGGGTAGAGTTTTATAGATGCGTGACTTTTCTTGGAGATGTCATAGCATGTTGAAGCTGTTTTCATGAAAGCTGTTACAAACGATCTTTAACGAAGACTAGTTATTTGTGAGATTTGATATGATTTAATATCTTTATATATTAAAGCAAATTCAAGCTTGTCACATCATTATATGGTTTGTAATAATGTCATTCTCATCCCGATTTCCATACGCTTCCTTGAGCAGGACAGAAAATGATGGAGTTCCAACTGATCAAGCTGGGAATTTCTTCTCACTCTGGGCATGCCCACGGGTGTTTCACATTGTGAATATTGTCTGTTCTGTTTCTTGAAAGAGGGAAAAAAAAGTCGAGGGCTGCTTTATACCCAAAGAACAAAACTCCCTAATGAGTACCTTCAGCAGTTGGTACCTAGGCAGCTGACAGAAGCTCTGTTCTAGTTATTTTCAGTGGGCATGGTTGGGGGCGGGTTACTAACCCTTCAGGGACATATCATTATCTCAAGGGTGAGGGCTGGGAGCTTTTTATGTTTACCAGAAGTGGCGTGAAATAAAAAGTTGAGAAACACAGCCGAAGAGCCTTTGTACAATATGTCTCTCTTGGCTTACGTCCAGTCCAAAGAGTTGGCAGTGGTGGCCTGAATCTTCGCTGAATTGAGAAATTTCGTGAGGCTGTATTCGGGCCCAGGAGGGAGCGAGTACAATGATTGTCTTCCTGGCCTTTGGGCATGGCACCCCTTGTCCCATTACTACTGCCTTACCCTTTTGCTGGCTAGGCCACTTATGTTGAAGGCATTCCCATTAGCTTGTGTAAACAACCTTGACCGATCCCTCTGCCATGTCAATACATTTTAGGCACCATATAAATCTGTGTTTCCTTCCCATCGGAATTGGCTGGGATTAGCTTCTACTACAAATAATGGTGAGCCCTCAAAAAGCAGGGGCTTCAATAATATAAAAGTTCAATTCTCTTTTAAGGAAAGCAAATCCGGAGGTGGTGAGCCAAAGGCTGATAATGGTTCCTTCTAGTTTCCTGCCCCACTTTTCCCAGGACAGGGCCTACATTTGCATACTCTGTCCCGCAGGATGAGGAAAGACAGGAGAAAGCTTGCTCCCTGCCTTGCAAGGAAACTTTCTGTACATACCATATACCATTTTGGGTTTGTAGCATTGGCCAGAAGGTCCTCACGTGGTCACATTGAACTACAGGGGAGGCTGAAAAACAGAGTCCGATCTCTGAGCTCTTGGATGCACTCCCATCGAGTCAGGACTCCGTCACTAAATAAAGGGCTAAACTATTGGGAGGCACCAGCTGTTGCTGTTGCCACTTACAAATCACTGTAATGGCGGGCACAGCTTTCTGTAAACGCACTGATCTCCACCTACGAGCTGTAACCCTCGTCCCACTTCGATCCTTTGTCCGCTTCCAGGGGATTTATGGAAGCCAGATGGTGGCCGGTTACGAGCCAGAGGGGTTGAAGTTTTCTCTACTGCTTTTGTTTATCTTGATTCTCTAGATGACAGGGCTCTCATTTACCTTCCTTTTTTTTTTTTTTTTTTCCCCCTCCCAGGCCCCTTTCCATTTAGTGAAATTGCTTTGCAGATAAGATACACGTCTCCTCCTGTCATGGTGGATACTTGATTGTTTCCGAAGACTATTGGGGTGCTCTTCAAGTGTAGATCCCTTTGTAGGGCACATTCTAAGAGCTCGATCATGACATGTACTAGAAAGCTTTGGTTTCTATCTGAAGAAGCAGAAGAAAGGCCATACCAGTGAAAAGTTGTTAAAAGTTTCTAAAATCTCCTGATTAGATAAAGAATGCCATTTTAGAGATTATTCATGGCAATTATTAGGCAGAGGAGACGCTTTCGTTTCAGGGAGAGTGATGACATCTTCTTGCTGCTTCTCCCAAAGTGTCAGAATTCAAGAGCCTCTCCTTATGTGACCCCACAGGGGCCCATCAGTGAGAAGTTATAATTGGCTAAACAACTGGACTATTTCATTCCGGGTTTCCTGAGTTCTCCCAAGAGCAGATTTTGGTATTTAAAATATTTATTGGATATAGTTCTATTCCTAGAGGGGATAGGATTTCAAGAATAGATTAAGGTATGAAGGAGTGCTAATTCTGAGAATAATGGTAATACGTATATCCATCAAGAAAATAAAGAAAAAATTCTTTTCTGATTCATTCAACTACTGAGAGAATCCTAGTGGTGTAACTTACTTGTTTTGGACATTCTGGATAGAAGAGTACATGATTCAGTGGGATGGGACTTTAGGAAATTCTGCTATCTTAGAGGATTATGAGTCTTTTTATTTTATTGTTAAGTCCACGAGACTGAAGGCACCACATTGTCACAAGAGTAGAGATATGTTTTAACAACTGCTCGACAATTCCCATAAGGCTCTCTTTAATTCACCTCAATTTGGTTCACTGCAATAAATCAATGGATCAATTTAATTAAACACTTATCAATTCTATGGAGGGGGTACAAAAAGAGACCATTTTATTTAGGAAGCACACATATATGCACATAAGAGAAATACCTAAGACAGGCTATGTCTTAATGCCAAGATGTTTGCAAGAGGACATCATTTATTTGGATCACAGTATTAACTTCCAGTTGGATTTATCCCCAAAAGGAAGGGAGGTCCTAAAAGACCATCCGGAAATGCCACCTGATGGCTGGATACATCAAGCTCCTTTGCAAAGGTGAAAATCCAAGTAGATAATTATTTAGAAAGAAAAAAGTCAATACTCCATCAAAATTCTATGCATGCAGAATTATATATATAAATTAATGTTCACGGTGGTTGTCAATGTGTTGAGGGATTTTAATGTTTTTATTTTCTCTTTTACACTTTTCAGTATTGTTGGAATTATTTATAATGAATTAATGTGTATTATTTATCTATTATAAGACCATAAATGCAGCAGATGACATTTTTCATCATTGTTAAAGAAATGTGAGTATTAAATTAATGATGTCTTAGAAGTAGGTCACAACCACCGCTTAATATTTTGCTTTGTTCATTTTTTTCCCCCATTATTCTATCCAGGTCTCTAAAAATAATTGAGAAAAGAAGTCCTATTAAGATAAATATAATGCAGGGCGCCTGGGTGGCTCAGTCAGTTGAGCCTCCCACTCTTGATTTCAACTCAGGTCATGAGCTTGGGGTCATGGAGTCGAGCCCTGTCTCGGGCTCCCCACTTGGTGCAGAGTCTGCTTGGGCTTCTCTCTCTCCCTCCACCTCTGCCCCTCTGCTGGTCTCTCTCTCTGTCGAATAAATAAATAAAAATCTTTGAAATAAGTATAAGCAAATAATAAAATTTAGTTTCCACTATTAGATGGAGAAGAGGTGTATTTATTGACTGTGACTTCCGTGTAGAGTGCCCATGAGTCGCACCATGGTCCAGTTGGTTAGTCATGACCACTGAAATTGTGCGGCGTGGGTCTGATTCAGTGTTTGGGGTTCTAACAAATCGCTGGACACTTGGTGAATTTTTGACAGACTGACATGTTTTTAGGTCTTATTCATTTTAGTGGTAGCTTCCAGTGGAGGGCATGATTCAAGAAAACCTCTCCACGCTAATAGTCAAACAGTAAGGAGAAAAGTTTATCAAAGTCCTACAGCAGAAAGACTCATCTAAGCCTTCTGATTGTTGTTAATCATGCAGGTTGATGAAGTAAAGTAGCACCAACTCTCACTCACAGCCAGATCATGGCTTTGCCACTTGCTAAGTGATTCTCTCAGCTTCAATTATCTGTAAAACAGGGTTTATGATATTTGTATCTACCTCAAGGAGGTGTTGTGGGGATTAACTGAGATAACGTATACAAAGAATTTTACATAATGCCTACCACAAAGTAGGTAGTCAATGAATGTCAGCTAATAACAATGGTGGTGGTAATTATTTGTACAATAGTATTAGAGGCCTTTTAAGGTCTCATTTGTTTTTAATTCCTCCTACCGAATCTACTGCAAATCTCTGCACATAGTAGACCCCAAACTTTATGTGCTGAGTTGAGTGAAACATAAGGGAGGTGTTAATTAGATTGGCGTTCTCTTGATGAGTGTTAGATGGTACTTGGTTCTTGGGTGCTAAAGGTCAAGGAGAGGCACTCACCAAGAACAGAGGTAATTTAGGGCTGAATGCTAGTTACAGTATGGCCCGTACCTTTCTTCTCCCACCGGTAAGATGTGTGCTTCATGGGCGCCTGGGTGGCTCAGTTGGTTAAGCGACTGCCTTCGGCTCAGGTCATGATCCTGGAGTCCCGGGATCGAGTCCCGCATCGGGCTCCCTGCTCGGCAGGGAGCCTGCTTCTCCCTCTGACCCTCTCCCCTCTCATGTGCTCTCTGTCTCAAATAAATAAATAAAATCTTTAAAAAAAAAAAAAAAAGATGTGTGCTTCATGAAGCTGGTTACATTAGTTTCTGGACCTGTTTGAGCAAGTTGTAATTGCTACTGTAATTATAAAATCTAATTAAAATGTACATGAACCAATAAAATAGGAAGTTGGAAAGAAACTTGTTATTTCAATGAAAACTAAGTTGAAAGTGTTGAAAATACTTAGTAAAGATAAGGTGGTTGAGCAGGTATGGGGGGGACAACTGTGAATACTGTGGGGAGGAGATCCTAGAAATCTAGAAGCGATTTGCATTTAGACTGCTTCATAAATGTGTTTAAGTTTCTCCTACACAAAAATAGGTGAAGCATTCTGGGTGTGATTTAAATAAGAAAGCCAGTGTTGAGGTCCCTGATCGCAGTTCTATATATTTTTTAAAAAGGCAAATAATGGGGTGCCTGGGTGGCTCAGTCAGTTAAGTGTCAGACTCTGGATTTTGGTTCAGGTCATGATCTCAGGGTCATGAGATTGAGCCCGGGGTCAGGCTCTGCCCTGAGCATGGAGCCTGCTTGGGATTCTCTCTCTCCCTCTGACCCTCCCCACCTGCTTTCTCTCTCTCGCTAAAAAAAAAAAAAAAAAAGGCAAATGAGCATTAAAATATTTGACATAGAGATGCCTGGGTCGCTCAATTGGTTAAGCATCTGCCTTTGGCTCAGGTCATGATCTCAGGGTCCTGGGATTGAGCCCTTTCTCGGGCTCTCTGCTCAGCAGGAAGTCTGTTTGTCCCTCTCCCTCTGCCCCTCCCCCCACTCATGCTCTCTCTCTCTCTCTCTCTCTCTCAAATAAATAAAATCTTAAAAAAAAGTTTGACGTAAGTGTGCTTTTTGTGTGTGTGTGTGTGTGTGTGATTCCCTGTTTGAACTGATATACTCAAGAATACTGGTTCAATGATAGTATCTCTGGAGAATAATGTGTTAAGTAAAAGTACTATAATTCATTTCTGACATGGTTTTGTTAATTTTTGTCATAAACAATGACAATAAAATTTTTTTCTAAGTTTACTCATTTATTTTCCATTCATTCATTCATTTGTGTATTATTCAACAAAGACATGAACAGGGCAGAGCACTATGGTATGAGTTATGAATAGGTTGATATATACAAACAAATTACCTGGAACTTTCTGACTTAGGTGTGTTTATAGTCTTCTAGAGCAGTATTTATTTATTTTATTTTATTTTTTATTTATTTTTTTAAAGATTTTATTTATTTGCGAGAGAGAGAATGAGAGACAGAGAGCGTGAGAAGGAGGAGGGTCAGAGGGAGAAGTAGGCTCCCTGCCGAGCAGGGAGCCCGATGCGGGACTCGGTCCAGGGACTCCAGGATCATGACCTGAGCCGAAGGCAGTCGCTTAACCAACTGAGCCACCCAGGCGCCCCTCTCTAACTGAATTTTCTAAGGGCAGATGTTTTCCATGGGATCTTATTGAACAAATACAGGGCAATAATTATGAGATTTAATGAGAATATGTTTCATAGAAGCATGACTGTTTGTGTGCCTTGTAGAGCAGTGGAGGTCAAGCCCCCCCCCCCCCCCCTTCTTACTGCCTTCTTCTCTGTCTTCCTCTGTAGACCTGGGCTATTTTGCATGCTGGGAACTCTTGCTCTAATGATGTTTTCATTCTTTTGTCCAACCCCTTGTTCCACTTTTCTGAGTTGGAGGCATCTGTGGTTCCAGAATACATCCTAAAGCCACACTGCTGTCAACGGCTCAGCCCACCAAGCTCTCTGCTGTGTCAGGATTTCCTACATGCTGTTCCCTCTCCTTGGCTTTTCCTCATGGGGCTAGCTAGTTAGCTTCCTGATTTCACGAATTTGCACATTAGTGGGGAAAAATGTAATAAATAAACCACAGACCTTCCGGGCAGGGCGGAGGGGCTAGAAAGTGACTTCAGTCACCAGTGGCCAATGATTTAATCGATCATGACTATGGAATGAAGCCTCCATAAAAACCCCAAAATGACAGGGTCTGGAGAGCTTCTGGGTTATTGAACACAAGGAGATTGAGGGAGAATGGGGCACTCGAAGAACATGGAAGCTCCTTGCCCTTTGCCCTTACCTTGCCCTGTGCATCTCTTGCATCTATCTGACTATTCCTGAGTTACATCCTTTAATAATAAGCCTGTAATCCAGTGACCAATAGATTTCTCTGAGTTCTGTGAGCTGGTCTACCAAATTATTTGAACCCCAGGAGGGGATCTTTGGAACCTCTGATCTACAGCTGCACTTGTCATTGACATCTTGTAGCACTGAGCCCTTCACTTCTGGGGTCTGCTGCTATCTCCATGTAGACAGTGTCAAGGTGGGAGTGAATGACAGGACACCCAGCTGGTGTCTGAGAATTGCCTGGTATGGGGGAAAACCCATGCATCAGAATTGATGACCAGAATCATTGGTTATTAATACAGAGACTATGAAAGCTTTCATTTGTGGTGTGTTTTTGTTTTTTATCTGAGAACAAAATAAAATGTTGCTCACAGTGCCACTTCCCATCATTGCCTCAAAATGTCCCAAACTTTCTCTTATAAATTTTTTATGTGGGCAAGCTATAAAATTTGAGAAATGAAACTGAGAACCCCTGCAACTGCTTGTTGATTGGTCTCACATGGTGTGTATTGCTGGGTCTCTGTGTGTTGCTAACCTCCATCAGCTATGTTTTCCTGAGGGTGGTTCAAGTCACAGTGTTGGTGATGTCACTCCTGCCACCTCTGCTGAGATCGGTGTGGTTCCAGTAAGTGATGTGTATGGTAGCAATTTGCATCATGCTGTGCTATCCGAAACTTCTCTAATGTGCACTTTTTACAGAAACTCAGATCCAAAGTCCTGCAGCTCCCACACTTGTTTTAAACCTCTCTTGCTGAAGTCTGATTACCCGGAGAAAAGGATGCACTTACTAATTGAAAATTCCTGAGTGGTGTTGGCACCAGTCCTTTATTTGGAAAGGGGTTTGGTATGTTAGCTAATAAAGAGCCCAAGAATAAAAATAAAAACCATCGCTGTTCACATCCACTATATTCACAAAGGTCTTATTGCCTGACACCCTGAATAGTTATCAGAATTATAAGGTCAATTTGGGGCCCAGGCCTCCCTCTCTCTGTCATTCTCAGTCCTGAAAAATTTCCAACGGCTTTTCCAAAATGGCGCCTTAATGAATTCCAGGAATATGAGTTTGCGTGGTTTTCCCTTTTGAGACATATCCCAGCATCCGAAGGCGATGGGATTTACAGACCGAAAGGCTTAACAAAGTCCTTGTTAACAAACTTCTGAGTAATGGTATAAACTATGTGGTTTGACCAAAAATGGATGAAGCTATGCCTTTAAAAGTCCCTGTGAAATCAGCCATACTACTTCATCTACTGTATGGCCATGCTCAGTAGGAGCGTGAGAAACATTCCCTGATAATTATGTTGGTGAAGATGACAAAGACTTCAGGGATACTGGTCAGGATTCAAATCATTAACTGGAGTTGGATGAAATTTCAGAATGTTGAAGACAAAAATTCCTGAAATGGAATAAATGGAAGGCTCACTGGTAATATTTGCCAGAAACAGAATATGCTGCCTTCTAGTTAATGATTTGAGTCCTGCCCAACACCCCTGAGGTCATCAGCATTATCTTCATCACTGTGATGATCACTGAATTTCTCTCAAACGCACACAGAGAAATGGCGATATAGTAGGTGCTTTGGCACCTTCTATTGCTCTATATCCCGGCTTATTTAGAGCTTGTTAACAGTGTCATCTGGTTTTTAATTGGTCAGCTGTCAAAAACATGGAAAATACTGAATCATCTCCCTGAGCAAAATTGGTGCCTCTGAGCTTCAGACCTGAGTTTACAGTGGGAATAAGACAGAGGCACGTTCTACTGGGAAGCAGTGGGGCTGGGACAAGTCAAAGGCCTCCCTCAATCCACTTAGAGTTCTTCATGTCATCAGGGTGACTCGCCTGTCACTGTCCATATGGTGCCCGAGGCAAAGGGTTAGTGCCGCTGATAATGATATAGCCTAGAGCAGTGGCTGCACCAACTACCTGGGAGTCACATTATATTTGCAGTTTGTTTGGATGGATGGATGGAAGAGGCTGCAGGTCAACATCAGGTTTTTTGGTCAGGCTTAGCAAATACAGAAATAAAAATATGACCACAACGGTTCTTTAAATATAAGCTATTATAATCTTCTGTCTACACACTTTTTTTTTTTTAAAGATTTTATTTATTTATTTGAGAGAGAGAGAATGAGAGAGAGCACATGAGAGGGGGGAGGGTCAGAGGGAGAAGCAGACTCCCTGCTGAGCAGGGAGCCCGATGCCGGACTCGATCCTGGGACTCCAGGATCATGACCTGAGCCGAAGGCAGTCGCCCAACCGACTGAGCCACCCAGGCGCCCTGTCTACACACTCTTGAATACGTCCTTCTGTTTCTCAAGTCCTTCTGCCATAGAGCTACTTCATGGGATTATATTCCACACAAGGCTTACTTTCCTCTAGATGTACCAGGCTTCTTCGAGCACTATCAGGGGTAGGGACAGAGGAGGAAGGAATGATGAAGGGAATCCAGGAAAGCGATCTTAAAAAAATGAACTCAAATAATGGGTAAAGGTAAAAGTGAGAAGAAAAAAAAAAAGGAAAGCATACTGAAAGCAGCAACACGAAGAAAATTTAAAGAACAGAGAGTGATAGCAGCAAAGCCCACAGAAGGTCTTAAAATATGTAGAAAGGAAAAGGGAGAGATAGTATGTCGAAGTGTGCGGCATTCTACCAGATGCCCCTGCCCTTCCATTCCCAGCTAGCGTCCCAGGAGACCTGAAAACATGCCCACACGAATGTTCACGGCAGCAGTATTCATAATAGCACAAACCTGGAAATAACCCAAATAATTATCAACTGATGAATGGGTGAACAAAATGTGGTATATCCATACAATGGAATATTACTCAGTGGTAAGATGGGATAAGTCCTGATATATACAACAACATGGATGAATCTTGAAAACATTACACTGAGTGAAAGAAGTTAGCCATATGTTGTATTTTGTATATATTATATTCATACGAAATGTCCAGAATAGCCAAAGCCACAGAGACAGAAAGCAGGTTGGTCGTTTAGAGCTGGACGGAGAGGGAATAGGGAATGACTGTTTATTGGTATGGGATTTCTTTTTGGGGTGATGAAGATGTTCTAAAAGTAGACGGTGGTGGTGATTATACAACTCTGAAAATACTAAAATCCCCTGAAATTTACCCTTGAAAATACTGAACTTTATGGTAGGTAAATTATATCTCAATAAAGCTGCTATTTAATAAAACTCCAGTATATTATTTCTCTTCAATTTTCCCAGGGATGGGTCCTGGCAGTATGCCTGAGGCAGAGACAAGGGGGAAGGAAAAGTGCGGGGAGAAAGGGGGTGGGGGTTTAGAAGGATGAAAAAGAAACACTGGAAGGAGGTAGATAGAGATGAAAAAGCAACAGAAGAAAGAAGTTCAGTCAGGCTTGTTAAACTGCAAGGAACAGAGACTCCAGTTAACTCAACAACAAGGTTCACTGGGAGACCTCGAAAGGGCAGATCGAGCCTTCGGCACAAAGCCAGCTCTTGAAAGCAGCTCCGCCATCATGATGTTTCACAATATTTCTACTTCTCTCTGTATATCTGATCCATTTTTCCTCTAATACCTGCCTTTCCTTGCCTTCTCATAACTCCAGCCTGTACGTGGCTTTGACATACAATGGTTCTTCCCAATGTGAATCTACCTCATAGCATCCTTGGTACAATCTTTGCCCTCTGCTTCTGTGGGTGTATGATTCAGTCTCTGTTTCTTGATTCTCATGTCCTGAGAGAAGAACCCAATTAGTTTACCTCAGGTGTGCAAGCCAAAACCTGGAACATGGGATCACAGTCAACTAGCCAGTCTACACAGACACTCCTTGGATCATGGGCCTATCTTGAAAAATGTTAGCATAGGCTGGGAACATAACAGTGGGCTTATCTGGTTCATAAAGGGCACAGTAGGTTGAAGGAAAGAGAGGGGAGAGAGGGGGCAGTCTGCCAAAGGACACTGTGGATGGAGAGTGGACAACGTTCCCAGCACTACGGGGAGAGAAGGGGTCCATAGGAAGCTGGAATGGAGGCCCGTCAGTGTCCCTCCCAAATGATAACCATTCTTAAGAAATGTAAAGATTTTGCTCCATCCACCACTCAGAGGAATACGTTCAGTTTCTTCTCTCATTTCCTGAAGTTTCAAAATCTTCCTATAAACATTCAAATAATTGAAAGACAACAACTAAAAAGATTTTGGAATGGAATCCAAGTAACCAATATCCAATTTAGCTATAAAAAATCTTTCTATTCTACTTCTTACCTCATGTATAATGGCCTGGATAACTCAATTATTGCATATACAAACGACATACTTTGCAATTCTACTTCTAGCTGTATACCCAAAAGAATTGAAAGTAGATGCTCAAACAGATACTCATGCACCAATCTTCACAGCAGCATTATTCACAGCTAAAAGGCGGAAACAACCCAAATGTCCACCAAGAGATGAATGGATAAACAAAATGTGGTATATACAGGTGATGGACTATTATTCAGCCTCAAAAAAAGAATGAAAATCTGTTATATGCTCTAATATGGAAAAATTGAGATAACATTATTCTAAGCAAAAGGAAGGTGAATAGGAAAGGACAAATAGTGTATGATTCCACTTATATAAGGAACCAGAAAGGCAAATTCATAGACAGAAAGTAGAATAGAGACCACCAGGGGCTGGGATACACCACAGATGGAGTGGCTTATAAGCAATGGAAATTTATTTCTTACAGTTCTCGAGGCTAGAAATCCAAAATCAAGGTGTGAGCATGGTCCAGGGAGGGCCCTCTTCTCTTGTAGAGCACAGATCTCTCCTTGTATTCCTACATGTGTGGAAGGGGCTAGGGAGTTCTTTGGGGACACTCTTATAAGGACACTAATCCTGTCCATGAGGGCTCCACCCTCATGACCTCAGCATCTCCCAAAGGTCCACCTCCTAATACCATCATACCGGGGATTAGGACTTCAACATGTGACTTTTGAAAGAACACAACATTCAGATCATAGCGCTGGGGTGGGTGGAGGGAATGGGCAGTTGTTTAATGGATAGAGGGTTTCCGTTTAGGATGATGAGAAAGTGCGGGAGGTAGATAGTGGTGATGGTTGCATGATATCATGAATACGCTAGTGCCACTGAATTGTACGTTTGAAAATGGTCATTTTATGTTATGCCTATTTTACCATAAAAAAAGAACAGGAAAAACAACAAAAATTATATACTTTGCATGAGTGCTTCTTGGTGAAAACAATTTCGTTTTTCATGAAATCATTGGAAAGTTGTATTTCTCCCTAGATCCTCTTACAGAGGTATTGGGGTAGAAATAAGGAACAAGGTGCCCCATCCCCACCAGTACTGGCTCTGTTGCCTAGAGAACACTGGGGGGAGCTACACAGAGCCCTTCTTTTATACACACACAATAACCCCCTTCAGTCTGGTCCAAAGATCAGGCCCTGCATGGAATCTTGGTAATTACATTACTGTTAAAACATCAAAACTGCTGTACATAGTAACATCGTTCTTTTATTTTTTTATTTTTATTTTTTAAAGATTTTATTTATTTATTTGACAGAGAGAGACACAGCGAGAGAGGGAACACAAGCAGGGGGAGTGGGAGAGGGAGAAGCAGGCTTCCTGCTGAGCAGGGAGCCCCACACAGCGCTCAATCCCAGGACCCTGAGCTCAAGGCAGACGATTAACGACTTAGCCACCCAGGCGCCCCAACATCGTTCTTTTAGAAAAAAAAATTACTTGTTCCATTTCTTCCTCTGTTTTTGTTTTTATATACCATCATGTTGGGGAGGCCTCTATGACTTTGTTCAAGATACACGTTTTAAGTTACGAGAACAAGGAGCCGCGCGACTCAGGCAGAAGCTGTCTCCCCTCCCATCCCTGATTCCATGCCATTACTTTCCTTTGAAAGATGTGGGTTTCTTTTTTTTTTTTTTTAAAGATTTTATTTATTTATTTGAGAGAGAGAGAGAGAATGAGAGCGAGCACATGAGAGGGGGGAGGGTCAGAGGGAGAAGCAGACCCCCTGCCGAGCAGGGAGCCCGATGCGGGACTCGATCCAGGGACTCCAGGATCATGACCTGAGCCGAAGGCAGTCGCTTAACCAACTGAGCCACCCAGGCGCCCCTGAAAGATGTGGGTTTCTTGTAATAAAAATGAAATGTAACTCCCTTAGATATGGTTTCTGGCTCATAACGAAAGAGGCTCTTTATGGACAAGAAACAGTAGTCGCTTGAAAACTTTCAGGTTGGGAAGCGATGGAATGTCTTCTGTACCAGGTTTAGCAACGGCCCCCCGTCCGTACTGACCCACCTGAGCTTTTACACTTGAGTGGGTGCCCAGGGACCTTCTTTGAGCCCGGGCAGACCAGCCAGGATCCCATGCTTCCACGAGCAGGAGAGCTTAAATTACCTTTAAATTTGCTATTCATTTTCAGGATGGTGATTTTTATTATCTTTTTGCGCTTTTTTGTTTGTGTTCTTGTGGAAGCCTCTGCCTTGCCCTCCACCATGTTCCCTTTCTCTTTCTTTCTTTCTCTCTAGTCACTCCCCTTGTCCCCTCCACCCTGCCCACAGCCAGATAACACTTTCCTGCTGAGACATTTTTAAAGTCACCACACAGCTCTAGCAAATGAGGGCTGTCACAGTTTTTGGATGAGAAAATCTACTGCCGGCTCACACAGATCTAGGCGTTGATCGGGCTTAATTGACAGCCGGAAGGACTTGGTCTCCTGGCGGAGTTAGAGGGAGGGCGAGCCCTGTGGGTTCCATTTGGGCAGAGATAAAACAGGTTTTTATTCAGTACTCATGGAGAGAGCGTAATTAACCTTTTAGAAGTTTAAGGATGATCAAATTGTTATTCATTTTGCAAATGAGAAGAGAGAGCTTCCCTTCCTGCCAGCAAAATGCCAGTGCCAATTTCAAGGTCACTGGATGATCTCTTTGAGGAGAAAGAGAGCAATAAACACACACACACACCAGTGCGCACACGCACACGTACGCATGCACGCACCCCACCCCCAAACCCAGAGATTGAGAAATGTCACCATGAAAACATTCAGGAATGAAAAGGAACAAATGTTCTTTTCTATCAGGCTCCACGGTAAACGTCGGAGCTGATGTTTCCCGCGCATTCACATGGGCCTCTTGGATTATAATGGCGCTACCGGTGTCAGAGAAAACAGAATATACGACTCCAGCTGGTAACGCCTATGCTCTGGTGTGGTCTGATGTATTTTTAGAGGATGGGGGAAGGGTTTTTTGAGGTCCAGGCATGTTTTAAAGATGGCGTGCATAACATTGCTACCACATGAGAACTCTGTGGTGTGAATAATGAACTTGAGAGCTTCAGGATTTTTTTTAAAGGAACGATTGAGCCAAGTCTATGCATGAAAGGAAGTGGTTTTCACTAGGCATCATGCTTTAAAGATGACTATGCTAGTTATGTGAATGACCTTATTTTGCAGCTATGTGCTTTGCCACATCACAAATAACACTCTATCCGCTTTGCTGAGGAAAATAACACTCTGCAGCTAGGCTCTTTTCTTAAAAAAAAAAAAAAAACCCTCAAAATTGTGTGATAATTTCAAACATACAGAAAAATTGCAATGATGTACAAAGAACAACATTACAAAGTCTACCCTTTAAGCAGATTCACTAGTATTTAATACTTTTGCCTCGTTTGCTTTAATATTCTCTCCCTCCATATTTTATATACATATTTTCTCTTTCTATATATATATATATATATATACTCTATATCTACTATATCTACTATTTATATATTTACTCTGTTTCATAATGAGCCCATGGGTTAGTCACGCATAATACATATAAATGCATATAATTATTATACGATTGATTTTCCTGAACCATTTGAGAGTAAGATGTAGACATAGTGTCTCCTTACCTCTAAATATTTCATTGTGTATTTCCTAAGAAGAGGGATATTTACTCACATAACAATGGCACAATGGTCAAAATGAGGAAGTTGAACATTGATACAATACCATTATCTAATCTACAGATCCTTATTCAAGTTTTCCTAATGGCCCCAACGATGCCTTTAGAGTAATTCCCGCCCCGCCCCCTTCAGAATCCAACATTTGGATCTTGCATTTCACTTAGTTGTTATGACTTTTATTCTCCTTTAATCTGGAATGTGTCCTTAACCTTTCTTTGTCCTTCATGATATTGTTTTGAAGAGCACAGCTCATTTATTTTGTTGAATATCTCTCATTGTGGGTTTATCTGATGTTTCATTATAATTAGACTCAGGATATTCATTCAACCCTTTGAATTCAGCATAGATTTATGGATAATTTTTCTTTTCAGGAACACGAGGTAAGTGGTAAGAGGCATTGTGTCCTTTTCACATGATGCGTTCATCTTGCCATTGGTGATATGCTAAAATGGGTAAGGCTGTGCTTGCCAGAGTCCTCCATTGTTAAGCTGCATATTTTTAATTAGGAAATTGTGTGTGTGGGAGAGTCTCTTTTTCTTTGTTGGTTTTGCTCTAAGAAAAACAAGCTGCTGGAAAGCTGTTCTCAGGTATTTGAAGAGGAGGCTAGATGAGATCTCTTAAATAGTTTAGAAAATACGTTGAGTACACATAATTGGGTTTTATTTTTTCTCACTCTGTGGTGTACAGCCCTGCACAGAATCAATCAGGACTCTTCCCCGTCTACCACCTTATCTGAAACTCAAAGCTTATTATCTGATGACAAAATAATCAAGAAACTACCCTCCTCCCCACACCACTTTTGTGAGGCAATGGGACAGGTATGCAAAGGAAATATTTAAGTGGAATAGGAATGAGAGAAGGGGGGGAAAGCACATAAATGCTAAGAGCATAATAATGTTCATTATTGTTCCCACATAATGTTCCCACATAAATTAGACGTGCACAAATTCTACTCAGCCCTTTCAACCGATACAGGTCCTAAGTCATTCGTGTCTCCCCATCAAAGTTACTCCAACTTCCTTCTATTGTTTTCCATTACAGTAGGAACAGTGGCATCTTCCTGCAGGAAACATGCTCAGTTAAGCTGACACAAAGTTTATTATAGGTTTCCTCAAATTGTCTTAGTCATATTCATTGTTGAGAACATTTCGAAAAGTAAATAGTCTCATGGAGATGTTGGAAGATGAAAAAAAATAAAGTAAAGCCAGTTTCTACACTCTGGCTAAAGGAGGACATGCCTGGGTGGGTGATTAATGTTGTCTGTAGATCAACCTCAGTGTTGAGGAGAAACACAACTCCCCCCGGGCACTGAGACCTAAGGGAATTTCTCTAGGAGGTCCTCATGAAAAACACACTTTTTAAAAAAGATTTTATTTAGTTATTGGAGAGAGAGAGAGAGGCTCAGGGAGGGAAGGCAGAGGGGGAGGAGAGGGAGAGGGAGAATCTCCAGCAGATTCTGTGCTGAGTTCAGAGCCAGTCTCGGGGCTTGATCCCACAACCCTAAGATCATGACCTGAGCTGAGACAGAGAGTTGGACGCCCAACCAACTGAGCCACCCAGGCGCCCCAACACACACTTTATAATGAAGTAAAGAATGCCCCTAACAACGTCCTTACGGGAAAGTAGCAAATGAGTTATAGGGTTATTTCCTACGAGGTCTCCCCGTGTGTCTGGTTGCCTAATGCGAAGGCACAGTGGGTCAAAAGAAATCACTGTGCTGGTGACAATGCTCTCTGTAGTCTGGTTTGTTCCAAGGTTAACCTGCAGAGTATCTAAAGCAGTATTTCCAAATGTCCTTTTTTATCTCCCTCAGCCATGTCCTCGGCTCTGTCAGATGGGAATGATAAAGCTTTCTCATTGATGCCATTGAGGGTTGCATGACGTAAACCCATGGGAACCACAAAATACAAAGCCAGCAAAGGATGTAGGGGGAAATCAACAGATGCAACATACTGTTATTATTTTTGTTTTTCGGGGGGGGGGGGAATGGACTGAATGAATAACCAAGGCTCCAAACAGAACACGTGCACAATAATTTAGCCGGAGAAATTTTAAGCGGTTTTACCACTCCATGACATGTGCCACTGGAAATGACAAACTAGGAAATGTCTAGTTTTGGGTCATTTATCTTTCTAGTAAACCAGAAAAAGCAGGATATAAAATACATCCCTAGGTGACTTCATAAGTTTGCCATTTAGGGTGTTTGGCTATAACCCAGCTATGTTTCGGCGTGGGCACTGGAAAAGCACACTGTTTCAGTGGTTCTCAAAGTGTGGGACGAGAACAACCAGCATCAGCACCATCTGGGAACTTCTTAGCTATGCAAAATCTCAGCCCTATCCTAGATCTACTGAATCAGAAACTGGGGGTGGGACCCAGGGATTTGTTTTAACAAGACCTGCACAGGATTCTGATGTTGGCTAAAGTTTGAGAATCACTGGTCTTGTGCCATAAGTAAATGACAGGACTAATCATCTATTAAGACCTCTCTCGGAATATGGCTCCCGCCTTCAAAGAAAAATCCTTATTTTCATATGGAAGGATGCTTCTTTTTCCTTCACCATGGAGAAGTAGGAGGCAAAGCATCCAGTTTGTGGTCAGAGTGATATTATTAAGGTATATTATTAGGTCAAAGTTATGACGAAGGGGCACCAGACTATATCTACCCCTCATTCATCCCCGTGGAAAGTACTGTACCTTTTGAATCTGCTTTTAACACTGGCTTAGTCTAACACTGGTTTCTATTCACAGAGTTAAAGGCTAAGGGACAATCAATGAAACCTACACATGATTCTATGAAAATAGCCTAAGTGTGTGTGTGTGTGTATATATTTCATTTCAATTATTTAACATATAGTGTATTATTAGTTTCAGAGGAAGAGTTCAATGATTCATCAGTTGCATGTAACACCCAGTGCTCATTACATCATGTGCCCTCCTTAATGTCCATCTCCCAGTTACCCCATCCCCCCATCCACCTCCCCTCTAGCAACCTCAGTTTGTTTCCTAGTTAGGAGTCTCAAAGAAAAATAGTTTGTCTCCCTCTCTGATTTTGTCTTATTTTATTTTTCCCTCCCTTCCCCTATGATCCTCTGTTTTGTTTCTTAAATTCCACATATGAGTGAAATCATATGATAACTGTCTTTCTCTCATTGACTTATTTCACTTAGCATAATACCCTCTAGTTCCATCCACGTCCTGGCAAATGGTAAGATTTCATTTTTTTTTTAATTGACTTTAGTCTATATTAAAACAGCAGCACTCAACCAGCTTTGCCCGGTTTGCTGCACGAGGCCAGAGATGCTGAGATGTAGTGCGTGTGCTCATAGGAACAGAGGGAAATTAAGGTATGATCTGTGCAGACTTTTGGCGTTCGAGCTGTAACTGGGCTCCTTTCTCTTCCAATCCGTAAGACAGAGTGAAACACAGTCATGAATGTGCTATATTATAGGATAACTCTTGAATGTCATCTCATTTACATTTTTATTAATTGATTCCTTTGGGACGTCTGGTACTTGATGAAGAGTAGCCAATTGGTGCCCACATAACCAACCCCACTTTTTAAAACTACACTAGTGCATTTAGGCAAAATGAGATCTGAGCAGACCTTATTCTGGGTGATTTATTTTTTTATTTCTAAGATGCTCAGTCTTGCCCTTCATCCTCAGGCTGCTACCGTGCCTAATTCAGATTCCCACATAGAGGTAAGGGAGGAAAATGAACATTTTTTCCCTTGTGCAGTAAATATTAGAATGCACACCAGAGAGAAGAAAAGAAAGAAAAAGTGGGTGTTGGGGGTGGGTAAGGAAGGGGTAGTATTTTCAAATTTCATAATGGCCAAATCATTCAGTCAACCCGAGGAAGAAAGACCTGGTCCCACCACTGCCCTAAGGACCCACATACACCCTCAGTCAGACCGCTGGGTCAAGAATACAAGTGCAGATGGTAATGACCGTGTATATGTGGGGGCCTCATCAGGTGCAGGCTTTAGAGACAGATCTTTAATCATAATCTCGTGCAACATGGGAAAAAGTGGGGAACTCTAAATCTAATTGCCTTTCAGTTTAGGCTAAGTGTTCAATAGTAAATTTTAGAAAAAAACAAATTACTTTTAGTTCTAAATTTGGCTCATTTCGTTAAATGTCATATCCATTTCAAAAAAGAAGAATGAATGAGTTGATATCTTCAAACTTGCAGTAGGCTTTTAGGTTTTCCATTTTTAAAAACTTATTTAGTTTTTACAATATGAAAATTATAGACAGAGTGACATTTAAACCTTTGCTTTTCATAGCATTTCACACTTACACCATTTTAAAAGACAGCTATTAACATTTACAAAAATCTTTCAGAAACCAAATGTTCTAACATGCAAAATTCCAATTATACTGTGTAAGAGGGTTATCAACCATTCTTCTACAAGAATACTTTGAAGTGTCTGGTATTAAACCAAGAGCTAAAATGTCAGTTGCACATAGACAATAAATTAGGGTTTATAAAATCTTGTAAGATTTATTTAATATTACAATTTTGACCTTTAGGCTGTCCTCACCGTAGCTTACTTAACTTTCTCTCTCTCGCTCTCTCTCTCCTTCTCTCCCTCTTATCCCTGGAATCTTACTTGAATCTTAAACAAAGGTTGTGTTGCAAGTTATGTGAAGTTATGTGGCTCATTCATGCTCTGGGTGAATGCTTTTCACGCCTCCCCCACTCCTCCCGTTTGGGGTATTGGAATCCTGAGAGGCAATGCCCATTTCTCCACACAGCACACTAGTGGGGTTACCGCTGGAATGCTAACCCTGTTAGCGGAATGCTAACAGTGGACAACCTGTTCCAGGAGCAGAAAGTCTGTCTACCTCTTGTAGGACTGACACTTGAAGACAAGCCTGAGGACATAAGGACCTCTGTCAGATTTCTCAACTATTTAGCCAGAGAGATAAAAGATGGTGGTATTTCCATTATTGTGCTTACAATTTGGGGGTGAGATGCACTGGAATTTGCCAAAAAATGTGATCAAAAGAAATTTCGATCATTCCCATTGAGCTGAGGAAGAGTTAGGAAATTTCCTGTCAAGGATGGGCTCTAGCCCACAGACCATCCCTTTCACATCTTATGGGAGACTCCTGCAAACAAATCATTCTCATTATTGGGCACTTTTCCCAGAAACGTGGCCAATGTGGAAGGGAGAGAGGAAATATTAGAACAGAGAAGTGACTAGGCCGCCATCTTGCTCTTCCCTCGCTATTGGCAGAACTGAGAATGCTCCTTTCCCCCTGCATGTCAGAAAGGAGCTCGAACCCTGGTGTTTAGGAATGCTTTTTTTCAACCACTAAATAGGTCTTGAGAATATCAGCAAACACTCTGACAGCATTTCTACAGACCAGACATCATTCTAAGCACTTTACATATTCACGCCTCACAAGGACTCTAGGATTTACTGATGAGTAACCGAGACACAGGGAGGTTGAAGCAATTTGCTCAGGGTCAAACAGCGTGGGGATGGTAGAGTCAAAATTTGCACACAGGCAGTCTGCCTTAAGCCTTGCTTTATTGATGGCGAGGTTCTTTCTGAGAAACCCCCTCTTCAAAGTAGGTTAAAAAAACGACACCAGCCTATTAATGCTCTTACATTTTTTTACCCACAATCTGCGAAGTTACAAATGACCTGAGGTAAGGTCGTATACTTGAGCCTTTATAGAATTCATTTTGTCACCTGCTTTTGAAAGCAGCTTTGTGCTGAAGCCAAGAGCAACAAGCGAAATCTAATAGTGAGGAATTGCTTAAGTAAGTGGTTCTCTCCAGCCAACTGCCAAGTCAGAAGCCTGGGAGGAACTTGCAGCTGATGCATTAATGACACTCCTCATTTGCGGCAGATATGACTTTTTCCTATATTTTTGTTAAACAACATATTGTGACATATTGCGTGAGCACATTTCTGAATGTTAGCTTCTGAGATCTATCTGTGTAAAAAACAGATCAGTATTCATGAACCCAGAGAAGGGTATTTTGCACCACTAGCCTACATTTTATGATTATGGGACAAATCAAATTCCATTTCCGTGAAAGGGACTCAAAGACTTCTCACTTTCAGCTGATGGCCCACTTATTTTAAGCAATATTCCATATAGCAAAATTCTAACGTAACCATGGAACTGGTTCATTTCCTTGGAGTCCACTGAAAGGAATTTGGCGTGCAGCCATAAGATGGGCACTATAAACATAATCACCTACCATCCGTTCAGACTGATTGTGATCTACTTAGGATTCTATTAGCTGTGCAGCGATTTTAACCGCTGCTACCCTTCTCGTGGATCATCTGTGCACTTAGGACACAGGGTGACAAACACTTTACGTATGAATGAGCTAACTTTGTGTGAAATAATTACTTGCCTGTTTCCATTTCCTAAAAAACAAAGTCCTGCGTGCCTGGCTGGCTCAGTCACCGAAGCACGTGACTTTTGATCTCAGGGTCATGAGTTCAAGCCCCATGTTGGTCATAAAGCTTACTTAATGAAAACAACAACAGCAACAACAGGGGCCCCTGGGTGGCTCAGTCAGTTAAGCATGTGCCTTTGGCTCAGCTTGTGATCTAAGGGTCCTGGAATCGAGCCTCATGTCGGGCTCCCTGCTCAGCGGGGAGTCTGCGTCTCCCTCTCCTTCTGGCCCTCCCCTCCCCCGCTTGTGCTCTCTCTGTCTCTCTCTCTTTCAAATAAATAAATAAAATCTAAAGCAACAACAACTACAATGAAAACCAAATATCTAATTCTTTTTGATAACTGCTGCTAAAATGGAAATAACTACGGTTCTTTTCCTGTCACCTGCCATGATGTTGCTTTTTCTGCAATAAGCAAAAGGGTTATTTTCAGGAATAGGCCAAAAATAACGGGGAAAAGAGAAGTGAGCTCACAGTGGGAACTTTTGGGTCCTCTGGAAGGCAGAGATCGCACCAGGCCTTTGTTATTTTATTTGGACTTAACTTTCAGAACACTGGCCTTTGCACTTGGCAAGTGGCCCTCTTTCAGGTAAGTTCTATCGTTTACTAGAAAGTTACCTCCAGTGCTAAACACAAACGTAGGACGACAGGAATCATAGTCATTTATCTACATGTGGAGTTTGTTTCACGAAGCCGTTTACAAAGACAGGAATGAAGGCTGTTAACGTTTTTTTATGAAAAGATTTAAATCTGAGTCTCAGGTCTAATTACAAACACAAGCTAAAGATCTGATTTATTTCACTAATGAGGACTCTAGTGAGCTGTTTCAACAAGTTCAAGGGAGAGTTTTTTGCCGAAGCTTCCATTTATAGACGAGAAATGTGCCAAGGGCGGCCAAACCAGCCTCTTCCACGGTGAGGAAGGAAGAAGCCTGGAGAAACCTCCCCACCAGGCAGAATTTATGTGTCTGTGGACAAGAATTATTTTGCATCACTATCACTTGTCTACCAAGTACAGAGTCGCAACGTAGCTTGAAGACAAAGGAAGACCAGAATCAGCGAATCTGGGAAGGCCTGATCGAAACAAGGCATTTCCCACAGAAGCCCAATTTCCCCCTCACTTAGCCTTCTGTCCCTGTGGAAAACCAGAAAGGGAATCTGAGACGGACCTCTCTGTCTGCCGACCATCTGAGTAGTTCCAAATCTCTAGTTCAGTCCCTCATTACTGCTTCACTTCTCACCTGTAGAGGGGCAAAACTTCCTCCCTGCTCTCTCTTCTTCCAGACTCATCTTCCTCCAGTTTGTGCTACATGCAGCCGACAGTTTGATCTTCTTAGGGCCCTTCTGTGATGGTCACAATCCCCTTAAAAGCTGTAAGTGGTTCCCTGCTGCCTGCAGATAATATTGGAAAGTTCTAACCTGGCCCCCCAGGATTTAACCCTGTATCCACGAGGGTTCCACGTGGCAAGTTACAGAGACCGACTCTGGTGGATTTAAGCAGGAAAAAAAAAAAAAAAAGGAATTTCTAAAAAAAGGATATTGGGCAGCTCACAAAATTGCTGGGAGGGCTGGAGAACCAGGCTCAGAAGCTGAGGCTGCCAGGACTAATTCTCAGAATCATGCCGAGGACATCACAGCTGCTGCCACCAAACGCGAGAAGAGCTGGTTCCCACCACTGATGTCGCCCTGGGTACTGTCTTCGGCTGCAGCCACCATCCTACTGTTGCCCCAGACACAAAATTATGTAAGTGTCACCAATGATATGGTGGATTTTTTTTCTGTCCCTGCTTTGTATAAGCTCCCTATTCAAAAATCCAAGGGGTGAGTGCATCTGACTGTCGGACCTTAGGTCACATGCCCATGTGAGTGCGTCTGACTGTCGGACCTGCCCTACCCGCAAGGGAGCTTGGAAAGAGCAGTTGGCAGATGTGTCATCTTTAATGGTAGGTGGGATCTGCCTCCTTCCATGACTCCAAAATGGTGAATTCCAGTGAGGAAACTGGGAGTTCCTCCAAGAAAAAGATGGGTGGGGTTCAGATGCTGGGGAAACGATGAATATTCCCTTCACATGCACTCTTGTCTTCCCGATCTAATGTCCCACGACTCATACTCCTATAACCTATACTCCAGCAAAACCCATCAACAGGTTGTCCAATGACTGTTTCATTTAGCAAGCATCTAATGATATCTGTGTGCCAAGCACTGTGCTGGGTAATGCAAATAGAGAAATAATGGATACATCAAGAAGAGTATAATCTCTGCAGGGGCACACACAAGTGAGGAGGCCACTACAATCCGGTGCTATGAGACAGGGAAACTCAAGATGCTTTGGGACTGTCCATGAAGGGTACTTATTCCGGATGGAAGAAATCATCCCCTCATTGTAGTGGCTGTTTCTTCCCTCTATCTGGACAAGTGGGAACAAGTAGTGTGGCCCATGCCTTCACACCTCTTCTCATCACCCATGAAAGCATGCTGCTGACTCTTCTATACCCCCTAGCTCTACCTAGGTCCTGCTACTGGCAAGAATCCCAAGCTTGTCCTTCTTAGGTTAAGCTACCTCCGGAATTTGCCAATAGCATGTTCCTGCAGGGTGGAAGGATCTCAGCCCTACCCCTTTCTTGTGAGCCTGTGGAGGTGATCGCTTTCCTATTCATAATCTCCTCCACTATCTATGCCTCTACTCTTCTCCTGCTCAGTTGTAACTCAGCTTGTTCCCAGAGGAGCTGCCCCTCATCATCAGCCCGATCACCACAACTCCGCGCAGGCAGTCTGCAGAGTCGCGTTGACCTGCCCCTGACTTTTAAAGTTACTTGTGACTTTGCATCTTTCTGCTTGCTTCTTGACACATTGGTATTTTTGCCTACCTTTGGATAAGTGGGTGACTTTCAGCGATCCAAGTTAAGAAAGTCTTAATGCTCTCTTCATCCAGGGAGCTGCTGTGATTTTAACTAATTTTTCTAGACACGATAAAAAGTGGGGCATGATATTTCAGCTCTTAGAGCATGGTTTCGGAACATCTAAACTATACAGAGCGTCATGGGCCAGCTTGGCGGTTGGATGCAGGCCTGGAAATACTAGCTTCCTGCTGAAAGCACTGTCTTCCTGCATTTTTTTTTTTTTTTTTTACCACTCCTCAACTTTGTTATTAGTGAGAGATCCAAAAATACGTTGATGGGCTACTTCAACTGTGTTATCGTGAGATTCGTGTTGCATGGCATGTCACAAGGTCATCCCAAACTAGCCTTTATGGTTATGTCCCTTCTAGACTGTGGGTCTCCAATGGGCAGGGTCCCCCACTCATTTTGGTAAGTCTCCGAATCTCCATCACCCTGCCCTGAACTCCAGAAATAGATGTCAAATACATGAATAATTGAATAAATGGTCTTCTTACTAATGAAGAAGTTGGCAGTCTATGTTTCACAGGATGATCTGACCTACTTAACGTTTTCAAACAAACTGCAGTGTCTCCACAACCTGTAATTGCTCTGACTTACATCCAAGAGCCAGAGCGGATGCCAGTTCTGGGCCCTGGCCCAGGGGTTTGCTGGCTGATTGGCTTTCGGAGCAGGTGAGGAGTGAAATGCACTGGTGATGAGCAAAGGGACTGGAAAGAGCACAGTGTATCTTATTCTTTCCCTTTTTTTGCTTTCATGAATTAGATGACCTGAGAGGATTAAATTTTAAAAAAGGAAGTGACTTCAGAGCCACTAGTCCTTGAAACTCTGTTCTATCTGAATAGATCTTTATAAAGACGTCATTTCTCTATTTGCCAACCATCTAAATATTAAATATTTAATGTCTTTCACATATTCATGCACATAGAGCACACTCATGCACATTAGACCTCTGCTTGAACTATTTTGGAGATAGATACTAAGTTCTGTTGAGTCAGCCCATTGATGTGGGCATCTGGCCCTTCTTTCCCATCCCACTGCTTCCATCTCAGTTGGGCTTTATTAGATCTCATCAAGACCTCAAGTATATCTCCAGCTATTCACCTCGCCGTCCACTCGTTCTACCATTTATCAAATGCATGAGTTTGGATGTCACTTGGGAGGCATAAAGTTCTGGTTATCGGTTCATAGGCTCTGCGGCTCAAAAATTCTTCCATAATGTCTACAGTATGAATGTAGCCCCTGTGAGATGTGCAGGGCCCCATCGGCATGACTGTAATGATTGTTGCACCAGTCAGACTTGAGAATGGCCCCGAATGATCCACACCTCCTAATGTCCATAGCCTCCCAACCCTCCACAGTAGGAGGGTTGGGCTGTGTGACCAACAGTAAGCAGGAGAAGGGAGGGTAGTCATTTCCAAGATCAGGAAATGCAACTGTAGCTTCTGTTCTGGTCTTTCTCTCTCCCATACCCCCTCTGGGGGGAAGTCGGCTGCCATGGAGAGGCCCACGTGGAAATGAACTGAGGTCTCTGGCTGATGGCTATGTCACTTTAGAAATGGAACTTCCATCCCCAGACAAGCCTCGGGTGGTTCAGACCCAGACTCACAGATACCTTGACTGCAGCCTCCTGGGAGACCCTGATTGGGCCTGAGTCACCCAGCTAAACCACACCAGAATTTCTGACCCACAGAAACTATGAAATAATAATTAGTTTTGCCTGAAACTGTTAAATTTGGGGGTAATTCATCATGCAACAGAAGATGATGAATACCACAGTCCTGAAGTTCTCTCCTATAACCCTTCTGTCTTCTCCCTTACGTCCTTATGTATATTTTAAGTTCCAGTCGGTGTGAACTGGTCTCCTTTCCCCAAACAAGACCAGAAGACAGAGACTTTTATGCCCCCACATTTTCCACAAGATGCTCCTTCATCCCAAACACGTTTTTCCTGCCATCTCCACTTGCCAATGTCCTCTCCTTTGTTAAGACCCCTCTCATGATCATCTCCTCCTTGAAGTCTGTCTGGTGGCATCTGCTGAATGCACAGAACTGCCTCCTTCTGAAAACTCAGAAATCACTTTTGCTCCTCTCATGTCATTTATCTTTTGGTATCTTTATGTGTCCATCTGAATATGTTTTTCTGGCTGTGTGAGCTGATTTATCCAGAGTAGGGAAAGTATAAATATCTGTCACATGAGCCAGTTGAAGCCTGAAAAACAAGCTCATTTGGCAGGCTGGCTTTAGTCATTGTCACTTAAGCAGCGTCCTCCTGCCTGTGCTGGCCTCGTGACACGTGTGAGTTCGGCCACAATGCCCAGGTTGGCTTTTTCGCCTATTCCAGAAAGACAGGTCTTTAGGAGATGAGGCTTTCAAAGCAACACTGTTTCCTGGACAAGAATGGTTTCCACTCTTCTTTGATTTCCATGGACAGCCTATATGAACAGGACTTCTCAGAATTCCATTTGTCTGATCATTTCTGCAGACATGCTTCAAAAACACAGAGCTTTGATACTGAGCTTTAGATTCACACTTCGGTTTTTTTAAACTATTTGAAAATCTAAACAAATGTCCCCATGCACCAACCATCAGTCCACCAACATCCTTAAATCATTTGTTAGTAAGTAGGGTGCTGATGCCTGAAAATGATGATACAAACAAGCAGATGAATTTGCTTTGCTGCTGGCTCTGGTACTGTACTCTATGTGAAAACAATCACACCGAAAACGTTGTCTCTCTTGGCTATGAAATTAAGCTACATTTTTATTTTATGGCTCTGAGGGGACTAGGAAAACTATGAAAGCAAACGGGAAACTGGTTCAGGAAAAGGAAATGTAAAAAGAATATAGGTGGACAAAAGTGAAGAGATTTCCGCTATGTTTATATATGACAGGCTCAAAGTTGCAACATGTAACAGGCCTGCTCTCGTGTGGGAAATCTTGGGACCCAGACTTTTAGAGAAGTGTGTGAAAAATGACTCTAGGCAACTTGAGGAATTAAGTTTGAGGGAATGGATGGAGAATAGCAGGAGCAATCCTCCCAATTAATATGTAAGGGAGAAAATGGGATTTTGTGGTAGAAATTTAAAATTTTTCCAATTGGGGGCCTGTGGGTGGCTGAGTCAGTTAAACATCAGCCTTTGGCTCAGGTCATGATCTCAGGGCCCTGGGATGGAGCCCTGTATCAGGCTCCCTGCTCAGTGGGGAGTGTGCTTCTCCCTCCCCCCTTGCCCCAACACCCCCAGGCTCTCTCAAATACATACAATCTTTTAAAAATAAACAAACAAACAAAGAAAGAAAATTTTTCCGACTGGTATGTCACTTCACTGAACCAAGAATCTTAAGCTTAAAAAAATAAAGAGGCTTCAGAGAATGAGAAGATAAGCTAGAGACTGGGAGAAAACATTTGGAAAAGACATATTCAACAAAGCACTGTTATCCAAAAGACACAAAGAACTCTTGAAACTCAAAAACAAGAAAATGAACAACCCAATTAAAAATGAGCAAAAAAGCTGAAGAAACACTTCACCAAAGGAGACCTGTAGATGGCAAATAAGCATGTGAAAGGATGCTCAACATCCTACGTCGTTAGGAAATTGCAAATTAAAACAATAATGGGATACTACCGCATACCTATTAGAATGGCTAAAATCCAAAATGCTGACAACATGAAATGCTGATGGGGATGTGGAGCAGCAGGAACGCTCATTCATTACCAGTGAAAAAGCAAAATGGTGCAGCCACTTTGGAAGACAGTGTCCTAGTCAGTTCAGGCTGCTATAACTAAGTACCGGAGACGAGGCGGCTTATAAACAACAGATATTTACGTCATGCAGTGCTGGAGACTAGAAGTCCAAGATCAGGGTACCAGCACAGACGGGTTCTGGTGAGAATGCTCTTCTGGGGTTCCGACTGCCAACTTCTCATTGTAACATCACAAGGGGAGAGAAGAGAGGGGTCCCTGCTCAGTGGGGAGTCTGCTTCTCCCTCCCCCCTTGCCCCAACGCCCCCAGGCTCATGCTCTCTCTCTCAAATAAATACAATCTTTTAAAAATAAATAAATAAATAAGTAAGTAAGTAAATAAATAAATAAAATTTTTCCGATTAGTATGTCACTTCACTGAACCAAGAATCTTAAGCTTAAAAAAATAAAGACCTTACAAGGTCCTTATAAGGCCACTAGTCCCATCCTTGAGGGTTCCACCCACCTGCCTTCATCTTACCCTAATTACCTCCCAAAGCTCTCCCAATACCATCACACTGGGAAAGGGGCTGGGGGTAGTATTTCTGTATATGAATTTTGGGAGGGCGCATTCAGTCCACAACAGAGAGTTTGGCATTTCCTTACAAAATTAAACAGACCATTACCACACAATACAGTATGCTGATGGGCTTCAGAATATGCTACCTTAAAATATGACACCTTGGCACATTGAATATTTCAGGTTAAAGGAATTTGAAAAACGGCATGTGCAGGAAGGACCTTATGATCTTCCCCTGAAACAGGTCATAAAACCTTCATGTAAGAGATGCTCCCCATACTGGGAGGAAAGGAGCATCCTTATCTCTGAAGATAGAGGGACACAAAGAGGAATCTAAATGAACAGGCCTTGGTTCACTACAGGCCCTAGTTCACTACACTTACCTCGTACTCTTTGCCCTATCCTATCTTCCCACAACTTGCCATTCTTCATCAAAACTAGCATAAAAAACTCAGATTTGACCTTTTTTTTTTTGGAGGGGGGGGTCTTCATTTCCTTATGAAGGCTCTCATGCCACATAAAACTTTATATTAAAGAAATTTGTATGCTTTTCTCCTGTTAATCTGTCTTAGTATGTATATTTATTATTTATTTATTTGACACAGAGAGAGAGCACAAACAGGGGGAGTGCCAGGCAGAGGGAGAGAGAGAGAAGCAGGCTCCCTGCTGAGCAGAAAGCCCGAAATGGGGCTCAATCCCAGGACCCCGGAACCATGACTTGAGTCAAAGGCAGACGCTTAACCGACTGAACCACCCAGGTGCCCCTGTCTTAGTATGCTTAATTCTCAGGCCCAGCCAGGGACCCTAAGAGGATTAAGGAAAATTTTTCCTCCCCTACAGCACTCCGTAGTATTTACCCAAATGAAGTGAAAATTTATGTCCACACAGAAATTTGCACATAGATGTTCATAGCAGCTTTACTCAAAATTGTCAAAGCTTGGAAACAACCAAGATATCCCTCAGCAGGTGAATGGATTAACAAACTGTGGTATATCCAGACATTACTGGAATATTACTCAGTGCCCAAAAGGATACAAGCTATCAAGCCAAGAAAAGACGGGAAGAAACCAAAATGTATGTTATTAAGTGAAAGAAATCTATCTGAAAAGGCTACACACTGAATGATTCTAACTATATGACATTCTGGAAAAGGCAAAACTATGAAGACAGGAAAAGATCAGTGGTTGTCAGAGATTGGGGAGGGGAGGGAGAGATGAATAGGTGGAGCACAGAGGACTTTTCAGGCAGTGAAACAATTATGATATAATGGTGGATATATGTCAATACATTTGTCAGAACCCATAGAATGTGCAAAACCAAAAAGGAAATGTAATGTAAACTATGAACTTGAAGTGCTAATGATGTATCAACGTAGGTTAATCGATTGTAACAAATGTACCACTGTGGTTAAGGATATCAACAGTGGAGGAGGTTGTGTGTTGGGGGAGACAGGCAGTATATGGGAACTCTCTGTACATTCCACTCACTTTTGCTCTAAACCTAAACGTGCTCCCAAAAACAAAGTCTGTTAAAAAAAAAAAAAGAAAGACAAAGAAAGAGAGAGAGACAAATAACTCACCAGAAAATGGCAAAAAGGGGCGCCTGGGTGGCTCAGATGGTTGAGCGTCTGCCTTCGGCTCAGGTCATGATCCCAGGGTCCTGGGATCGAGTCCCGCATCGGGCTTCCCGCTCCTTGGGAGCCTGCTTCTCCCTCTGTTTCTCTCTGTCTCTCATGAATAAATAAATAAAATCTTTTAAAAAAAAAAAAAAAAAAAAAAGAAAATGGCAAAAAGAACTGAATTTACCATGAATTGAAAGATATCTGAACTGGGTGGCTCAGTCGGTTAAGCGTCTGCCTTGGGCTCAGGTCATGATCCCAGGGTTCTGGGATCGAGTTCCGCATCACACTCCTTGCTCAGCGGGGAGCCTGCTTCTCCCCTGCCTGCCACTCTCCCTGCTGTGCTCTGTCTCTCTCTCTCTCTGACAAAAAAAAAAAAAAAAAAGACTCTCCCTTTGCTTCTGCCCTTCCCCTGAGTTCACAAGGTGTTCAAGAAAAAAAAAAAAAAATCTTAAAAAATAAAAATAAAAAATAAAAAGTAAGCTAACTTAACCTCTAAAATTTGTATTTAAGTTTATAATGTAATCTTGAGCATTGAAATATAGTCTTATGTGTTTTATTTATTTTTTAATATGGCTTGATTCTATTACATAGTTATTTTCTATCAAGTTGTACGACAAATGAATTTTTGTAAATACTCACTTTTTAGTACATTTGTAAAATACCACAATATTTTCAGAGCATTTTTAATTTGCATTATTAACCATCCTTTACTATCTCATATAACACTTGAATATATGCCCATAAAAGGTCAATAAGAACAAAACACTAACTTATTAAAGGTGGTGACTCCTCTTGAAGGGAGAGCGAAGCTCCGTTATTTTGTTTTATACTTTTCATACTGCTTTAATTTTTTTTTAATACCATGCATTACATTTGGAATTTGTAAAACATGAATTACTAATATTTAAACAATTTTTTTTTAAGATTTTTATTTATTTGTTCATGAGAGACAGAGAGAGAGGCAGAGGGAGAAGCAGCCTCCCAAGGAGCAGAGAGCCCGATGCGGGGCTCGATCCCAGGACCCTGGGATCATGACCTGAGCCGAAGGCAGACGCTCAACCATCTGAACCACCCAGGCGCCCTAATATTTAAACAATTTAAAAGCTCTAATATGACTTGCTATTTTTGAGTCTGGTATTAACAGAGTCTCTTGTGGACAGAATTTTAAGGATGGTATACCTGTGTTGGTTTCATCTGATTAGTCACTTTGATTATGACGTAATTCATGCTTTGACTGTAATTTATCATTTCAGTTTGATCTTTTCCTTTACTGTTCTATACCTCTGCAACCAGGCATCTCAGTAAATGACTCCATGTTTTGGAAGTTGAGGTCATCGGGAGTCATCCTTGACTTCTCTTTCTTCTCATGTCCCAAATCACATCTGCTCAATCTCCAAAATCTCTCTATCAAAATGTATCTCAATTCTTCTTTTTTTTAAAGATTTTATTTATTTATTTGAGAGAGAGAATGAGAGACAGAGAGCACGAGAGGGAAGAGGGTCAGAGGGAGAAGCAGACCCCCCGCCGAGCAGGGAGCCCGATGCGGGACTCGATCCCGGGACTCCAGGATCATGACCTGAGCCGAAGGCAGTCGCTTAACCCACTGAGCCACCCAGGCGCCCGTATCTCAGTTCTTTTTACCACCTTTGCTACAACCACTTTGGTCCAAGTCACCATGATTTTTGCCTAGATTATTGAAATAGCTTCCAAAATGGCCTCCTTGTTCCTTCTCTTGCCCATCAATAACCTATTCTTAACACTGCAGATGGCATGATCCTGTTAAACAGAAATCCTATTCTGTCGGCTCCTTGTCCTGACCCCTCTAATGGTTTCCTATCTCATCCAAAATAAAATACAAACTCCTTGCAATGTTCTAGGGACCATATAGAGCTCTTCAGTTCAGCTCATTAGAATGGCCTTCAGTGGCCTCCCTCAATAAGCTAGTATCTCACCATGACCTCCCCCCATTACTCACTAACCCCATATTATTCTTCATAGCTCTTATGATCACCTGACATATTATTACCTCTACTAGATGACAAGCACCATAAGGGCACGGATTTTTATCAGTATAGCTCACTATTTTAAAAATCAGCTTTTTGAGATATAATTCATTTATTACATAATTCACCCATTTAAGGTGCACAGTTTGATGGCTTTTAGCATATTCATAGGGTTGTGCAACCATCACCACAATCAGTTTTAGAACACTGTCAATGTCCCCAGAAGAAATCGCACCTCTCCTAGCCATCACTCCCCATTCTCCCTTTTTCCTTTGGCCCTACACAACCACTAATCTACTTTCTGTCTCTATAGATTTGCCTGTTCTGGACATTTCATATGAATGGAATCATGTAACATGTGGTCCTTTGTTGGGACCCCTTGATGTCTTCAGTTGGTTAAGCATGTGACTCTTGATTTTGGCTTAGGTCATGATCTCAGGGTCATGAGACTGAGCCCTGTGTCCAGCTCCACACTGGGCATGGAGCCTGCTTAAGATTCTCTCTCTCTTTTCCCTCTGCCCCTCCCCTGCTCATGCTCTCTCTCTCACTAAAAAAAAAAAAAAAAAAAGTGTGGTCCTTTGTGACTAGTTTCTTTCACTTAACATAATGTTAAGATTCATCTATGTCATGGAATGTACCAGTATTTTGTTCATCCCCCCTTTTTTGCCAAATAATATGCTGACATTGTATGGATAGACAACACTTTGTTTACTCATCTGTTGATGGATATTTGGGTTGTTTCTATTCTTTGGCTATTATGCATAGAGCTGTTATGCACATTTGTGCAAAAGTTCTTGTGCGGACATTGTTTTCAATTCCTGTAGGTACCTTCACAATTCCACTCCTAGAAGTGGAATTGCTGGATATATGACAACATTGTACTTAACTATTTGAGAAACTGTTAGACTGTTCTCCAAAGCAGCTGCACCATTTTATATTCCCAACGGCAGTGCCTGAGAGTTCTGATTTCTTCTTACCCTTGCCAACATATTTAAAAAAAGTCTCGCCACTCTAATCAGTGTGAAAATGATAAATCGTGTGGTTTTGATTTGCATTTTCCTGATGATTCATCACATCAAGCATCTTTTCATGTGCTTATTGGCCACCTGTATATCTTCTTTGGAGAAATGTCTATCCCAGATCCTTTGCTCCTTTTAATTGGGTTGTCTTTTTATTAATGAGTTGTAAGAGTTTTTTTATGTATTCTAGAAATAAGCCCCTTATCAGACATACAACTTGCAAATATGTTCTCCCATTCTGTGCATTGTCTTTAGACTTTTTTTGATGTTGTCATTTGAAGCACCAACTTTTTAATTTTGATGATGTCTGGATTATCTGTGTTTTTCTTCCATTGCTTGTGCTTTTGATGTCATAGCTAAGAAATCATGGACTAATTCAAGGTCATGGAGATTTGCGTCCATGTTTTCTACTGAGAGTTTCATAGTTTAGCCTTTACGTTAGATCTTTAACCTACTTTGAGTTCATTTTTATATGTGGTGTGAAATATGAGGTATGGGTTCAAATTCAATCTTTTGTATGCGGCTATCTAGTTGTCCTGGCACCATTTTTTGAAAAGACTACTATTTCCCCATTGAATTATCTTGGCACTTTGTTGAAAATCAATTGACTGTAATTTTGAGGGTTTATTTCTGTATCTCAGTTCTGATGCATTGCTCTATCTGCCTATCTTTGTGCCAGTATCATAGCATCTTGATAAATGCAGATTTGTAGTCAGGTTTTGACATCAAGAAATGTGAGTCCTCCAACTCTTTCTTCTTTTTCAAGATTGCTTTGACTATTCTAAGTCCCTTGAGATTCCATATGAACGGTATGATCAATTTGTCAATTTCTGCAAAAAGTCCATTGGGATTTTGATAGGATAATTAACTTTTATAACCACAGTTTTTTTGTGGGTGCTCCATAAATAGTTGTTAAATGAATTTTAGTTTGTAGTGATGGAATAAGTGTTTTCCATGTGCAATTACTCAGATTTGAGAATTTTTTTAAAAAGTTTTATTCATTTATTTTAGAGAGAGAGAGTGAGCGAGCACAGGGGGATGGGGTGGAGGAGAAAGGGGCAGAAGAAGAGGGAGAGAGAGTCCCAAGCAGACTCCACGCTGAGTGGGGAGCTCAAGTCGGGGCTTGATCTCATGACCCTGAGATCATGACTGAGCCAAAACCAAGAGCCAGACACTCAACCAACTGTACCAGGCAGGCATCCCATCAGATCTGAGACTTTTATAATGGCTCCAGCTCCACATATCTAGCAGATAACCCACATACATTTAGATTCCTAAAAGAGCAGCACTGGAATATATTACCAAGACTTAACCCTAGAGCCAACCTGTGTTTAGAGACTGTTGCAGAGCTGTTACTGAAATACCATCTTGGCTTGGTTAAGACCCAACAACTGGAAACCTTTTCTTTGATTTAGGATACAAAGTCAAGGAAAAGTAATGATTGGCATAGAAAAACCAGTAACAATACCAGTATCACCTCTCAGATTGACATTTGGCTTAAAAATGAATGAATCAGCAATTACCTGCACCAGAATGCAGAGGCTGTTAGACGGACATCTTACCAACGGGGTGTGTCTACAAGAAGATGGCAGAAATGGGTGGTGTGAATGCCTTGGCTCGGCATACTGTTCAATCCACTTCAAATTCCTTGCGATTCTCATTTAGCATCCCTGCAGAACGAGGGAAAAGGTAGTGTAGCATGCTGGTTAAGAGGATAAACTCTAGGCTAATGTTCCCTGGGCTTAAGGCCTACCTCTGTGGCTTATTAGCTCTGTACATTTTGGGACCTGGTTCATCACCTTTAGTATGGGGATAAGTGATACCACTCATTTCATAGAGTTGTTTGTATACTATATTTACAAAATTCCTAGAATAGTGCCTAATAGTACGTTTTTGCATGAAGAGAAATAAGAAAAATAAAATTCAATAAGAACTGTTAAGTAAATGCAAGTTGTGTCCTCGCAAACTGCCCAGTTTATTCAGCTTCCTATACGTTTTCTGCCACTCCCCTCGATCTCGGGTTATCCGTTAATAATCATGATCCCACCACTCCTACCCGGAGAAGTCCTAATTAGATTATTATTGAAAGACTTACCGCCAGCTTCAGGACACGCATTTATTCTGCAGAATACCCACAAGGCGCAAGAAAAGATCTGTAAACAACCAGACTTCAGTGTGTTTCACTTTGGTGCCAGTTCCTTTGGGGAAAAAAAAAAAAAAGAGTTCTTTGCTTTTGTTTCAATTTATAGACTCAGTGGTGGATCAGCTCATTTAATGAGCTGTAGCTGAGAGCAAATGCTCAAGGAACATCAAGTGCTAAAAGTTTGGAGGATTTGATTTTTTTCAGTCCAGTAACCAAAAGCATTTGATCTTTTATTGACTGAATATGGTTGCTGTAAAAAGAAATGAAATGTCCTAAGTATTCAGGGTTGAATAATTACAAATGCTTTCTGTTTTCACTGTTCAAACACCCTTAACTTTATGCTGTGTATAATAATATACTAGCACATTCAGGCTTTATAAAGAAAATAACTTTTTTTTTTTTCCTGACAGTATTAAAAATGGCCTAAGGGATGAAATTCTCTCAGTGTTGTAGATCTTTGTATTAACAATTATTTTCCCAGATTAGTATTCTGTCTTACCTAGGTAAGACAAGTAAAATGGAAGTAACATACAAGGATGTTTCTCATTTGAAAGAGTAGAGAATGTGGTCTTCATCCAAATTGTGATTTCCTTTGATAAAATGTGCTGTAACAAGATTCTGGAAGCTATGCAAAGTGCACTGGGGAGCAGCACACAGCCCAGCCTGGCAAATCTTCCCAGGAGGCCCTGGAGACAGTCCCACTGGGATAGAATAACAGTTCCATTATTCAGCACGGCAAGTCTATCACCCTACTTATTAGCATAGTTTGGAGGTTAAACAATGGTGTTTCCTCCTACTTATTCATTATCAAATTACTTCACAATGTTTATTTAGACTACTATCACGGAGTCAATGGCACCAAGTTATAAAAACACAACTTTCGGAGACTTCATTAGAGGGAATACTTCAAGAGGAAAGTTCTCTGTATAGGAACATAAGAAATGTATTGCTTTGCATTAAAAAAAAAAATCAATTCCAATATCTGTTTCAAACACCTTAAAATTACTATATGGGAGACAGAGTAATATGCTTTAATAAAAAAAAATTAAGGAATCCTAGAATAGTATTATCTAAATATTAATGTCATGAATATCACATCATAAACAACTGAAAATATCACCGATACTTATAAATAACAATGATAAGCGGAAAAACGCATTTTATTGCCAGTGCCTGCAAGTTAAATGCGTATTTTGCACATGGCAGTTTAGAAATATATAAGCACACCAAGATGTGCTTGTCAGTTTTCCGCGGGTAAGGCTGGCCTGGTCTCATTTAAGATTACAGTGGGAAACAATTTCTATTTAATTTTTCAGAAGTCTTTGTGAATGATTCAAGGGAGGAACGATGATGACCTTTGGGTTAAGTCTTGGCGCTTAGAACAGAGAATTTACTTTTTATTTTTGGTCCCTGAGAAATGGATCAGTTCGGTTAATCTTTTACTAGGAAGACGTCCGCTGATTAGGTAACTCGGAAACACGCTTCTATTTCTTAGCTGGGCGGAGAGATCTGCCCTGTTAAGTCTGTTTCCACCGTACGTCTGGGAAATGGACACTGTTCATCCTGGAGATGGGTCTACCCCAAAGGGGCCCTCCTTCCTTGCCCCCAGATATCCTCTCCCCAGAGGAAGCAGCGATTATGGATGGGCCTGTAGAGAGAGGGCCCCGCTCCCGGGTCCTCAGGGAGTGAGCTGTGACAGCCCTCTTTAATAATGAAGTCAGCACCCAGGCAACCCCAGATTCGGAGCACATTCTGTTTGAGAGGCAAGCAGCTGTGTAATCATTTATCTAGTCTTGGTAGGAAATGGCTTATTTTCCACGATTTTTTTCCCCCCAAAAGCAAATTTGAAGTTCTGGCTGTAATGTGAGGCTTTCCCATCCTGAGGCGGAGTGAGGAAAAAAGAAAATTGAATACAGGAGTCAGCTCTCCCCCTCCCCCTCTCACTAACAGCGCGCTGCCATTTTTGAAGACCTGAAGTTACCTTTTTTGGGTATTTGCATGTTGCAGTGGGCTGTTAGTACTCACAGGGATTGCGTGAGTTTCCACGACTTGAAGGAAGATCAGGACTTGCGTTAACAGCAAATAAACCAACTAACGTTAGAGCTGCCAATTTTGTACAGTGAAATAGAACCTTGGTTTTTTCCTTCTTCCTTTTTTTTTTAGACCCGTGATTTTTACAGCCTTCCAACCACCCACCTTCTCCAATTATATATGTTAAGGCAATTTTCAATCAGAAGGACTGCAGTCAGTCAGTGAATTTAGGAAGAGAATAATTTCCTTATATGCTTACTTTGCAGTTCAAGTCATCCAGAAAGGATGCTCTAGTGCATTTGAAAATATCTGGGGAATTACGCAAACGTAGGCGATGCGTCTCAGATTTATCCTTGGTGTGTTTGCCATTTCTTTAGAAGCTGCACACCGACAGAATCTGTCCTGCCCCATGCAGCCCTTCCATCATGCAGGGAATATGTTCTTGTGCTTCTGTTTAACATTAGTGGAAGTACAAATTTGATACAGCTCTACTTTTATAACCTCCAGCTTACAGGCTGAGCAGTGTGCTTTTTGGGTGCTGCTTAGGAAATAAGATTGGATGAATCTGGGAATAGAGCCTCACAATGTGCATAATCCTGGCTCTGCCAGGGAGGAAAATCAATGAAGGGAAGCATTGATCTCCTTGCAGAGGGCAAATGCAGTTAGTGCAGAAATGGTCTGTCTGGGATTTTGTTATTCACGTCGTTCCAAGACACATGCTTTCAAACCCAGCTCTTATCATGCAGCAGTTCTCTAGATTCAGCTTAGCGCCAGCTACACAGGCACAAAAACCAGGTCTTCCAGAAGCAAAAAGAACTGCAAATCCACAGTTCAGCTTCCGTGTTTGCTCAAGGCTAAATGAAATAGCCTTCATTTCGGTGACACTTCACTATGTCACTATGTCACTGGGTGGAGAAAACCCCTGCAGGAAGGTGAGAGTATGAATCATTTCGGGAAAATATTATCTGCAGCTATGATGAATTTGATGTTCCTCTAGGCTGCCTGGCCAATTTGTTTCCCTTCTTTTTATTAAAGAAGTAAATGTGACCAAGAAATTCCCGGGAGGGCCCCCTGTAGATATGCATGTGTGTGCAGATACACACAAAAATGAAACATATTATCTAGCCACATGCAGGATGTATACATAAATATATTGCAATATTTCATACTTGTTAGCGAAAATATTTTTACAACATAGTGTCTCCCAAGTGCAGGAAATAAATCAAGCCTTTTAAAAAGTGATTGCAGATGACTCATTTAGTGCTGTCATAATATAGTGTTTTCTTTAATGAAAATTTATATAGTTTTTCCTGGACTCAGTGAAATAAATTTATACTGAAAGACGGAAGGCACCAATATACTCAATATTAGACACACCCAATAGTTGACAATACGCAGGAGCTTGGCCAAGCGAAGTACAGAATGACATCACTCCAATGCACCTTTTCTGATCGGAAGATATTCCAAGTTAAAAATCATCATATAAATGTACCAGAAACTGGTGACCTTTGGCAATGAGACACAGCACTTTTAGATCAACCTTATGATATCACAGTAAACTACCGACAGAGTGATTCAGATTCGGATAATGGATTTGGGTTTCAAACAACTCGCTTGCAACTGTGAGTATCAGCAGTGAGAAATAAAGCTAGCAACAGCAGCCTAACAGACCGTTTAAAACTGCAGACAGATGTAAGAAATACTCCTGGAAAAGGATGACCAGGATAAAACAATCAAGGAAGGAGAACAACGGAAAGAATCATATATACATATTTATAGGTATATGCGTGAATATGCAGGCATACCTCTTCTGTTGTGCTTCGTTTGACTGCGCTTTGTGGAACTGCGGTTTTCACAACCGAAGGCGCGCGGCCACCGTGAACCGAGCAAGTCTATCAGTGCCATTTTCCCACCAGCATTCGCTCATTTCGTGTCTATGTCACATGTTAGTAATTCACGCAACATGTCAAACTTTCTCATTATTGGTGTATTGGTTATGGTGATCTGTGATCAGCGATTACAACTCGCCCAAAGCTCAGAAGGCTGCTAGCGGTTTTCAGCAATAAAGTATTTTTAATTAAGGTATGTGCATTGTTGATTTAGACGTAATGCACCTGCAATACTTACTAAATGACAGTATAGTATAAACATAACTTTTACATGCCTTGGAAAACCAAAATATTCACGTGACTTGCTTTATTGCAATATTCACTTTATTGTGCTGGTCTGGTCTGGAACCAACCAAAAGCACAATATCTCTAAGGCATACTTGCGTGGATGTAATTTTATAGTCCTGGAATATATAGCAAGGACTCGTGATGAACAAAGAGCAGGATTGTGAAGCAAGGACTTAGGATAAACAAACTAGGATCTCCTTTCTGGTGCAGTCAAAAATCATCACAGAAATTAACGTAGTTCATGAGGCAATGAACTTTTAAAAATTGTAATGACAAAATACAAAGCTCACCTGGCTAGGGAGATGGTGGTGATAGGGGGTCAGTTTGAAGTGGGAAAGGGGAAAAATGGGATGAACTCTCAGGACTGGGGACTCATCTCAGTGTTTTTGGAACATCAACTTCATAAACACTGTGAATGGTGGCCCACTGTAGACACTCAGTCATGGCCCCCACACACAGAAAGTGAGCCAGTTGAAGAAATCATCGTCCTACGCTAATGTTCTCCAGGATTACAAGTAGGGTGGAGCATCCTGGAACATCTCAGGATCCCAGGGTCTTGAGATCGAGTCCTGCGTTGGGCTCCCTGCTCAGCGGGGAGCCTGCTTTTCCCTCTTCCTTTTGCTCCCCGTGCTTGGGCTCTCTCTCTCTCTCTATCAAATAAATAAAATCTTAAAAAAAAGTAAAAAGTGATGTTATGATTTTTTCTCTTATGAGAATCTAACTTGGAACATCAATCAAAACCTTCAGTACTGTATCAGTCAGGGTCCGATCAGGAAAGAGAAACCACACAGTAATTTGAATAGGAAAAGTATAATATAAAGAACTCACCATTGAAGAGGGGATTGGCGTAATGGCTAGTAGGAAATAAACAGAACTCTAAAGAAAGTAGGAATAGCAGACATACTAGCACATAATATTCTTTTTTTTTTTATTCTTATGTTAATCCCCATACATTACATCATTAGTTTTAGATGAAGTGTTCCATGATTCATTGTTTGTGCATAACACCCAGTGCTCCATGCAGAATGTGCCCTCCTCAATACCCACCACCAGGCTAACCCATCCTCCCACCCCCCTCCCCTCTAGAACCCTCAGTTGGTTTCTCAGAGTCCATCGTCTCTCATGGTTCGTCTACCCCTCCGATTTCCCCCGCTTCATTCTTCCCCTCCCGCTACCTTCTTCTTCTTCTTTTTTTTCTTAACATATATTGCATTATTTGTTTCAGAGGTACAGATCTGTGATTCAACAGTCTCACACAATTCGCAGCGCTCACCATAGCACATACCCTCCCCAGTGTCTATCACCCAGTCACCCCATCCCTCCCACCCCACCCCCCACTCCAGCAACCCTCAGTTTGTTTCCTGCAATTAAGAATTCCTCATATCAGTGAGATCATATGATCCATGTCTTTCTCTGTTTGACTTATTTCACTCAACATAATACCCTCCAGTTCCATCCACGTCGTTGCAAATGGCAAGATCTCATTCCTTTTGATGGCTGCATAATATTCCATTGTATATATATACCACCTCTTCTTTATCCATTCATCTGTCGATGGACATCTTGGCTCTTTCCACAGTTTGGCTATTGTGGACATTGCTGCTATAAACATCGGGGTGCATGTACCCTTTCGGATCCCTACTTTTGTATCTTTGGGGTAGCACATAATATTCTAATACTATACTATGTCACTACCACTAGGGCTGAGAGAGAGAGAAACCAAGGAAGAGCCCCCTAGGGCTGAGATCTATATACTGTTGGAGAGGGCATGGCCATGGTTTACTAAATGGATGCCAAGTTGCTAGTGGAACTTTGTGGAAATCTACCCCCTAGGATGTTCATGGGAAGGGGTCTCATTGAAGGTACTCTAGGGAAGGACCCCCTGAGTCAGGTGTCAGGGGCGGTTTCACGGACTGTGTCCTGGAGTAGCTGTGGGCACATCAGGACTCTGGCGCTGGAAAAGCCAACCATGCTGCAGGAGCTGGTACTGGGGGAGGAGTGTGCCCCGCACGGACTAGACCTGTAGAAGTGAACCCATGTTGTTGCCAGTTGTGGGAAAACATCCAGAGAAAATGACCATGCTCAGGAGCTGGAGGAAGGACACCTGAACAAGGAAGCAAACCTGTTTCTTCCTGCAATGCCTCACCACTGCCCTCTACCGATGAAGCTTCATATCACGTCTAACAGTAAAGGCAAATTAGCTAGGGCCCAGACCCATTTTCAAAGAGCAGGCAAAAAGGTTTAATTGGCTCTGGAAAGCAATAAATCGATAACTGGATGATCGTCCTAATCCTTTACGTTGAGAATCTGAACTCCTTGAGGGTCTTTGTGTACGGAGATGATTCTTACACTGTGAGCTGGTTTTTGTTCCCTGTTCTGTCTTCACGAGGTGACTACTCAGAGGAGCAGAGGATATGGACGTTATGTAGGCAGGACAAATCAGCAGACTTACAAGAATCTACATCAGTCCTCTTGCATCCTTTACACCATGTTCTGCCCACAGACAATGAAGCAATAAAACATTATCCATGCTTCCTTTTTAACTTCTCATAAATGGCAGAGGTCAATACACAGATGAATGAGCTAGGCTTCAGCCAACTCTTTTCCTTTTCATGAAATTGCTGTTAAATAAATGTTCTTCATTTATTTTCTGTTAATCTAGTAAGATGGTGTATTCGTTTTCTAATGCTGTCATAACAAAGCACCACAGATTTGTTTTCTCAGAGTTCTGGAGTCTGAAAGTCCAAGTCAAGATGTCAGAGACGTCTGTCAGCAGGGCTGGTTTCTTCCGAGGCTTTTCTCCTTGACTTACATATGGCTGTCGTCATCCTGTGTCTTCACATGGTCTTCGTTCCATGTCTGTTTCCATGTCCCAATTTCTTCTTCTTGTGAGGACACCGGTCATATTGGCTTAGGGCCTACTCTAATGCCCTCAATTTAACTTAATCCCCTCTTTAAAGGTGTTATTTCCAAATATAGTTACAGTTGGAAGTACTGAGGATTAGGGCTTCAACTTATGAATTTTGGAAGGAACACAATTCAGTCCATAACAGGTGGTTCACTGTGGGGGTCGTTAACTTCAGAATGCCTAGGTCAAAATTCCAGATCAGCCAGGTTGATATATCAGTCATGAAAGACCGGGCAATTTACTTACCACCATGAATCTCAGTTTCTTTATCTACTTTGCAAGTCTCTTGTGAGAAATAAGGTGACCTAGGCAAAGCATTTAGCATACTTTCTGGAATATACTAAGCAATAGACGTTGGTTATTAGTAATGATGACATTTTAAATCATCTTTTATTTAACTATAAATGCATAATGGCTACTTCCCAGATGACACGATACCTCTGCGTGTGATATGGTAGGGAGGGCCCAGAAACAAATAATCACCCGGGTAAGTTTGTGTTTTCCTCGGGACCTTTACACTTGTGGTGCTTGATGCCTGGACCTCTGTACCGCTGGCTTCTTTTGGTCTTTGCCCTGATGGTGCATAACTAGGGAGACCTTCCTTGGCCACTCTTTATAAAGTACATGCTCATTCTTTTTTTTCTTTTTTTTAAGATTTTATTTATTTATTTGTGAGAGCGAGAGCACAAGCAGGGGGAGTAGCAGGCAGAGGTAGAAACAGGCTCCTCAGTGAGCAAGGAGCCAGACGTGGGACTCGATCCCAGGACCCTGGATCATGATCTGAACTGAAGGCGGATGCTTAACCGCCTGAGTCACCCAGGTGTCCCAGGAGATGCTCATTCTTGCTCTATCCTATTGCCTTGTCTTCTTTTTTTCAATATCCTGAGTGTTGGTTTTCTGTCTTGTTCATGGTTATGTAAACTATTTTGCTCACTGCTATATCTTGAGTTCCTAACATACTGAACATCGCACGTAGACGGTGTTCAACACACGCTGTTTAAACGAGTAAGATACAGAAAGTTGTGTGATGCTGTATGTTGAGTTAAGTACAAGCTGAATTAAAATACACAATTAAAATAACACAGCTGTGTGCTCAAGAATATAAATGGGAGGACTCAAAAAGGACAAAGGGCTATATAAAATACATTTTGGGAATATTTCCATGTTTACAATTCAGTGATACAGTATTACTTGTTTTTGTTGCTGGAAAAACTTTGCCCCTTTCCAGAACACTAGCACCCAAATTACTACAACAAGAAGATGGTATCTGAAAATGTTAACTTTTAAATCAATAAATAGAGAGCCAGAACTCTTTCATCAATCAGTGTTAATCAAATGTAAATGGCCTAACAATGCGAGCACTTCATGAACTCTCCTCTCTTTTCCAGCCCAACCCACTCCAAAGCATCTGATCTGATCTTAGGGGTACCACAGACTTCAAAGGGGGTTAAGGTCAGCTCTGCAGGATCCAGAGAAAGGAAAAGCAAAGTTCCAGAAAGCACAAAGCCATCAAGCCTGAATACACATTTCTTTGACTGAGTCCACCATGCATGAATTTTGCAACAATGATTAGTTTTGGCTTACGATGGTTTTGTCAGGCCTAAGTGGTCAGGCAGCCCATTTAAATGGTCATATTTTATTTTCCTAGCACCAATCACTCAGTTATGATCAAGTCAAATATGTTTCGTGTATGCATCAATGAGCATCTGTATACCTTTTTTTGCATGAAAATTTGAATGCAATCCTTGTTCAAAATTCTAGCAAAATTATGAGATGATTTGGAGCGGGAAACATTACATTTGTATAGCTTTGTCTGCCATGAGCCTCTTAATCTACGGTAGTTTTATGATCACTATTTTACTCACACTGTTGGAAACGAAAGCCTGCCCAAATTTGAGACCCCATCTTTGTGGTGCTTTTCAACTACAGACTGAGATCACCTGAGTCTGTTAACATACAAAGAAGACTGACTCTTAAAAATCAATTTGAAATTGAAGAATGAAAATTAAAACTGCCTGTAGTCAGTATGCCTGTCCTGAAACAACAAAGTAGACATTCTAGCGTGGATCAGTGTGGGGCACGGGTCAGTATGGGACCCATATGGGATCAGGAGGCAATGAACAAACATGACCATTTTCTCCTAAACAATAGCTGACCAAGGATTTCACCATGTGAAATAGTGAAGTTAACACCTCAACCACGTAGTGTAGACGAAGCTCAGAGCTGAGTCAATTACATTTAGTTCATTTCACATTATGGATTTAATTCTTACCAACTCTTCAGCTCTGAGAGTTCAAAGATATTTCAAATATCTTTGAAAAGATATTTAGAAGTCACACCTTTATAGGCATATGAAAGGCACTTTTCCTTGAATGAGTTGGACGCAGATGATTAGCACCAATGTGATTCTGATGCCTAGAAAGTTAAGTTCAATGTATTAGCTTCCGAATAATAAGCTGGGCAAAAAGGAGAGTCTTTGCTGTTGGTTATTCGAAAAGCATGGAGATTATTAATGTGGGTGGGGGTAGCAAAGCAAAGACCATTTGTTTGTTTCACAGAATGTCGAAAAGTAAGGTGCCATATACAAGTTTTTCTGCTATTATGTAATACACGTGTTCCTGAAAAACTTCATGTTCCGAAAAATTGTGCTCTGAACATAACAGGGTCCACTGGCTAAGTAGGGTCGAGTCAGGCCATTCAAATACATGCACCCTGGCAACGAGAACATACCAGGAACATGATCATGATCTTAATAAAAATACTTACACAGTTAATAAAACATTCTAAATTCCTAACAAATAATTGCCCTAATAAACACAGGATTTTACGCTTTTTAAAAAAAGAAGTGAAAGGTGCTAAGGGAAGGACTCGAAGGAAGAGCCAGGGTTGCTAAATTATAGAGATAAGAACAAAATACACCAAGAGTGAGGAAAAATGGGGCCAAAATCACCTATATGAAGTGCAAACTGAACAGAGTGAAGAGGAAGACTGCACTGCAAATGGGCGTCAGGAGGGGCGCTCCATTCCTCAGTGGTTTGCTGCACCTAGCTCTTGTTATTTGTTGACATAAAACACTCATGGGAGGAATCATTTATTTTACATATATCAACTTGACTGGGTGAAGTCATGCCCCGATAGCTAGAAGAGCACTATTTCTGGGTGTGTCTATGAGGGGGTTTCTGGAAGGGTCTATTAGCATTTGAACAGGTAGAGTGAGTAGAGAAGATGGTCCTCACTAGGGTTGGTGGGCACCATTCAATCCACTGAGGGCCCAAATAGAACCAAAATTTAGAGCAATAGCAAATTCACTCTCCGCTTAAGCAGAGACATCCCCAGTCCTGGTTCTTGGGCATTTGGACCTGGACTGAATGACACCATGGGATTTCCTGGTTTTGCAGCCTGCTGATGGCAGGTCATGGGACTTCTCAGTCTCCAGAAGCACACAAGCCAATTCTCACAATAGATCTCTCTCTCTCTCTATATATATATATACATCTGCGTATATATATGTGTGTGTGTATATATGCATATATGTGTGTGTATGTGTGTTTGTATATATATGCATATATGTGTGTGTATGTGTGTGTGTATATATCTGCCATTGGTTTTGTTTCTCTGGAGAACCCTGACTAATACAATGTGCGAGGAAAAAATCACATAAGAACTACTGAGACTTTCTTGTAATGTTAACATTTTTTTAATTTATAATTGCATATGAGCTTATGCCCATCAGAGGGGCGCTGTGGTACCAGACTAGACTTTACTTCGCTTCTAAGTATATGTACTTAGTTTTACAATCCTTTGTTGATTGGAACCACTGCCTTTCAAATGAATTTTACTAAATTTAGTATTTTACTAAATTTAGCTAAAAACTCCACATTCCTTTTATTGGCTATGAATTTTTTAGGGGGAGAGGAGCAGAGGGAGAGGGAGAGACTCTTAAGCAGGCTCCATGCCCAGCACAGAGCCCAAGCTCGATCTCACCACCTGATCAGATCCGAAATCAAGAGCTGGACACTTCACTGACTGAGCCACTCAGTCGCTCCTCTTTTTTGGGATATTGAGATCACTGCAACCCGTTTCCTTTTTTTTGGGCTACAGTTCTTCTCAACTTCTCTGGCGTGTTCCCAGCCAGGCTTTTCAGGTAAATTTTCCCTTCTTCCTTTCCCTTTTCATTATTGCCTTTTAATCTTACTCTATGTTAATCATCCTTGTTCCTCATGTACCTGTGTTTCGATGGTAAGACATCTTCCTTGTCTTCATCTCACTTGAAATACATATTTCAAGTGAGCAGTGTTAAAACAAGCAATAATTCATATTTAAGAAGTTGATACTTGCAAACACACCTCAGGCAACATATTACCAACCCACTTTTCAACTAGCTTGTTCTTGCCACTCTGCACGCAAACATAACACTCTCAGTTATGTGTATCAGTTTCGCGGGGCCGCCATAACACATTACCACAAGCTGGGTGACAGTTTTATTTTCTCACAACTCTGGAGGCCAGAAGTCCAAACTCAAGGTGTTGACAGAGTTGTTTCCTTCTGAGGGTTTAAGGGAGAATCTGTTCCATGCCTCTCTCCTGGCTTGTGGTAGCTCCTGCCGATCTTTGACACTTGTTGGCCTATAGACAGATCACTGCCATCTCCGTCTCTCTCCCCATGTCGACTTCTCCTTGGCCTGCAGGTCTTCTGCCCCTTCTCTTCCCTCATGACACCTGGCATTGGTTTTAGGGCCCACCCTAATGTGCGATTGACCTCATCTTCAGATCTTGAAGTACATCTACAAAGTACTTTTTTTTTTTTTTTCCAAATAAGGCCACATCCCAGGTTCCAGGGAACATAAGTTTTTGAGGGGCATCATTCAACACACTACAGCATGATTTGAGAAATCTTTGTTGCTATGGAATGATGATGATGGATTTTATTTAACTGTGATAATCCCTTGTTAAATGGCTGGTGTGGTTGGGACTACAGTAAGTGGCTGTGAGAGGTTTACTCTTTTTGAAATTAACTTATTTTTATTGACTCTCTGACCTTGGTTGAATGCCCCGTGAGAAAAGTACTTTGATTAGACACACAAGTGAACCAGGAAAAAGTGACTGAAAAGACCCAACAGTATTCATTTGGCTCTCCCTCACAGGCAACGTAACTCTTAACAAGTCACCTTCTTCACACCAACCACAGTGTGAAAACATTCATAAATTACACAAATTCTTACAGTGGGAAAGTGAAATTTACCTATAGGGAAGAATAGAAATGTACATTTTTTCCCCTACAGTTTATTGTGTTTGTTGCAAGAGATGATGATTGTCCCCACCTCTTAGCCCGACTACAACACAGCAACATACACACACACACACCCCAACATACACACACACCAACACACACACACAAACACACTATGCTTAGACTAAATACCCAAAGTGATTTCAAGCAACTCACATGTATGGATTCAGTAAACAGTAATTAAAAGCAATGAATTTATTTCTGTTATTTCTTCCTTTTAGTACATTCCAGACTCTGTTTTTTAACCTTCCATTATTGCTCACTTAATTAAGAAAAATGATGCCACATTTCTTTTACATAATATACCATTCCCCGGCAAATGTAGGGGGCTCTTGGCACACAAGGCTACTGTTTTTCTTTTCACTGTTCTTTCTGTCTAGAACTGAGCAACATGAATCCCAGTTATTTCATCCACCGAGAAACAAAAGTTGAAATCAGAGCCTGTATGTGTAGTTCTACCTTGGACTTTAGATCATTAAATGAAACAAATGGCATGACTTTAATAACTGAGTTTACACAAACTATCAGAATTTTACTATTATCATTTCTGTTGGCATCCGCTGGTTTTCTGTTTGTTTGTTTTAAATAATACCAGGGCGGGCGCCTGGGTGGCTCAGTTGGTTAAGCGACTGCCTTCGGCTCAGGTCATGACCCTGGAGTCCCGGGATCGAGTCCCGCATCGGGCTCCCTGCTCGGCAGGGAGTCTGCTTCTCCCTCTGACCCTCCCCCCTCTCATGTGCTCTCTCTCTCTCTCATTCTCTCTGTCTCAAATAAATAAATAAAAAATCTTGAGGAAAAAAAAAAATACCAGGGCTTCTGAGAAAGGGTAGGTAACCCTTCATAGACCTGAGTCAATGTCAAAAATCTAGTTTCTCCTGGAGCTCTCTGTGTGGTCAACTATAATTGCTATTCATAGACCCACAGGGCATGCTTCCAGGTCCAAGATGTACACATTCTACAGTTTGACCCTTCAAGGTACTATAAAAACATAAATACGTTTCTTTGGAGAAAACGCTCTGCTACAGCATGGTCCCTTGAAACTGTCCAATTTGATCTGTGATTCCTGCTGAGATATGCATTACATCATGGTCTATTTTCGGCTTGTTACATTAATCAAAACCTATGCCATTTATTAAACAGCTTCCTGCAGCTCAGGCATTTGAAATGAAGAGTGCCAGCACGCGGCTGCCAAACACCGTGAACGAAAGAGGTGGGCTGGATTTGAGTAATGTACAAATTGAATTTCAAGTGACTGAGCAGCCTCTTTATCTCTTGGTGACACAACCAGGGACGATGGCCGTGTTCTTAAGGAAATGAAACCCAGAGCCATGGTTCAATCACGGGGTGGTTACCGTGGCCCTGCCCAGCAGTCTTTCCGGAACCGCTGATGAGGGTGACCTTTACAAAAATGCACAAAGCCTTGATTTCTGCACGGTTAACCTTTACAAGCCGGAACCCCTCTGTGAAACCTACCCGCAGCAGAGGGGAGCTTCAGAATCAAAACAGACACATACACATCTTATGAAAGAGTGACTACAAACACGCACATGCACACACATATGCTCGGAGGATGAAGACATTGAACCCATTCCTAATTATTCTCGCAACTGCGTGTTTTCCAGCGTTTACATTCCTCTTCCTCTGGAGCAGGAAAGTACCGGTACTCGGTGCTGCGTCAACCCGGTATTTAAATTCATTTACTCCACTTCACAGCAGGCTGGGCAGAAACTGGAGATCACATATGTTCGGGAATTGCCAAGAGTCCCTGAGATGATGCGCTCACCGGTAAATACCAACCAAGTGCACATAATGAGAGAAGACGTAGGTAGGAAATTGACAGCCTTGATTTCCACCACGGATCAAACCAGGAAAACCATTCTCCTTGGACAGCATTTCAAACGTATGGGGTGGTCCTGGTGAGCGTTATTACAGTGACTATAGCAATATTCTTAACCTATTATAACAACGAATCAAACGTTCTTTCCTTGGTGCCTACCTGCTTTTAATCGTACTTTGTTTTCAAGCGAGTCTAATTTTCCTCGTTATTATATATTGATGCGGATCACAGTCATCATTAAGAAAAAGTTACAGTAGCTCATCTAACCCTCTTTTAACATCTCGTTCTAGTAGTCGTATTTTCAATATTATGCTTTTCTCTTGACTAAGTTCTTCGTGTACCTGATCCCGTGACTTGCCTAGCAAGCCCATGAAGCAATTAGGAGAGGCTAAGTTATTATTATTAAGGAGAAGGCTAAAGTCCAAAGAGGTTAAAGAGCATGTCAAATGTCAACACGGCAAAATCACTAGTAATCCTGGAAATGTTGACCTTTCTTTTCTGGGATTTCTATGGACAATGAGGGATATGGTGGTAAGGCTATGGGGAAACCAGCGACTTCAAACGACACTTTGATTCATCTTCATAGAGTCTCAAATCTGCAACTTCCTGTTTATCATCTTCAATTTAGAATCCTTGTCAAAGCGCAGGAAACCTGTGATCTGCAAACAGCCAGCTTAGAGACGATCTTGCCATCGAAACACGTGCCTTCTGGCTGCCTTTTTTACTGTCAAGGGATCAGCCATGGAGAAACTGTGGAGAGGGGGTAGGGCAAACTTTCAGAGACTCAGTTTAGAAGTAAAAAAAAAAAAAAAAAGTAGGAGGGAGGATACACTACAAAAGAATAAAGAAAGAACAGGTGACCCCCACAGTCATTCATTCATTCACGCAGCCGCCCCAGGATAGGCAGAAAACGTGCCCCAGGAGGGAGTCCCTGAAATTCATGAACCCCTTTCAGTCCTTGTGTTTGAGGCAGTGCACCAAGTGCTGAGAATACAGATCTGAGACTGTCTATAAATAACTCGACGCAGAGACTGGGTGTGAAGAATGCTACTAGAAAAGGACAAGGGAAATTAGAACACAGAGGTTGGAAAGTCTGTGTCTGGCCGGGGTAACCAGGGAGGGCTTTGTGTCCAGCGATGGCGCCATGATGGATGAGCTGGGCTCAGTCCCAGTGCCCGTTCTCATAAGTCAGCCTCATGAGGTATTACTCCCTTGATGCCAATTTTAAACCCAAAAGGTTTTAGGAGTCTAGTCACTTTCATAAAATGTAAAATACATAAAGCAATGGCCACTGTGTGAGACAGATTCCTACTGGTCCATCTGAGGCCCTTCTGTCTACCAGGTATATATTATCACTCATTTCCCCCAGTGTTCCCCAAAGTAGACATTAGGGTATCATTTTACAGATAAGGAAACTGAGTCTCAAAAAAGCTAAGCCACTTCACCTTCACCAGTAAGTGGGAAATCAGCGCAGTTAATCTTCAAGCAAGTGAAGTGCCAAACAAGTGAAAAATGCTCATACAGATCCTACTGGGTAGCCCTACCGCCTTGAATCTTCCCACAAAAACATACTTGGCGATGGTGAGCTTCCGTCAGTGGATGTGACCCCCCTTTCAAAGCTTTCACGTATAATGCAAACCTTTCCAAAATACATTTTCTTTTCTACAAGACAATGTCCCTTTTATTTTGGCTAAGTATGGTTTCTCTCCCTCCTCACTATTCAATACAGGGACATCTGTCCCAAAGTTAGGATTTAGCTTAAGTTAAAAATAGAAATGAGGGTGTGTAGGGTATATGCAGATGCGAAGGCGGAGCCCACTTGAGTGCGTGGTGATTGTCCGCGGGGAAAAGGAAGCGATTCTTTTTTAATTTTACGCTGATCACTCTGGCCTGTGTCTTCCGGGGCACCTTAGGCCTCAGTGTATCAGCTGTTCAGACTTGATTCCAGAAGATTACTCCTGTTAGAGGCTGACCCATTGCTTCAGCGGTGCTGCTTTCAATTTGGGGTCTCTAAGAAATTGGTATGGGCAACTTTCTTTGAGCCTTCAAAGTAAAGCCAAATGTTTGGTCCTCAGCGGGAAAGTGACTTTAATTAATTCTGGACGACCTTTCCATTGAAAAGCAAAACACTGCCCCGAGGCTTTTCGGAAAGGTTAGGTTATACCTTTTTCCCCCTTATTGTTATGAGGCGGATGTTAGTGTTTCTCACACAAGTCTCTGCGTCCTGTGTTCTTGTGGGTGAGTGCCCCTTTTAATAAAGGACACACAAAATAAAACAAGTAAGCAAGCAAAGAAGCCCTGTTTGTAGCCAATTACCTTCTCGATTCTAGTAAGAACTAAACCAGAGTATAAAATCTTCCATCACAATAAAATATGACTAAAGGCCTCATCAATACTCATTTAGCAAATGCTTCGGAGTGGACCATCTTTTTCTAATACTTAGGAATTCCATTATTTCTTATTTCAGTGAACATGTTAGAAAAAAAAAATTAAGTGAAATGGGATTAGGTTTGCCATTTGTCATTTACTCAGAGTAGAATTCCGGTCTGACATGTGGGCACTCATACCCAGAGCTTAATGCTTTTAGTAATTATAAGGATCATGTAGAGTATGTTGATTGGTGGGGGGAAAATCTTTATTAACTGCTCAGAAATAGTTAATTCTTCATTAGTCAGAGCACTGCACTAGAGACTGCTGTCTGTGAACCATGGATTAGAGTTTATGATAGTAATAACCTCCCTGAAAAAACATTTGTTACTATACTTAATGACCAGATTTTAGTGCATTAACCTTCCTTGGGAGGTCAACTAACAAAATGGATGTTAACTGCTTGTAACAACCAATTCCTCTGAAATTAATATTTAGATGCCTTTGGTGTCAAAAAACCTTCCTTCCATATCAGGGCATTAAAAACACTTCTAAATTATTAATAGCAGGCGGAATCCAATGCCTGCAATGCTCTTTATCCTCAGCCTCTTCCTATTTTCTCGAACAGAGTTCCTTTCTGCAGGAACAAGGAAGGCATTCAGGGAAATTAGGTCTCAAAAATGCATGTGGGTCAACAATGCACTGCAGTTTTGAAAAGGTCACTCTTGAAGTTCAACAGAAATAAACATAATAGGAGTGTGAGAGGCGATGCTGAGTGTGCAACGGGAAGCTGACGGGGGACAAACTCCCGCCAGGCCTCAGGCTCGGAGCCCAAAGCCTCGTCACCACCTGTCAGGAACTCCTTAAGGACATTTTTGCATCCCTTCTGCAACTGACCTGCAGGCTCCACTCTCCAGCCCCCGCCCCCGCCCCCGCCCGCTTCAAACTGGAAACAAACCACACTTCTGTCGAAAGAGCTTCGAACTATTTCCTTCCTGAGCAATCGCAGAATATAAAACACGTTCTGAAAAGCTGCACCATTCCCTGGAGCAATTTTATGATTTGGTTACTGCAGCGGGTGCTGCTCCTTGGCCAGAGTAGCCTTGAGTCCCGGCCAAACAATGAAGCAATGCTATTATTAGCTTTCCCATTCAATGGCGACAAAGCCCTCCGTGTTTCTATTTTCAGACCGGGCTCCTCTAGGTGAATAGATAGGCAGAAGCTTCATCTCAGGGCCCACACTGTACCAGGAGGGCGAAGTGGCCATCTCTTGCCAAAACACGCATCTGGGCATGAACGCGAAAATGTTTTCATGGTCGTATTTTTAAGCAGAGGGAAAATAGAGAGAGCCAAAGCCGTGCCCGCTGAAACTTCTGGTGTTTCTCCTTTTTTTTTTAAGGTTTTATTTATTCATTTGAGATGGAGAAAGCACAAGCAGGGCGTGCAGCAAGCAGAGGGAGAAGCAGGCTCCCCACCGAGCAGGGAGCCCAATGCGGGGCTCGATCCCAGGGCCCTGAGATCATGACCTGAGCCAAAGGCAGACCCTTAACAGACTGAGCCACACAGACGCCTCCAAAACTTCTTGTTTCGACAGAGGCTTAACTACTAGAGTTGGCACAGTACCCCTGGGATATCAGTGATGAAGCTATGTTTATTAATTTTCCCAGATCACAAGGACATGACGTAACTTCCGTTATGTCTCACTGATATATACATATAACTCACTGATTTACATGGGACTGTGTGCAGGCACGTAATGATTAACCAGCACCGCACAGAGCAGAGACCTGGATAGTAAGAGTGAGGATGTCAAATGTACGAAAGGGCCTCTTCTTAGCGGCATGGTCGGTTAGGAGCCCGGCAGCAAGGTTTCCAGAAGAGCCAGGCAACTTGTGGGCATGCTGAGCTTTTATTTATTTATTTTTTTACTTGAGATACAGCTGACAGACCTCATGGGAGGTTCAGGTGCACGATGTTAAGAATTTGATTTTAGTAGGTACTGAGAAATGATCACCACAGTTAAGTCTAGTTAACATCTGTCCCCATAAATAGTCACAAAACTGTTTTTCTTGGGATGAGAACTTTGAAGATTTATTCTCTTAGCAACTTTTAAATATCCAGCATGGTACTGTCAATACCATGCTGTATTTTATAGCCCCTTGACTTACTTTACAACTGGATGTTTGTACCTTGTGAAGGCTGTCACCAATTTTGCCCACCCGCACCCCAACCTCTGCTTCTGGCAATCACCAGTCTGTTCTCTGTATCTATGAGCGGGGGTTTTGTTTTTGTTGTTTGGTTTTAAGATTCCATATGTAAGGGAGATGATATGGTATTTGTCTTTCTCTGGTGTTGGTCTTTATTTCGCTTAGCATAATGCCCTCAGGGACCACCGAGTTGTCACAAATGGCAAGATTTCCTTCTTTTTGTAGCTCAGTCATATTCCAGGATAAATATATAGATCATATGTTCTTTTTTTTTTTTTAAAGATTTTATTTATTTATTCATGAGAGAGAGAGAGAGGCAGAGGGAGAAGCAGGCTCCCAAGGAGCAGGGAGCCCGATGCGGGACTCGATCCCAGGACCCTGAGATCATGACCTGAGCCGAAGGCAGACGCTTAACCGTCTGAGCCACCCGGCGCCCGATCATATGTTCTTTATCCATTCATCTGTCGGTGGACACTTAGGCTGTTTCCATGTCTGGGCTGTTGAAAATAACACTGCAATGAACAGAGGGGTGCATCTATCTTTTTTTGAGTTGCTGTTTTCATTTTTTTGGGGGGGGGGTATAAATACCCAGAAGTGGAAGTGCTGGGTCCATCATATGCTGGTTTTATTTTGAGTTTTTTGAGGAACAGACATACTGTTTTCCACCGTGGCTGCACCAATTTCCATTCTTACCAACAGGGCACAAGGGTCTCCTTTTCTCCACATCCTGGATAACATTTGTTATTTCTGTCTTTTTTATAACAGTCATGCATACAAGTGTGGGGTGCTATCTCCTTGTGGTTTTGATTTGCATTTCCCTGATGATGAGTGATGCTGAGCATCTTTTAATGTGTCTGTTGGCCATCTGGATGTCTCCTTTGGAGAAAAATCCACATAGGCCCTCTGCCCATTTTTAATGAGACTGTTTATTCTTCTGCCATTGACTCGTACGAGTACTTTCTGTGTTTTGGACATTAGCCCCTTATCAGGTATATGATGTGCAAAAATTCTCTTCCATTTAATAGGTTGCCTTTTCATCTTGTTGATGGTTTCCTTTGCTGTGCAGAAGCCTTTTCGTCTGATGGAGTCCCACTTGTTTGTTTTTGCTTTTGCTGCCTTTGTTTTTGGCTTCATATCCAAAAAATCATCCCTAAGACCTATGTCAAGGAGCTCACCGCCTATCTTTTCTCCTGGGGTTTTTACGGTTTCAGGTCTCACATTCAACTCTTTAATCCATTTTGAGTTAATTTTTGTGGGTGGTGTAGGATAGTGGTCCAGTTTCATTCTTTTGCATGTGGCTGTCCAGTTTTCCCAACACCATTTGTTGAAGAGACTGCCCTTTCCTCATTGTACATTTTTGGCTTCTTTGTTGAAAATTAGTTGACACATATGTGGAGGTTCATTTCTGGAGGTTCATATTCTGCTCCATTAATCTATCTATGTGTCTGTTTTTTTAATGCCAATAATGTACTGTTTGGATTACTATAGCTTTGTAATGTAGTTTGAAATCAGGGAGCATGATGACTCTAGCTTTGTTGTTCTTTCTTAAGACTGCTTTGGCCATTTGGGTCTTTTGTGGTATTTTGTGGTATGCAAATTTTAGGATTTTTGTTTTATTTCTGTGAAAAACACCATTGGGATTTTTTAAAAGATTTATTTATTTATTTGAGAGAGAGAGCGAGAGAGAGGATGTGTGCGAGTGGGGTACCGGCGGGGAGGGGGCAGTGAGGAGAATCTCCAGGAGTCTCCACACAGAATGCACAGTCCTACACCTACATGGGGCTTAATCCCATGACCCATGAGATCATGACCTAAGCCGAAACCAAGAATCTGACACTCAACTGATAGAGCTACCCAGACCCCCCCACCATTGGAATTCTGATCAGGATTGCAATGAATCTGTAGATTGCTTTGGGTAGTATAAGATAGTATAAACTGGGCATTCTTTTTTTTAAGATTTTATTTATTTATTTATAGAGTCGGAGAGAGAGAGAGAGTGTGTGTGTGTGTATGAGCAGGGCGGAGGTAGAGGGAGAGAGAATCTCAAACAGACTCTACCCTGAGCGCAAAGCCCAAGGCAGGGCTTGATTTCATGACCCTGAGATCATGACCTGAGCCGAAATTAAGAAATTAACCGACTGAGCCACCCAGGTGCCCATAAACTGGGCATGCCTGACTTTTCTTTTTCCTCGTGGATACTTCTGTAATATTGGAAATTAAGTACAGACGGGAGTCCATTAAAATTGTTGGCGTGTTTCCATTCCGAGATTTGCTATCTGACCGTTCAGGTAGGACAGGTTGTGTATAATAATGATTTTAATTTAATAGCCAGATTCTTCCTTGCTTTGGGAATACTTGCTAATTGAGAGGTTGCAATGCCATTGTCTATGTTTTATTCCCCTTTCCTAAAGTAGCTGCTTTTCACTGTTTATAACGTCTTGGGAAAACATTTTTTTGCAAACAGGAAATAAGGAATGTTTTCTTTTAAACTGTGACAACTAAAAAAAATAAATAAACTGTGACAACTTTTGCCTTTTTAACAAAGGCATTTAGGATAAGATCTCTTTTCAAATATGAAATATAAACTGTAGATATTCTTCTCATCCCCTCCCCTCATTTTCCATGGAAATATCAATTATTGGCTGCCGGGAGCCAGCTCTTAGACATAAGGTTTTCAGTGGTAGGAATGATTAAAACATAGTTATTGCCTTGGACTGCTTTATCTGGAAACTGATAAGATTTCTGAAAGCTATTTAATTATCATGTGAATCATTAACTCATTATATTTACAGAGAATATGTTATCTCCCCTGCTTTTTGGGAACTGTGGATCCTTCATCAGTGACCTGGAATGGTTGCTGAGTGTGATGCAGGTAATGTACCTGTGTAATTTATTACTGCCAGGTAGAGTTTTAAATCAGCATGTTGATTATAGTGTTGTTCACTTAATGAACTTCTTTGCACTGCTTCCTGAAATCCCCTTTATGGTTTCTGTTGGCTCCATATGGCATTCTGATGAGCTTACACTTCTCCTTAAGTGTTTCTATATCAGAAAACAAGAGCAAAGCTAAAACAAAGTGAGTCATCTGGTTTTGTCTTTGCTTTCACTGCATGAGATAATGTGGAGGTGTTAATTACAAGACTTCACTGAGTCTTGACTAATAACAGTGTGCAAACAAATGTATGTCAGGCTCAGCCACAGAAAAGCTTCTACTAATAAGGTAAAACTAGCAATTAGAGCTGACAATGAAGTAATACTTTCCGTTGAATATTCATTAATGAAGTTCTTGTTTGGGAGAAGGGAGGCTTCTGATTGTCCAGATGGAAACCTAGAATAGGAACCCTGGTCATTCCTTTTAAATGAATTAACCACCATTTGGTGAGCCGGCACACTGGATTAATTCCCTTTTGTACTAATGCACTGACCCCTTGCTTCAAAGGCAGAGCCCTGATGGCCACTAAGATTCCTCAATTCGTGACCTTGGCATAATAGGGACAAATTGAATTCCCAGGAAGAGAAAAATGATAGTGACCACAGAACATCACTAACAGTGTGCTGGAGACACATGTTTTATTGAAATTCTTCACTGCAGCTTCTCCAGTTTCAGGGAGCAAGAGTGTGATGAGCTTACCTCCCCCAGTCATGACACTCAGTCTCACAATTTCCTTCATTCTCCTCCTCTCTTCCCTCTCTCTTTTCAGAAAGCAGTTTTGAAATGCTTCTTTACGCCCACAAGACCCTCTACTTCCATGCCAAAAAGAAGCCCCCCCCACCCCCCAACAAAGGGTACTGGGCATCGACTGCACAATTATTTCTGAAACGTGACCATGAATTATACCTCATGGACAATATTTCTTAGTCAAGATGCCCAAATGAGGGACTCAATGGATGAAAACATTTCATTTAGGTGACATTTTGTAGTTCACTTTGTATTTAAGGAGATTTAAAGGTGTTTTGTTTTTGTTTTTGTTTTTGTTTTTGGGGGGACTGAAAGAAAACAAAAATCTTCCATCGGAATAAACGCTCGAAATGTCAAAATATTAGAAAGGATCCTGACCTGTGTAAAGTGAAACAGTCTTTTGTTTTGACTCTCTTAAGTGGCTCCATGCCCAGATTAAAATGCCGCAGTCTTAGCCTTCTTTGCAGTTAGAGACAGCTACATAACACACATCTGGCCAATGGTATATATAAGAGGAAGTTACTTAAAGCTCCTCAAAAGTAGGACCAAAGCAGCTGGGAGGCACACGTTTTGTTGCTGTGTGTTCTCCTGCCGTGGCTGGAACCAATGGGCCATTTTGCAGTAGATTGTAAGGAAGAAGGGAAGAGGTTCTGAGAGCCAGCAATTATGGTCCTCTGGACTTCTCTTTACGTGAGGATCCCTCCCTCCTCCTTCACAATGGTTGAGCCTCTCATTTCTAGGTCTTTGATGTGCACAGGCAAGTGTAATTCTTTTTTCTTTTTTAAGATTTTATTTATCCATTTGACAGAGAGAGAGCACAAGCAGGGGGAGCAGCAGAGAGAGAGGGAGAAGCAGACTCCCTGCTGAGTAAGGAGCCGGATGCGGGGCTCCATTCCAGGACCCTGGGATGACGACCTGAGCCAAAGGCAGACACCCAACCGACTGAGCCACCCAGGCGCCTCACAAATGTAATTCCTAACTGAAATAGAACGAGTGGGGGGTGTGAGTGGGAGAGGATGCTTCAAGGAATAGAACATAACATGTCTCATTTGCTTAATGGAAGAGGTGGAACAGTGGAGGCCATATTACAGGCAGGTAGGGCTAGATGATCCATATCACACTGGGCAAAACACTTGTTTCAGACTCTTGAAAAGCAGTCTACTGACTCCTAAATAATACAGAACGTCAGCATAAGCTAAACCCTTCTTATTGCTTTTAGCAAAGCTCTAATGGAGAGATGAACTAAGTCAGGAGACATGCAGTCTACAGAGATGTGGAGGAAAATTCAGCACTGCTCAGAGAGGTGCTTTTGACCAAGACCTACATTTGAAGTTGTTTGAGAATTCCAAAATTTACAGCCTTTTATTCATTAGGATACCTGACCGCTGGAATGGAAACCAAGAATAAAATGTAAAATAGAAAACCAGAAGCTTAGCTCTTACTCCTGTAATAATCTAAGTGTAAGCAGGACAAGCCATAAGGTGTGTGGTTCCACATTGCCTTTCTATCTTAGTACTTCTGAATCCGCAGGTATTGTCTTTGTCCCACTGATCCATGGCACCTCTCCACCACACTGGCATTTCAGCTGGTAGGAAGGGGGAACGGAAGGAAGGAGAGTGCACTTTCTTCTCTTTAAAAGCATATGTTAGAAGGGGTGCCTGGGTGGCTCAGTAGGTTAAGCATCTGCCTTTGGCTCAAGTCGTGATCCCAGGGTCCTGGGATCGAGTCCCGCATCGGGCTCCCTGCTCAGCGGGGAGTCTGCTTCTTCCTCTCCCTCTCCCCTTCCCCCTGCTCGTTATCTCTCTCTCAAATAAGTAAATAACATCTTTTAAAAAAAAAGCATACACTGGAAGTTACACGTGTTATTTCCACAAGTAATTTATTAGACAGAATTTATATAGCTACCCCTAAGCATAAGATCTTTAATCTGGGCCACCACGTGTTCAGCTTAGGCTTAGGCCTTGGTTTCTATTATTATGGAAGGTGGGAAGAACTGGTATTTTCTCCCTTGTAGGGTTGAAAATCCAACTTCTCCTCTACCTCAAGTGGAAGCTATTACAAGCCAAGGACCATACCTTTGATTTCTTCTTCTGTTTTTCCGACAATCCAGGCTTAAAAAGCTGCGTACACCAATCTTATATTCCTCAAGGTTTCACATTTTTTTTTTAATGTAACTTTAATAAGATGGCAATACACTGTATCTTGCTCTTCCATTGGGCAAATTTGATGGTGTTGGAATGTTCTTTAGCAGTTTCAGTCAGGAAAAACAAAACCCAAAAAATCTTCTGAAGAGATCTAGGATGGTAGAAATGTCTCAAGGTTTAGTCTAATTGGAATTTGAAATTCTGTATCTGGAGATTCTATTGCATTGACTGAGTTCAGGACCAGACATCCTGGGACATTCCATTTTGTTTTGAAAGGGGCGCCATGCGAATTCTCTAAACAATGAATGAACTCTACACGTGTCAAACAGTTTAACTGCCATTAAATGAATATAATTCATAACTAATTCTTAAAAAGGAACAGTTTACTGCACTTCACCAGATTTTAACTTTGTATTCCTTGACTTACAGAAGCATCCTATTAAGTAGTGAAAAAATCTTTTAAGAATCTACACATTGGAGGAAAATTTGGCCTTATCTTTTAAAAAAAAATCACACACTGATTCAACAGTTGATACACACCTGTGAACAGATACATTGTAACAAGGATGTTCACAGAAGCATTATTTACAATACCAAAAAATTGCAAGCAAATTAAATATCCATCAACAAGGAAGTATTTAGGTAACGCATAGTGTACCCTTGCCAGAAAACACCTATGCAATCCTTTAAAAGAGGAGCTAGATCCATTTGGAAATATAGTCAAGATAGAACATAAGGTTTTGAAACAGTATAAAATATGTATAGTTCAAATTCCTTGTTGTAACAGAGAACAAATTAGGAAGCATAAACATAGAATTGTATAAGCATGTAAGTTTCTGAAGGCAGATACCAGCAGGTACTAATAATGTTTACAACTAGAGAGAGAATTGATTGTTCTGGTATGAGGAAGGCAGGATTCTCACCTTTTACTTTGTAACTTTCTGTATTCAATAGACTTGTTACTTTAGATTTACATTTAGTTTTAAATAGGAAAAAAAGCTACTAAAACCTATAAGACTAATTTTGTTCTAATAGATATTGTCTTTAAGACATTGCACCGAGTACCTATCCTAAGAAACTATGGAATGTCTGAACTGAATCCTGCTTCCCTTTGCTTTATATTGATGAAGAGACTAAGTCTAATACTCTTGCTTATAATGGTATAGCCTGAGCCAGAACTTGCCAGAGCAAAAATCACTGGTAATTTCCCAACCTTCTCTGCACGGTCAAGAGCACTTTAAGACACCCTACCTGATGCTCACTTGGCAACCCAGAAATTTGTTTCCTAAAAATTTCCCATTTTATCAAACGTAACGTGCTCAACCAACCGGACCTCAACTTTATAATGAGTATTGGCTAAGCACAATTTCTGCTCACTTTAAGAAAGAAAGAGTACATTCTTCTCATGGGACCATGCGGCCGAAGTCTGGAGAAGCATGAATTTGAATCTGTGTGTCAACTCAGGAAAGGGGCCGACTCTAGCCTCAGAGGGTCAGAGGTCACAACCCCGAGGTGTTGGTTTCAGAGGCGCTTACTAATCACCCCACGTATCATTACGGTAAAAAACCAATTACCGAGCATCCGCCATGCCCTAGGCCCTCTGCCGGGACAGGGAGAAGACATAAACTCCTGGCATCTGAGATTTTAGAATCCAGTTGGAGGAGACAGGACTTTCACATTCATAACAAAAACGTTTTATGTCAATATACTGCAATATTCATTTCTGTCCTTCAGAAACTGAGCGCTAGCTCTGTTCTATAAAAATCCCCTCTATGCAAAGGGGACAAAAATGATTTTTGAATCTAATTTGCAAACAAGGAAGGACAAGAATTGGCTGAATAGTACTAACACTGCCCACTGATTTGAGACCTCCAATGGCTTTCGTGCTTTCCCGACATTCTCTCTCAATTTCCTATGGATCCTGCAGAAACGGGTACTATTATCTTCATGTTCCAGAGGCAGAAAGTGAGGTTGTGCACAAGTTAGTGACTGAGTCAGGGATCAACCCCTAGCCCAGGTTCTTTGAACCTCTGAGCTGTAACGCTTTGTAATCTTAATGAAGGGGAATGGAGATGGGGAGGGGTGGGGAAAATCTTTAAACTCGGCTCTTTTTCCTCCTTGTAACACTTGAAAAAGAGACACAGGACAAAAGAAGAATGCACGTTCCATATGCACAATTCTTTGCAGCCCTCTGACGAAGTGCCTCAAAAGCTAAGCTCCCATCAATCCTGGCGAGATAGGATCGGCAGAGCACGGTGTCGAAATGAATGGCTTAAAAGAACAGCAGAGACCAAAGAACTTTTGATGCAGAGAAACCCCAAATCTGGGGCAGAGCCCTCCTGTTCATTTTATCTCACAAAAGGTAGGTAGTGCTGCCTGTCAAGGTAATGCATTACTACATATTTGGAAAAACTACAGTTCTAATTAGATGAGCAAATAAATGTTCATTTCAATTTATTAATATAGCTGTAGGCCTTGTTACAATTTATCTCTTGGTTCTGAGGCCAATCCGTCTCGAGCTGGGAATCATTGTGGTGAAGTAACGGGTTTTAATAATGGATACAGGCGGTGAATTATTCAGGCAGAAGGGAGCAAAAGCCTTGATGCTTTCACTCACTTCTTTAATTAACTGTGAGATGCTGACGAGCCTGGGCTGTCTCGAGGCTTTCTAAGTTTATCTCCAGCAGAACGGTGAATTTTTCCCGAGCCACAGATAGGTTGTGTTCAGGCCCATCCTCATCCATCACCATTTTGTCCTCTTTTCGTCTGAATTCTGTGTCTGCTTAAATACTGGTTTCATGCCGGTTCTAGAGCAATGAGCACCTGTCTTGCTAAAACCCACACCTTTGTTTGGCGGCGTTTCTGAATGAGATTTTAACACAAGAAAATCCAAAATATTTCAATCCCCATTTGAGTTGGGAAACCAACCCATAAACAAAACAAAATCCAGTTCTGGTCACTGAAGCCCATTTAGTTTGGTTGAAAGCCATTTCTTTTGGCAGCTGAGAAATAAATGAACTTCTAGAAAAGAATTTTTAGAGCCTCCATTGGACGTAGCATCAAACAAACACAACCAAAGCTCTTCCCAAATGGAGGCTGCGCTGTTTGCATGGAACAGAGTATGTTATTTATGGAGCTTTGCAAAGTGTCCAAGTGATTCCTGTAAATAAAAGCCTCTCAGGGCTTGGCACTCGACTAATGACAGAACATGCCCACATCTGGTGAATGTTCGCATTTGCCTAACACAAGATTCTCTGATTGGGAAACACATCTAGCTCCTAGACTTTGTCCCAGTGTAAAATCAATGGTTTTGCTGCGAACACATTAATAACACGCTTAGATAATTGATTGCCCTTATTTGGACAATCTGTTTTGCTACTACCTGTTACTACCGAAGTTTTTTTGTTGTTTTTTGTTTTTTTTAAGTGCACAACTATTATACAGCAATTTATTTAGGCTGTGACAAGAGAGTTCCTCTTTCAATTTTGTCACATCGGAGAGAAAGTAAGAGTCTGGGGGAGGTCTGAGCTTCCCACTTCTTGGTAGAAATTGAATCACCATTTCTATAAATCAAAAGTCATGTTAAAAGCTCCGTGAAGTAAACAATGATGTATATGAATTAGCAGCACACCCAGAGTCAATACAAATCAAAGTGGCTTTATGAAGGTATTGATGTGTTCAGCTCTTCTAAGGTTGAATACATTTAAGTATTTGTCCCCCAGGGCATGGTTGATCTAAATGAATCTATTCACTTTGAAACCAGACAGTCGTTGCAGCGAGACACAATACTACACACACTGACCCCAGTGGGGTTCTTCCCCAAACTGAGTGACCCCAACTGTGGCCAGGTGCTTAGGGTGAACCGAAATGACATGAATGACCACCCGGGGCCAAGACAGTCGTATAAGAAAGAGGCTACCTTTGTAGTTGGTTTTCCTATGTATTAATTTTTTAAAGTTTTTTTGGGGAAGGCAACATGAATGTATTTTCTAAAGATTTGGCCGAGCAGTACCGTCTGGACGCTTTACTGTATCCTGATTTAACTTCACCCAGGCCTAGAAGAGACGGATCCTGTATCTTCGAGGTGCATCAGTACATCGGATTACTGGATACTGACCAACGCAGTCGGAGCCAAAGGCAAGTTTATTTTGATACCAAAATGCCATATTTTAAAAATCAGAGAGCGCAGGCATCCTGTTAAGATTGACCAGATTAGTTTAAAAAAAAAAATGTAAACTACCAGATGGTGACTGCATGACTATGAAGAAAAAACACAGGATACGTATTTCCACGAACTCTCTGGCACCCTTTCGCGTATTCAAAGTGAAGGTGAGTCATCTATTTTGGCCTCCGTGAGGTTCAGAAGAAAGCTCTTTGCACGGAGGACACACGTTGGGATTCTTGCTTTTTCCGAGAATACGGGAGCATCTAATTTGGTCTGCAAAAGGACCAGCCTCAAATTATCTGACCGAGGCACTCGGAAAGCACACTGAAAAATGAAACATAAACTGGTAAGTGGGTGGAAGTCATTCATCTTTTAAAGCCCATAAAAGGGGAGAATTGTAAATTAAAATGTCTACAATAGGATCCACACCTCTCTCTCGGCCCCTCCCCTCCTTTTGTCAAGGAACAGCATTCAAGTGTGGGAATGTTTCTCTTAAACATGTGTAAATCACACATTTGGTCATGCGGTACCAGGAGTCCAGGACCAAGGGGGCCAGGCGGAGGGAGGCCAAGGATATTAAATACTGGTCCAGCCGTTTGTTAATGAAACATTTACACAAGCAGTTTATGTGGTTGTAATAAAAAGGGGGGCCTCTTTCATCACACCCTTTCATTACTTAGCACAGTCTTTAAGAGGATTAATGTGTGTGTTGGGGGGGGCGGGCGGGGCGGGGAGGGGGGAGAATGTGCTTATCAGTTGAGTCTCAGGATTGGTAATGCTGAGTTCTTAATAGATCACCTCTGGATTTAGGATTACTGCCATGCAAATTCTTCCAGGCTTTCAACAGAAGAGAAAGAAGTTTGTTTTCTCCCCTTGCACAAGAAGGGCTATTGACTTTGTGATGACATGACCCGGGATTCAGTTTATTCATACCACTCCCTTCCCCTCCTGTCACTCCACACGGACCGATTCATTTTATTTATTTATTTATTTATCTATCTATCTATCTATCTATCTATCTGGGCTACTGGTGGCCAGCGCATCCATACGTACATCAATCCCGCTGTTGCCACGATTAAGAAGCAGACGACAGTGTGAGTAAAAGGACAACCAGTGGACTTCTAGAATGTCCATATCCAGAATATCCAGAAGCGGAAGCTCCCAAGAAGACAGATCGACTTTTTCTTTGAAGCTGTGTGTTCGCTGCACCTCATTTTCTGAAAGGTTTCCCAACAGCTCCGATAAACTACATATTTTGGAGGACACTGAAGCGAATAAGGGGCCCTTTTATGTTTCTGGGAAGTTAGAGGCAGCCTTTTTGGCCATCTTGTGCAAGAGGAGAGTACGGATGGATCATGCTGCTTGGGGTCCTGTGACTTCCCACTATTTTTAGCACAAGGAAGATGTTAGTTGTAACAGTGTACAATGGACTAATCAGCCATAATAGAACTCACACTGTTTTTTACTTCACATTGCGCTTATTATGTGCCTTGAATGTAAACAGCATTTTGCTTCTGACAAAGATGGCAGTTTGCCATGGTGGGATTCAGCCTTCTCCAAAGCTCAGCAAACAATGAATAGAAGCCCGAGGACTCTGAAAAAGCAATTGTGTGAATATATGTCACTTGCAGCCTTCGACAAAATTATTTTTGTTACTTGCATCCTTTTGCCCCTATTTTCCTTTTCAAATCAGCAAGCATTCACATAGGCCAGCGATCTGTGTATGAAAAATTATTCCTATTATTTCCCCACCCACACTGAAGAAGTCAAGAAATCACATTTTATAGAAAGCCCTGAGCGATGGCATCCCTGTGCATTTTATACTCATCGTGAAATAGGGGGAACTTGAGGTAATAACATAAAGCTTGATCATAGAAGGAGATAAAAGATATTCTACTTAAAATTACCCCCAACACCAAAAAGAAGTTTATTGTGCTGTACCATCTGTATGTACCATTAGCAGACTCAATAGTTTGCTCTCAAAACAGATTTAGAGCAATTTACTATAAAGTAAATTGTTGTTGGCTAGCCTTCCCACATTGTTAGCATCCTATGATTTAGCAGCCATGTTGGCACATTTAAAAGTGTTTAGAATTTTTATCACAGTGATACATGCCTGTGATAAAAACAATCAAATCGTGTAAGATGGTTTATAAAGAAAAGCATCCCCTGTACCTCCCTCCATGCCCAGACCCATTTCCCACAGCAACTTCTAACCTTTCTGGTTTTTTTAGTTCTTTGGGGAATTACCTTCTAAACTCTAAATAAATAATAGGCTTATAATGGTTCCTCTTGATTCATTCAACAAATATTTATTGTGTGCCTACTATTTGCCAGACACTGTCCTGAGATTGTGATACAATAGCCAAAGGAAGAGACCAAATGCCCTCATGGGCCTTACATTCTACTGGGGCCGGGGTGGGGGGAGAGGGTGGTGACGAGAAGAGGCCAGTAGTAAATAATATCAATGAACAATTTCTGCAGTATATTAAAAAGTAAAAACTGCTGTCGAATGAACGAAATGGGAAAGGTGGACCAAGGGAGGTGGTTCGCAGTTTAAAACAGGGTGTTGATGGATAATCTAACTAAGAATGTGAGGTGTGAGTAAGGACCCGAAGGAGGCGATACAGTAAACTGTGAGTCCAGGCAGAAGGAAGAGCAAGTGCAAAGGCCCTGAGGTAGGAACATGCCTGGCTGGCTAATGGGATGTAAGTGGAATTGGTATATGCCATTCCCAAGTGTTGCTACTTAAAGGATTGGCTTATATTCCTTCAGGTCCTTCTCCCCTATCCTTCTAGTTTGGAGAAGGTGAGATTTAAACAATTAAATGAGGGGGAGCCTGGGTGGCTCAGTCGGTGAAGTGTCTGCCGTCGGCTCAGGTCATGATCCCAGAGTCCTGGGATCGAGTCCCGCATTGGGCTCCCCGCTCAGCGGGAAGTCCCTCAGCCCCTCCCCCTGCTCATGCGCTCTTTCGCACTCTCTCTCTAATAAATAAATAAAATCTTTTAAAAAAATAAACAATTATCTGAGATGCCGAGGTGGGAGCCACTTGTCAAGAATGGCATAACCACCTTCCTAGTCCTGGACTATTAACTGTATGAGAAATAAACTTCTCTCTCTCTCTCTCTTTTTTTTTAAAGATTTTGTTTATTTATTTGTCAGAGAGAGAGAGAGAGCAAGAGAGAACACAAGCAGGGGAATGACAGAGGCAGAGGGAGAAGCAGGCTTCCTGCCGAGCAGGGAGCCCGATGCGGGCCTCGATCCCAGGACCCTGGGATCATGACCTGAGCCAAAGGCAGATGCTTAACCGACTGAGCCACTCAGGTGCCCCACACTTCTCTCTTTTTAAGCAAATAAGCAAATAAACAAAAACATAAAGCTGCAAGTGGTAGCTGTTCCTTTAGGAATATATTCTTTTCTATTGCTGCATAACCCATTATACCAAAATGTAGACACTGAAATTGATACAAGTGTGTTATCCAATCATTTCTTTGAAACAGAGGGAACAGCTTAACTTTTTGCTAACATCTGGTGGCAGTCAAGGTGTCCTCTGGGGCTACAGTTATCCTCAAGACTCAATTGGGGCTGAAGGACCTGCTTCCAAGCTCGGTGACATGATGGTGGCTTCAGTTCTTTGCAGGCTGTTGGCTAGCGAGTCTCAGTTCCTCTCGTGTTACTGACTGAGCGCCTCACCACACCATGTGGTTCGATTCCTAGGGCTGCCCACAATAAGGCTTCTTCCTTCCCTCACTGCTAGTGATCCAAGAGAAACACAGCAGGAGCCCGAGGATGCGAGGTACGGTTAGTTATACCCTAGTACTGAGCAGGTGAGTCCAGTCCACGCTCCAGGGGAGGGGATCACTCATGGGCAGGGAGGCCAGGAGGCAGAGATACTCAATGCCACCTACCACAGAAAAAGAAGTTGGGTTGGATTCCACCCCGAAGGAGTCTGCAGATGAATAAAAAATGGAACTACAGAAGTTAAATCATTGCTAAAAATAGGAGTATACGTGAACGTTTCTTCAGGATCAGAATGGGAAGAGTATCCTACACTTGAAACAACAGAAGCTCTCTGTCACAGGGCGGGTGATCCAGGAAGCAGACTGAAACAGTGTTAGAGTGTAAAAGGCTTATTTGTAAGCATTACTGTGAAAGGAAAAGGAGAGGAAGTGGGATTGGGGAGGGAATGTGGATCTGAAAAAAAGTTGGTAAGCCCCAGGGGAGCTCTGGAGTGAACATTTCCCCTCAGTGCAGTCCCAGGTGGTGTGGCCGACCTAGGCCCTGGAACCAGTTTCTTGCTCAATATGTGGACAGGGACTCCCCTAAGTGTAAGAGTACTTCGCTCTGAAGGGACTAGAAGCGGGGGGTTGTCTGCTAATGGCAGCGCTTGACTGGGGAGCACGTCCATATTTGAAGGCAAATGTGAGCAGAGCATGCCCACCTCTGCCACCGTGCGCCCCCTGCACTCTGTACATCAGGGCTTCAGACAACTTGGATGGAGCAGCTCCTTAAGGCTCTAATAGGCTCTTTCCCTGAGGTGAAACTGCACTAAGTCCGGCACTAAGCAAATAATACCCACTAGAGGGGTCTTGCATTGAGCAGAAATGGCTAGGTCCCTCTACGACTGCTTTGCTCCCTCAGTGGCTGAGGACTATCCTGCAGATAGTGTGTCCTCCCCTCAAAAGCTGAGGTAAAATCTGAAAGAACTAACAGCTAGAGGCCGTCGACTAGGCATACTCCTAGTCACTGGGCAGAGAGTCCTTTCTGGAAGGTCCATCTGAGTCATACTCAGTCACAAATGAAAATTAAAAAAAAAAACCTTTTTCCGTACAAGCCTAATCCTCAAAGCTCAAACACATAAAACATGAAAGTTAGAAAAACACCCATAAAATGTTAATGACATAACTTCATAAAATGTTAACACCCTATCATAACATCAGTCTTGAGTAAAAATCGGTAGTGTTATGGACTACATATGATATACTTAACAAACAATTTAATGCTTAAGATCCCAGGAAACACTTAGAACAAAGTTCTCAAACGCAAAAAATACAGCAACTGATAGCTATAAAAAGTCTTCAGCTGGCCTCATGAGTAGTCAAATAAATGCATATCACAGCAATAAAATACATTTGGGGGCCTATGAAATTTCCTTTTTTTTTTTTTTTAAGTTAATGATTTAGCTTTGACAAGTGAGCTTTAAGTTTGACACTCACACACACACATCTGACAGGGGCGTAAATTCGTATTTCTGTAAATCAGTTTGGCATCAGCTTTCAGGAGTTATAAAAACAAATCCTTTCTACTCAGTAATTCTGTTTCAAGAGTTTATTGTTCTCTTTCGGGGTGCCTCAGAGGTGATCAGCTTCTTCAACATGGAGCTGAACATCTCTCTCCCAACCAGTGGTTGCCAGAAACTCATTGAAGTGAACGATGAACGCAACTTTGAATATTTGACGAGAAATATGCGACCAGAGAATGTGCTGATGTTGCCCTGGGTGAAAAATGGAAGGATTCTGTGGTCTGAATTGCTGAGGGGAAAGACAAACAAGATCTCCTCATGAAGCACGGTATTCTGACCCACGGCCATATCCATCTGTTACAGAATAAGGGGCGTTCCTGTCAGAGACCAAGGACGCCTGGAGAAAGAAAGCCTAAATCTGTTTGGGGATGCACTGTGGATGTCAGTCTGAGTGTTTTCAAGTTGGTTTTAGTAAACAAAAAAAAAGGAAAGAAGGGTATTCCTCAATTCACTGATCGCATTGTACCTCATCACCTGGGGCCCTAAAGAGCTCGCGGTATTGTAAATTTTCAGTCTAGGAAAGATGGCGTCCACCAGGGCATTGTGAGGAAGTCTTGAACAAAATAGGTCAGGAATCTCGGTTACTCAAGATTCAGCGTCTGTTCACGTGTCCTGCAACAACACTGCCATACCGCTCGGAAGGAATGGTGTGCTCAGGAAAATAAGAAAAAAGCTACAGACTATGCTCAACTTCTGGCCAAGAGAAGGAAAGCAGCCAAAGAAAACACCAGGGAACAGAATGCTGAGAAATGGAGGCTGTCCTTTCTAGGGCTTCTACCTCTGAGTCCAGTGCAAAGAAGAGTTTCTAAGAGTAACAAACAAATAAGATCAGATATCGAAAAAAAAAAGGGGGGGGTTTATCTTAAGTAAACGATCAGAAATGTGAAGAAAGATTTATACATAAAGATAATCATCTTAGCGTTGTTTGTTTTACTAAAAGCCAGAAACATCCAAAGTGCCCAAAGCGAGAAAAGGGTTATAGAAACAATACTGTATCTGCAAGAAAGCATTCTGTGCAGCCAGTGAAATGACAATGTGTGACGAGACTTTAATGGCAAGAGACAATGCTTAGGACAGGTTCCGTGAAAATAAAAGCAATTGCTTATGTTGTATTACCTCGACACGTAAAAATCCATACGAAGATGGAGAGCAGAAAAGATGCCAGAAGTGTAAACATTGATCGGGTTATCTCTGGTTGGCTGGTTTTGTTATCTTATTTTTACTTGCAGATTTTATAAAATAAACATTCGAAGAGTCATCTCAAGTGACGATTGTCAAAAAAGCTCTCCTTGTCCTTGGAGAAGGGGCTGGGTTACTTTCTCAGGGCATGTCCCTCTCTCAGCATGTCCTGCACTGGTGCTCAAGTTTTTCTGTGAATGTGAGAGGAACTATCCAGAATTAGGTCAGATTTCACAGGGGGACGGCATTGTGCTTCGCCAGGCTCCTGTCACTGCAGATACCAGCTGTGGGCGCCGGGTTGGCAGCCCACCTGCACTTCTGACCAACTGGCTACAAATCTGGGGGTTCCCATGACCTCCACAGGTTTTATAACTTGCTAGAAAGATGCACAGAATTCGGAAAAGCATTTATACTTAGGATTATAATTTTAGTTTCGAGGATACAAATTGGGACCAGCTGAGGGAAGAGATATGTAGGGTGAGGTCTGAGAGGGTCCCAAACTAAAATGTTCTCTGTCCTCAAAAGGCTTCTCCCTCCTGGCACAATGACATGCATCACTAACTGGGAAGCTCACCTGAGCTTTCGACGTACAGCGTTTTTATTGACGTTTCATTACATAGCTTGACTGAATAAATCACAGGTCTTGTGAGTAAACTCAACCTTGAGGGCCCCTTCCCCTTCTTGGGAAGCTGGACCTATAACGCTTGGCTCAAAGCCTCAACTCTCTCATCACAGAGTTGTTCTCTCCAGCATGGCAGGCCCCATTCTGACACTTAGGGGCTCATTAGGAATCACCTCATGGACAAATTCAAGTGTGGTCCAGGGCACCCACCATGAATAACAAAGACATACCTTTCATTCTGGAAATTCCAAGGGTTTAGAGGCTCCCTCCCAGGAGCCAGGGACAAAGGCCAGCCAACTTCTTTATTATACAACAGTATCTGTCCCAGCCTCCAATAAGGAGGGTCCATGCCTGGCAGGCCTATGCCTATGCTTAGGACTGGCCCCCAGCAGATATTGTGCTTTCAGTAAATCTGGCAGTTTAGGAAACTTGGCCTCAGCACATTAATGAGTCAGAGCAGCTCCTCACTGTGGGTGAGTTCCAACTTGAAACTTTCTTTGTTACTTTGTCTTTCTACCACAGGACCCTCAGAAGGTCACTGTTGCAGGAATGCCTAACCCACCCACATTTTGGTCCTTTGATAAATCAATCCCTCACTGAGAAGAACAGTAACACCACATCGACAACCATAAAAATATCTTTTTATCATGTTTTTAACCTTGCTGATATCTATCTATAGAAACACATTAGTTAACCTTGAATTAACGAGGAAAGTAGAAAATGTATTAGCTTTGTGTAAGAAAACACAAGAGAGAGAAGTACAGGACTATTAAATTCATGGCTGGGCTGGTAAGTGCCTAAGACTGCTAAGATTAAGTAAATTAAGTGCTGGAATGTCCATTCTTGTCCTCAATCTGAAGATGGCTTGGGGATTGGCTGTTTGTTTGTTTGTTTATTTATTTATTTATTTAAGATTTTATTTATTTGACAGAGAGAGACACAGCGAGAGAGGGAACACAAGCAGGGGGAGTGCGAGAGGGAGAAGCAGGCTTCCCGCGGAGCAGGGAGCCCGATGCGGCGGGGCTCGATCCCAGGACCCTGGGACCATGACCTGAGCCGAAGGCAGACGCTTAATGACTGAGCCACCCAGGCGCCCCGGGGATTGGCTGTTTAGAGCATCGTTATGGTATTTGGTGAATGAGACAAGTTAGTTGATTTGTATTTACTCTTTAATCCAAAGCTATTTGTTTCTGGTAGGTGACACAGTCAATGCTGAGGACTGATTATTGAGCCTAGTTCTTCAAGTCTTTGGCGACTTCTGTTTTATGATTCACTAGATTAAATCTAGGACTACCACCACTTTCATAGGACTGTGTTTTCAAAATCAAGTCAACCCTTTTTTGAAACAAAACACTTTATATTTTGTATTGTAAATAACTCTTGTATGGATACACCCTTCCCCCCTCCCCCAGTTTTAAATGTTTTATTCAAAGACAATAACGTAAGTTCGTGGCCATCACCATTCACAGTGTTACTTCTACGCACACTGAAACTCATTGCTAGCAGTCCTTGGGCTGTTACCCCACTCTCTCTGTGTCCTTGTCTGATCTGAACCTGTATTTTTTATCTTCTTCTCTGAGCAAGCTTGATCTGGGGCTTGCGGAAGAAGCCAGAACTTTTTATAATTAGGATGAACACAGAGCCTTCTGTGTTTATTGCATCTGTGTGGTCTCCTGTTCTTGCCCGAGGGCAAGGGTCTCCCGTGACTCTATCCATAGGAATTCCTAAGTATCAGCAAATACCCAGCACATATTTACATTTTCCCATTAAAGCCAAGGGTTTATTTTCTTTTATTTAAAACTGGGCAGAAGAACAGCATGTTTGTATGCAACAAGATGATGCAGTTGAGAAGGAAAAACTGACGGGGGAACATCTGCAGGAGTGATGTCCTTGAGCGGGGTCCTGCGCCACTCAGCTCCAGGGGAGAGCATCGCATGCCTTCTGCGTGAGTAGTGCCCCCTGGATGTGCGTCACGGGGGCCGTCTGCACAGGCTAAAAGGGACAGGACTGTAGGAATTAGCAGCCCACCAAAGTGGTCTGAAGACTATTTTAAACGGAAAACATCTGAACAGACTGCAGCCACAGAAAGAAACATTATCTAAACAGAAGCTCCTGAAAATACAGCTGCCATTGCCCTCTCCCCTGCCAACCCCCAGGGAGTTTCCTGTTGGAAAGAAGACTGACCTTTAACATTAGGAAGTGTGAAGTCCCCTCCCACCCCCTCAGCCCCCATGGGGAAATTTCTGACCAAGAAAGAGATAGACTGTCCATTTCCATTAGCATCAACAGAATCTTCCATACCTTCCCAATGAAACCCTAAGCCTGCCCCTCTTTGTTAAGTTGGTATATAAACCTTTACCTCCAGCTTCTCAGTGAGTCTCTCAACACTGAGCAACTCCCAGGCCACTTATAAACTAAACCATGTCTTTTCTCCTGTTAATCTATTACCAGTCCATTTCCAGGTCCCTGACTATTTGCACCTCACTTGGTAGACAAACACTTTTTCTTCCCCAGAGGATCCTGGGAACATGTGGAGAGCCAGCCTTAGTTAGAAGCACAGAGTCTTTCTGCACAGTAAGAAAACAGATGGGTTGGTGTATACTCACCCCCTCACTGGATGTGTCATCGACTCTCAATAGCTCACATCCTCATTCTCATTCACTACTCTGTCTACACCAGCAGGACTGCCAGGCTCAACACGCACATTCAGTCATTCATTCAGTCAAGGTTTCTTTAATCCTACTAGATGGTCTAGGCCCTGGGGTACAGCATGGAACAAAATCTCAAAATGCCTGACTCAATGGAGCTAGCTTCGAGGTGGAAGAAAACAGATAAAATCAAATTAAAAAACTACATAGTACACTTAAAGGTGGTAAGCTTGATGGGCAAAAACCAAACACACAGACACAAAGCTGGAAAGGGAGTTAGGGAGTGGTGACTGTCTCACTGAGAAGGAGACATTTGAATAAAGATTTGAGGAGGTAAGGAACAAACTCCATGGGTATAGTGGGAAGTCTATTCCAGAAAGGGGGAAGAAAAAGCAGAGGGAGTGTGATGATAAAACCAATGAGGTCATATGGGGCTGAATGGCGTAGGGGCTTGTGATCATTGTAAGTACTTCGGCTTTCTTCTGAGTGAGATGAGGACTCAGTGGAGGGATCCGAGCAGGCAAACGATGTTTGAAAATGGACAGTCAGGGAACAAGGACGGAAGTAAGAAGAACAGAAATAATGCTGATGCAATATTCCTGCCAAGGGATGACACACACCACGTCGGAAAGCAATCTGGCATTTCCTCAAAAGGTTAAACACAGAATTACCATACGGCCCAGCAATTATACTCCCAGGTACAAACCCAAGAGAAAAGAAAACATATCTTCAAACAGAACACAAATAGTCATAGCATCATTATTCAGAAGAGCCAAAAGGTAGAAACAATCCAAGTGTCCATCAGCTGATGAATGGATAAACTGTGGTATGGCCACACAATAGATTATTATTCAGTCATAAAAAGGAATGAAGTAATGATATATCCTACAACAAGGATAAACCTTGAAATTATTATGCTATATGAAAGAAGCCAGTCACAAAAGACCACATAGTGTGTGATTCCATTTATGCGAAAAGTCAAGAGTAGACAACTCCATAGAGACAGAAAGTAAATGAGTGGTTCCCAGGAACCAGGGAGATGAGGGAATGGAGAGTGTCATTCTTTTGGGGTGAGTGACTAAACGTTCCAAAATTAACTGTGGTGACAGTTGCACAATTCTGTGAATATACTAAAAACCAATGGGTTGTACACTTTAAACGGATGAATTACATGGTATGTGACTTATATCTCAGTGAAGCTGTGAGTAAAAAGAAGAGACTATGGAGGTTGGCACAAAGAGGTGGTGAGATGTGGTCAGGAGGATGGGATACTGTGAAGGTACAGCTAACAGAATTTGGTGCAGACTGGATGAGTTGTAGGAGAGGAAACCAAGAGTCAAGGATAATGCCAAGTATTTTTTGGCCTGAGCACCTTAAAGTGGGGAGCTGAGAGTGAGATGAGGAAGACTGCATGAGGAACAAGTGTAGGGAAGAGAACCAGCAGCTCTCTGTTGAACGTGCTAAGGTTGGGATGACTTGTAGATATTCCATATGCAACCAGGGGCATGACTCTGGGAAAGAGCTGGACTAGAGTTCTACATTTGGGAGTCATCAGCACATGGATGGTATTTAACTGGTTAGAGTCAGCAAAGACCTCCAGGGAGCCAAATCTTGATCTTGACTTCTCAACAGCATTGGACACTAGAGACTACTTACTGTAGTCTTCATTCTTCCTCTTACTGTTCCTTTCTGGTCTCTCCCAGTCTGTACTATTTGCAGGCTCATCTTCTTGCACCTAGTCTTCAGTTGAGAGTTCTTCAAGGTTTGTTTCTGTATCTTTGCCCTCATCTTACCATATCCTAAGAGATCTTACCATACTCGTAATTTTAATTCTCTCTTACACAAAGGCTCACAAGTGAGCTTCACTTTACATAACTACTAAATATAAATCAAAAGCATCTCAAGTCCGAGGTGCCTGGGTGGCTCAGTTGTTTAAGTGTCTACCTTCGGCTCAGGTCATGATTCCAGGGTCCTGGACTCGAGCCCCACGTTGGGCTCCTTGCTCAGTGAGGAGTCTGCTTTCCCCCACTGCCTCTGCTCCTTCCCCCAGCTCGTGCTCTTTCTCTATCTCAAATAAACAAATAAACTCTTTTAAAAAAGCATCTCAAATCCAACCTGTACAACACTTAACTCATCATCTTTCCCTCCACTCTCACTCCAAACCTACTCCTCTTCCAACATCCCTTATTTCAATGAATAAGTTAGTTATTTACCCAAAACACAAGTAGACCACCACAAATCTTTCTCTGTGGATTTGCTTACTCTGGGTTGCACTATTTTTCTTCCTTCCCATGCCTTTTCCTCATGCCCTTCTCCCCTTCCCCACCCCCAGCCCTATGTGTGTGTTTCCTAATTATTTATGTCCTTCACTCCCTCACTAAACTGGCTCTAATGTGTCTTCGGTGTCTTGCTGTTCCTAGCACAGAACCTCGTACATAGTAAGCTTTCCTAACATGCTTCCTGGGGGAAATCACAAATCAATGAATGCCCATCTTAAAGGCTGTCCTCTTTCTATCATCTTCTCTCAAGTGGTTCAAATCTCTGTTTCTAACTCATGTGGGTCTCCTGGAATTGGATTGGCCTTTGATGTGTAAAATACAAACACACAGTAATATGTCCTACAGTGTTCATGGGACAGAATTTATTGAAGACACTATTTTGCACTTAGCATTGAGCAAGACGCTCTACTGGGCAAAATAATTATGAAGATGAAAGAGACATCAGTGAAAGGTTTTCTCGTTGTTGTTTTTAAAGGCCATCTGCACTATTTACTTTAAAGCTGTTGCAGTCTGAAAGAGGCTGTTCAAGACTAGAAATGATGTGAATACAAGAGATCAGCACGTGGATTCTTGGTCTGTATGAATTGCTGATAGAAGACAAATGACGCTACTTGAAATTGTGACTTGAAAAGCAAGTAAACCATGAATCATCCCCACATACAAGCTTGTAATCAGTACAATAGAGGACTGATATGTGAATAGTTGTCATTTATGCTGTTGTTGGCAAAACACTGGCCAATTCATAGCAATGCATATAGCCTAAATATTGTCACATGAACATGATTCATGTTATCCAGAACAGTGGACACTACTGTTGATAGTTTACGTATTATTATTATTTTTTTTACCATGTTTAGGAAAAAGAGAAATTCTAAATTGGATAAAACTAGGATGGTACATTGTGCTTCTCTGTGGGAAGACACTGTATTCACAGTGGTAGGACTAAGTATGTATAGTATTGCATAGTACTGTATGATGCAAAGAACACATTCTCCATCATTTCAAAAATATTTATAGCACTCTTGGGAGTTAAGTATTAGCACTGTCCCACATTTACAAATGAGGAAATGTCCTTGATAAGATGAAATGATTTGCTTGCAGATATATTCAGCTAATATATGATAGGGAGCCAGGGTGCACACTCAGGTCTTCATCTGTTCCAACTTCTAACTCCCTATGTTCACAGTTCAAATGTTCAGCACAACACAAATAAGCAAAGTTTCTCTATTTAATAGTGATGGTGTTAATATAAATAGTAACAAGAGCCAATCTATCTATCCATTCATCTCTTTTAGAACGTAAGCTCTGTGTATTTCCAGTGCCTAGAAGTGTCTGTCCCATAATGGGCCCTCGAATATACCTTTTTTGTTTGTTTGGTTTTTTATTCCAAATTTTTATTTGAATTCTAGTTAGTTAACATATAGTGTAATATTGGTTTCAGTAGAATTTAGTGATTCATCATTTACATGTAATATGCACAAACAGAACTTGATAAATCAAAGAATAATACATCATATTTTCAAAGACATCTCACAAATGTTATTTCTTTGGTCGTGATAGCAACTTCCAAGTTTTCTGACTCTGGCTCCAATATTCTTTTTATTACTCCCCATTGCATAAAAATAAAAGTTAAAAGACTACTTAAAAAAAATCAATGCTAAGAGATTAAAAATAGGATATATTAGTTCATGAAGACTAGTCCCAAGCTAGGATCCCAGCTGATCTTAACTTAAAGATGACACATATTGACTTGAAGAGGTTGGCTTCTCTGTGGATGGATGGTGTTGAAAGGGATGCAGAGAAATTCACCTTTGAGGAACACACACATCTATCAGGATTAAAAACAAAAAAATCACTCTGCCTAAAAATTCTGAAATGTGGGGAAAGATTGACTTCCCCTCATAAGGGAAGACAGGGTTCAAACTCATCTCCTGTCAGAGCTACTAAAATGTCTTTCTTTACTATTATCCTGGCTTTTACATTTATTATGGAGAATCATAGAGTGATTAACCAATTTTAAAAATTAGCAAGGATTTTGTTTTGAGATAGAAACGCAACAAAGCCCTGGGCTCTGAGGGGTCGCCTCTCAAGGGGCCTTATGTTTCTGAAAGGAGATGTAACTCGGCTTCACTTTCTTCAACAGAGAAATTGGGTAAAGGATTCTGTGGTCACAAGTTTGAAACCCTCTTTCCTTCTCTCTCTCTCTCTCTCTTTCTTTCTTTCTACCTATCTGGGAGACAGCGAGAGAGAGAGTGTGTGTGGTGTGGGGAGGGCAGAGGAGGCGGGAGAGGGACAAGCAGACTCCGTGCTGAGCACGGAGCCATCTCGCGGCTCAATCTCATGACCCCGGGATCATGACCTGAGCTGAAAGAGATGCCCCAACTGAGCCATCCAGGCGCCCCAGACCAGTTCTACTTAAAGTAAAACACGACTCACTTTGTGTTATTTAGAAGGGCCTTATTTGTTTCTTGCTCTCCATCCTGATGCAATATCCAACCAAAGGTACAGCAAGGTGTATTTATTTACTGAGTAGCCTCTACACCCAACATGTGGCTCGAACTCACAACTCCTAGATCGAGAATGGCCTGCTCTGCCACCTGAGCCAGCCAGGCACCCCAGAAAGGCATTTTCAGTGGAAAGGTCGCTTATCTGGCTATCTCAGCTTCCTAGAGCTCAGTTAAGAAGCAGGAAGGAAGGCTCACAATTAGCATAGGCCTTCACTAATACCACAATACCCTCCTTTACACTATTAAGCTGTTTACTCACAGGCAAATCCTGGGTCTTCATCAGGAGGCAACCCGGAATGCTAATAACCCAGCTCCTTGGTTTCTCAGGCCCTAGCCACAGTACAACAAGGGCGGGGGGGGGGGGGGGCTTGGGGGGGGGGCCCCGGGGGGGGGATGGGGCATTACCAGTAAGTTCTACTGGCCCCGGAACATAACAGGCAGAGACTGGATGGAAACACAGAGCCCCCCCTCACCACCCCTCCGGCAGGAGGCACCTGTGCGTCCTGATGAACCGTAAGGCTAAATAAGTTTATAAGCCTCAGCTGGCTCACAAGACCTGTAGATAAACAGGTATACCGAGGAGTTTGTAGCAATGATATATATATATATTTTTAAAGATTTTATTTATTTATTTGAGAGAGAGAGAATGAAAGACAGAGAGCATGAGAGGGAGGAGGGTCAGAGGGAGAAGCAGACTCCCCGCCGAGCAGGGAGCCCGACGCGGGACTCGATCCGGGGACTCCAGGATCATGACCTGAGCCGAAGGCAGTCGCTTAACCAACTGAGCCACCCAGGCGCCCAGCAATGATATATTTTTAAAATATTTAAAAACACTCTTGAAAAACGGGGGGTGCCTGGGTGGCCCGGTCAGTTGAGCTTCTGCCTTCGGTTTGGGTCGTGATCCCAGGGTCCTAGGATCGAGCCCGGCATGGGACTCCCTGCTCACTGGGGAGCGAGCGGCTGCTTCTCCCTCTCCTTCTGCCTCTCCCCCGCACCCCACCTCGTGCTCTCTCTCTCTCAAAATAAATAAAATCTTGAAAAAAAAAAAAAAAGAAAAGAAAAACAGAAGCTCCTGTATACTCCCTATGCAGGAACTAAGTCTGAACACATGAAAAAGGGTAGGTGTGTTATGATATAATGCAGCTGGGAAAAGAATTACTTTTGCTCCTGCTTTTTGATGGAGAATTCCATGAAAGAACGTGCCAGTGAGAACAAGTTCCTCCAAGTGACATTTCATTTCCTAGCAGCTGGATAGATTAATGCTTGCTTCTTTCTGGAAGCTCCATGCATTACCAGCCCTAGTACTTCAGAAATGAAAAATCATGTACTCAATTCATTCTTTATTGCATAAATGTTATACAAAGAGAATAGAAATTTGCATTTGGGTCTTCATTCCTGTTAAAATATTGTGCTCTTAATAACAGGTTAAGAAATACTAGAGTACCACTGTCCTTTTATATTTAGCCTCTATAAAATAGCTTACTGGATTACATGTATAAGGTGAGGAAACACGGAAGTGGAATTATGTTAAATTGTGTGGCCTCCAAATAGATTTTTAAAATTTTATCACCTTTTCGGGGCATGACTGAAGAGACCCACCTGTAAATCTTCTTAAGAGCCAAATCATAGGGGACCAGAGATCTCTTCAAATTATCAGCAACACAACCAAAAGGCGAGTGAGCCACAAAACTCAGAAGAAAGACAAAATCTAAGGGACTCCACACAGTCAAGAGCTGAGAGACTCCTAAACAAAATGCTCGAAAGCAAGTCTGAGTCACATCTGATCTCTACTCCTTCAGACAAGAGAAAGCGATTTCAGCCAAGCAATTCCAAGGACCAAACTTGGCTTTTCATTTGTGGTGCCTACAAATAGTCTGCCTTTTTAAATGTCCCTGTCCCATAAGACTTACTACTCGGGTGAAACTCAAGTTTGTTCTTCAGATAGATAGGTTTTTGCCTTAATTAGAACCTGTTTGAGTTGGGGTGGGCGGGTGTGGAGGTGGGGGGAGGGCAGGCAGGGAGGGGAGTGAAGACAAGGAAAAATGCTAAGCTGCTTTCTGCTTCCCTCCCATCCCAGAGGTTCCCTTTGTGAGATTACCTCCAATAATCTTCACTGCTTTGGAGAAACGTCGCTTGAAAAAACTCTAAGTAAAATTAAAATAATTCTGGCTGGTAGACTTGTAAACATAAAGTCGTACTGTTACTAGTATCTTTGGAAGGTGAAAGAAATTCTGGGAAAGTGCCAATGTTTTCAAATTTAGTGAGGCAGCTCGATGATCTTGAGTCATTTCTTTGGAATATTTGATCAAGGTTTTGCCCTTAGATACATTTTTGGATAAAATAATTTACACACCTGCCTGAAATTCCTTACCAGCCTTGCACAACTTAGGCAAACAGCTGCTCTCTGACCTCCCGTGTGCACTCACACTCAGAAGAAGAACAGGGATTCAGAGAGGGCTGAGAATGCCAGGTCCTGACAGCCTCTTTAAAGTTGGAAGTTTGAATTTCTGCCCTCTGTGTCCATGTGCGCTGCTTCTGGAAGTTTGCGGAGTTAAACTGAGTCTAACACTCAGAGGAAGGAATTGTTTGTGGCTCAAGGAGAGAAAGGGCAACCCTTGAGGGTTTAATTTAAAGTCATTATGACCCTGGATGACTGCCAATGGAAATTTTTCAGAAAGCCCAACTTTTGCAAGAAAGTAAACTCCCAAATAGTTGCAAGAGGAAAATCTTTTTTTTTTTTTTTTTAAATACCCTCTAAAAACCAAGTAATTGTTTTAAGCAGTTTGGCTCCCAGCGTTAAGATGTTTGTATTTTCCAAAACTTTCCTGAAGCAGGATGCAGAGGAATAATAAAATACAAAGAAATGCAATAAAACCAAAATTGAAGTCTTTGTCTTGGGGAAGTCCTAGCCTTTCACGCAGTGGCGGGCTGGGCCTAGAGAAAAATCACAGCATTTCAGCAGAAGCCCGATGGAAATGAAACATAGTCTGTGCTTCCTTTCCCTTCTCTTTCTGTTGACTCTCTGGGAATTCAGGTAGTCAGAGAAACCGAACACTGCTCCTCGTGAATAGCCAAGTGTGCATGTTTTCTGAATCAGCCTGGGAGCAGTAAAGCAAAGTAGGAATGTGTAGAATTATTAACATGTTGGTCAAAGGAGTGAGGGGATGCTTCAGATGAACTCAGAAGTTATTCGTTAAAAAAAGAAAGACAGAAAGTAAAAGTCTCTTTTATATATCTGAGGTATAAAGTTGCCGAAAGGCAAAATAATTTCTGGGGATTCTTTCCTAAATACATTATTTAAATTTTAATATTTAGGGACCAAGGGGCAGACAGGGTTGACGTGGGTGGCACTGTGGGTTTCTTATTGTTGTTATTGTTTATTTGTGATTGTGTTGCTGCTTTCGTTTGTTTGCTGCTTTTTTGTTTTTGAAGGCCTTTGGCAGGTTAGGCATTTCCTGGGGGACTGTTCCCCACTGTCTTATATATAATCGTATTCATAAATTGATCCTCAGAAGACTTTAAGTTAGCAATGTTAGAAAAAGCCTGTTGTTGTTAGACCCTCGTAATAAAAGCTGTCTTTTTTACGAGTGCCCACAATATGTCAAAAACTTAGCATTCGGGGAGCCTGGGTTGGTTAGGCGGCTGCCTTCGGCTCAGGTCATGATCTCAGGATCCTGAGATTGAGCCCCACATCAGGCTCCCTGCTCAGGGGGAGCCTGATTCTGTCTCTGCCTTCCGTTGCCCTTTCTTGTGCTCTCTCTCTCTCAAATAAATAAAATCCTTTAAAAAATTAAAAAAAAAAACAAAAAATCCCCACAAAACTTAGCATTCACCATTGACCTTGACAGCCATTACAAAAGATAGATATTATTACCCCACTTGGAAAGAGGAGGGTCCTATTAAGTGGTAATGCTGAGAGGTGATCCCAGGTAAGTCAGGAGCCAACAATTCTCTCCTAAGCCTCAACTGTGTTGTGATTCAGAAATAATGTTACATATCAACTTTGAGTATATGCCCCTTCAAATGATACACAGGATAAATGACATCTCTACCCTGTTAAGTTCCGAAAAAGAAGAGTGCACGAGCCTTGGACTTCAACTGAGATTCATAACAGAAAGAATGATGCATTTGTTCTGCATAAGATCAGAAACTAGAAAGAACATATTTTTCTCTTTTTCTTTTTGGTAATATTGCCCCAGGGTCCAAAGTGGTCAACTGTGCTCATAATTCATTTGGCAGTCCTATCAAAGATAGTTCAGTTGTTGAGTCTCACAAAATATTTTTTAACAGTCAGGGTACATATTTGATTTGGATCCAGGGACAAATGGCTCTCCAAAGGCTTCCTGGCAGGTTGATGACGCGATGCATCAACTGGATGGATCAGGACTTAATAGTACTGAACCATGGAGTACATTTAAAAAGCTCACATACATTCTCAAATATCATAGTATGTAACAAATTTCATTGCCTTTGACTCAATGATATTTAGAATATGTGATACATCAGTCTTTCTGTGTTGGGTTTTAGTCAGGGTCCAAGATCGTTGTCTTCTTTCAACATGTAAAAAGCTTAACTTGAAATATGGGTCATTTATCTTGGGCTTGGTTTGAAATGACATATATTCAATCATGTTGTGATATATAATAGCTTATAATTTAACCAAGGAGGAAGTTACAGTCACACATCATTTATCCACAATCACTAAAAATGGAGATGTTACATGTAAGTACATTTCCCAGAACACCTTAAGAGTACTTTTTTTCAAAAAGAATACTTTCAAAATTATAAAACATATACTTATTTTAATTCCTTCAGGCTTGATTTAAACAGGATTATCATCACAATTTGACTCCTGATGACTTAAAGTTTTTGTATTATTAGCTTTCTCATTTGGAAAATTAAAAAAAGAGCACTAAAGAAAATCTCATGGATTTGTGTGTTGGTCCCCATTCAACTTCCAGCATTGCACAGAGAGAGGTGCTGTTTTTGCTTTGCCTTCTTGACAGGTATAATACTTTCTTCTTCTCCTCCTCCTCCCCCTTCCCCTTCTTCTTCCCCTTCTCCTTCTTCTTCTTCCTCTTCTTCTTCTTCTTCTTCCTCCTTTGACCTATTTTTAAAATCAGATTGTTTGTTTTCTTATTGTTGAAATTTAAGAGTTCTTTATAAATTTTGGATAACAGTCCTTTATCTGATATGTCTTTTGCAAATATTTTCTCCCAATCTATGGCTTGTCATGTCATTTTCTTGACATTGTCTTTTGCAGAGCAGAAGTTTACAATTACAGTAAGTCTTGATATCAGTAGTGTCATTCTTCCAACTTCGTTCTTTTCCTTCAATATTGTGTTGAACATTCCAGGTCTTTTGTCTTTTATGAATAATGAAACTTTAGACTCAGTTTGTTGATATCCATAAAATAAATGTCTGGGATTTTGATTGGGGTTGCATTGAATCTGTAGATCAAGTTGAAAGAACTGATATCTTGACAATATTGAGTCTTCTTGTCCATGAACATGGACTATCTCTCCATTTATTTAGTTCTTTGATTTTGTGCATCAGAGTTTTTAAGTTTTCCTCATTTGGTGTTATACATGTTTTGTTAGATTTACACCTATGTATTTCATTTTCAGGGGTGCTAATGCAAATGATATTGTGTGTGTGTGTGTGTGTGTTTTAAGGTTTTATTTATTTATTTATTTATTTGAGAGAGAGAGAGAAACAGCATGAGAGGGGAGAGGGTCAGAGGGAGAAGCAGGCTCCCCGCTGATGTGGGACTCGATCCCAGGACTCTGGGATCATAACCGAGCCGAAGGCAGTCGCCCAACCAACTGAGCCACCCAGGCACCCTGATATTGTGTTCTTAATTTTAAATACTACTTCTTCATTACTGGTGCATAGGAAAGTGACTTTTATATATTAATTATATATTAATTAATATATAATTAATTATATATTAATCTCGTATCCTATGACCTTACTATAATTACTTTTTAGTTCTAGGAGGGTTTTTGTCAATTCTTTTGGATTTTCCCATAGCTCATGTCTTCTGCAAACATAGAGTTTTATGTGTTCTCTCCTTATTAGACTAACTGAAGAGGTTCCCACTAGCTGATATGGGCTTCTACAAGAATAAGAACCAAAATGGTTTAAAGTGCATCAAATATGTTTAAACCCAAAAGTGCATATGATCTTAAATAACAACAAAAACCCCTCATTGTTCTCTATGAGAAGATGCTAGAAAAATGATTCATTATTTTTTAAAACTTGTAAATACAGGGAAAGACTCAAGCATTTATCCTGCCTTTCCCATATCTCTATACTGCAGGGTAACCAAATAGTTTGCAAGAAGCTACTATTTATAGATTTATAGAAGTACTCTAGCTAGTAAATGAACAAGGTATATTAAAAATATCATATCACTATTTTGCAACCCTTTTTGAAATAATGGATCTAGACAATAGTTATCAATGGCTGCTAACAACTCAAAAGGACAAACAACTAGACATAATATGCTTCCTAATGGAAGTGCACAATACGTTAGAAGCATTTTTATCAAAAATTAGTACTTAAAATGACCAAACTTGTAGATCTAACTATTAGAAATACAGAGGACAGAACAATATATTAAGAATCATTACAAGGATGCAATTAACAAAATCCACAATGAAGAATCTCTACAGGACAATTGATCTACTTCCCCCCCTCCCCAAATAAGTTGAAGGAGAGAGAAAGAAAGAGAGAGGGAGACTCTATAGTTTAAAATCGACTTAGATAATTTTAACAATTGAATTTTTGGACCTCATTTTGATCCTTTAAAAAATTTTAAATTTTAAAAAATTAATTTAAAAAAATTTTAAAGCTAAAAGCTTTCTCTGTGGAATCACCATGGCAGCTGGGACCCTGTACACATATCCTGAAAACTGGAGGGCCTTCAAGGCTCTCATTGCTGCTCATAGAGCGGGGCTCAGGTCCACGTGCTCTCTGCACCACCCCACTTGCACTTTGGCCAAACCAACTACACCCCTGAATTTCTGCATAAATTTCCTGCTGGCAAGTTCCAGTATTTGAGGGTGACGATAATTCTGTGTGTTTGAGGGTAAAGCCATTGCCTAATAGGTGAGCAATGAAGAGCTACAGGGAAGTACTTCAGAGGCAGCAGCCCAGGAGGTGCAGTGGGTGAGCTTTGCTGATAGTGACATAGTGCCCCCAGCCAGCACCTGGGTGTTCTCCACCTTGGGCATCATGCACCACAACAATCAGGCCACAGAGAATGCAAAGGAGGAAGTGAAGCGAATTCTGGGGCTACTGGATGTTCACTTGAAGATGAGGTTTTTCCTGGTGGTCGAATGTGTGACCCTCGCTGACATCACAGTTGTCTGCACTCTGTTGTGGCTCTATTAACAGGTCCTGGTGCCTTCTTTCTGCCGGGCCTTCCCCAATACCAACCACTGGCTCCTCACCTGCATTAACCAGCCCCAGTTCATGGCTGTCTTGGGGGAGGTGAAACTCTATGAGAAGATGGCCCAGTTTGTCGCTATAAAGTTTGCAGAAAGCCAGCCTAAAAAGGACACCCCATGGAAAGAGAAAGGTTCTCAGGAAGAGAAGCCAGGCTGAGTGGAAAGAGGAGAAAAAGGCTGCTGCCCCTTCTCCTGAGGAGAAGATGGATGAACATGACCAGACACTGGCTGCTGAACCAAAGGCCAAGGACCCCTCTGCTCACCTTCCCAAGAGTACCTTTGTGTTGGAGAATTTAAGCGCCAAGTACTCCAATGAGGACACTGTCTTTGTGGTGCTCCCGTATTTTGGGGAGCACTTTGATAAGGATGGCTGGTCTCTGTGGTACGCAGAGTACCACTTCCCTGAAGAGCTCACTCAGAACTTCATGAGTTGCAACCTTATCACTGGAATGTTCCAGTGGTCGGACAAGCTGAGGGAGAATGCCTTTGCGAGTGTCATCCTCTTTGGAGCCAACAATAGCAGCTCCGTTTCTGGAGTCTGGGTCATCTGAGGCCAGGAACTTGCCTTTCTGCTGAGTCCAAGTTGGCAGGTGGACTTCGAGTCATATACATGGCGGAAACTGGATCCTGGCAGCAAGGAGACCCAGACAATGGTTCAAGAGTACTTTTCCTGGGAGGGGGCCTTCCAGCATGTGGGCAAAACCTTCAGTCAGGGCAAGATCTTCAAGTGAACATCTCTTGCCATCACCTAGCTGTCTGTACCTGCCCTTCAGGAAAACAGAACATTGAAAAAAAATTTTTTAAGTAATCTCTATGCCCAACGTAGGGCTCAGACTCATGACCCCGAGATCAAGAGTTGCATGTTCTACCAACGGAGCCAGCCAGGTGCCCTAAAAAAATATTTTTTAAAATGTTACAGTCAGGAAACTTGAACACTAGATATTTGAAAATATTATTGAGTTATTATTACTTCTAGTATCTAATGTGATTGTGACTTTTAAAGATTTTATTTTTATTTATTTGAGAGAGAGAGAATGAGAGAGAGAAAGCACGAAAGGGAGGAGGGTCAGAGGGAGAAGCAGACTCCCCGCTGAGCAGGGAGCCCAACTTGGGACTGGATCTTGGGATTCCAGGATCATGACCTGAGCTGAAGGCAGTTGCTTAACGAACTGAGCCATCGAAGTGCCTCTAGTATTGTGACTTTTAAAAACAAAGTAGTTTTAATCTTTTAGAGATACACTCTGAAATATTTAAGGATATAATGTTATGAGTCTGGGATCTGTTTCATAGTAATCCAGTAGGTGAAGCAGAGTTTAATAAATCGAAGTTCAGAATTGCTGAAAGTAGATGATAGGTACATGGGATTTATTATATTATTCTTTCTGCTTTTGCATAGGTTTGAAATTCCCATAATAAAATGTTAACAAAAGCAACAACAACAAACCCCTAAGGCCTAGATATATTAAGTTACTTGCCCAACACCATATATGTAATTAGGGAAAGTTCAAATCCGCAACTGGACTCTTGACTTCCAATCAAATTCTCTTTCCCTTATAACAAGCGGTTTAGCAGAGAGGCCAAGCTTCTGGGGTACCAGATTTCTGCCCAAAGCTTGGTAAGCCATTGGGTGAACCAGGGAATACACTATGGTGCTATCAAACAAGCAGCTCATCAGTAAGCAGCCAAGTGGCAAACTGGGATTGACTGGGAGTGCAGAACAGCTGCTGACTTTTGAAGTATTGCCCAGAGTTCTTGGCTTTTCCCCATTTGGTCTTTCAGGGAGCCATTTCAAAAGTAGACCAGCCTTCAAGTGCCCAAACAAACATAGTTGAAAGCCTGCTTAGTCTGTACCTAGACGTTTCTTGATTGCATCACACAAAATTAGATTTTGCTGAGATATATATATATGTATATATATACATATATATATATATATATATATGTATAGTCAGACCAATATGGAGTCTAGCAACAATAGCTGAGGTGACAGGGCCCGGGCACCAAGGATTAGAGAATAGTTAGATTGGAATTTTGTTTCCACACTGGTTAAGATGGTTGTTTCATGAGACCCTAAAACTCAATCACTGCTGCTGTAGGTCAGCATTGTTAGGACACTCAGTTTGGTGAGTAATCTGTGGGGAAATGAAGAACTAATGAAGATCATACTGAAAATCAGAAAGATGATAAAGGGGTGGGGGCAGCAGTACAAAGCCAGGAAAGGGGCATATAAATCCTCCAGAGGAGGCAAATATGAAGCCAGTATTTAAATGCAGCTAGGTAAGCAGACATCTCCTGCCATTATACAGCATCCTTATTTCAGGGTTTTATTACCATGTATTCAGAGGTGGAGGATCTACTTGGAGGTCATTTAGGGGAACAAAGTCAGCAGGAAATTCTTCTGTTGTCAATGCTAATACTAATGCTTTCACTTTTCCACAATCAATATTCAACACAGGTATATTTCTGGTAGTTGTTCTCAGGGGACATCTGTTGCTTTCTCCTGCCCATTCCTATTCTTCTAATGGCACCCTATACTCCCTCCTCATGTGTACCATCAGGGGAATTGTTAATCAAATGGACATCTGACCCAAGTTTTGCTAACCTGATTTTTTTAAGGAGAAACTTGGTTACGGAGGCTGAGATTTATCCCAACAGTGGCATCCTAAAGAGAGTGGCTTTTGGGTCATGTTCCCTGGAGCCCCAATGACCAGCAACTTGTCTTCAAGTCTATGATTTGTCCTTTTCATCTAACAAATTCCCTTTTTGCTTAAGTCAGAATTGGTTTATATTGCCTACAACCCAGCCTAAATGACACACTGTCCACATATGAGAGGCAGCTACTAAAAGAGAACATATCAAAGTAAGTATTCATTTAGTATGGGGCAGGGCAGTACTTTGAGCCACATTTAACTCACATTATTATTATACACTAAAATAAAATCTATGCTGCTTGACTTATTCTTGGAGAAAAATCAACTGGGTACTGAAATGTTGGCATATTTTTGGTTTTCCTTTTCTCCTGAAAAAAAAATCATTAAAAATTCATGGCATTTTTATAAGCCTGCAATGTTATATGCTGATATTACATTCATATTTTTATTTGTATAAAAACAAATTTGACTTCTGAAGAATATTCACATAGTAGATAGCAGTATGAATCTGATCTAGAACACACTTTCTTTAAGTCAAAGAAAATTCATGATGGTCAGAATTCACAAACTGCCTCAATTTTTTTCTTCTATATTTTCAAAGGACTTGGTTATAGTTTGCAAAATTTATCCCAGAAAAAAATTATTTATAGTCTGATAAACAAAGTGTAGGTGTAAGAGATGAATATTCCTTTCAATTTAATACCCACTAGACTATGGGGTGAATCAAGACCATTTTTTGTAAACTCCAAGAAAGTGGAATGGGCTTTTTACCTGTTGCTTTTCTTTTCCTTCCTTCCTTCCATCCTTCCACCCGTCCATCCTTCCTTCCTTCCTTCCTTCCTTCCCTTTTTTTTTTTTTAAGATTTTATTTATCCCTTTGAGAGAGAGCATGAGACAGAGAGAGAAAGAGAGAGAGAGCACAAGTGGGGTAGGGGTAGAGGGAGAAGCAGACTCCCAACCGAGCAGGGAGCTTGATGTGGGACTCAATCCCAAGAACCTGGGATCATGACCTGAGCCAGACACCCATCCTACAATGTCTTTCCCTGACACCACTCGAGCTTCTTAGCACTCCATTACCACCCAAAATTTCTCCTCTTGTTGTACCTTTGGAAAATTTCTTTTCCCTGGGAACTGTGATGGCATGTGTCCCTTTCTCCCTTCTCTTCATCTGACCAAACAACAGCGCAGTGTAGAATCTTGGTCCCTCTTCAGTTTGTTCGGACACCAGATCCAGGCCGCAAGTGTACTGCTTCTACTCCACATCCTTACAGGGAACCAGTTACTTTTCCAGAGGGAAAAATGTTGTGCACAACTGCAGACCTCACACAGGTGTCTTGCTTTTTTTTAGGTTAAAACCTAAAGGATATGGTTACTTAACAACTATCATTCCTTATCTGACATTCCTTTTCTTTTCAGAGAACAGATATATCACTGAAGAGAGTTGACAGATAAACCTGAGGTTACTTAAAGGACTCTCCCAGTTTATGTTGGCTAAGTCTTTAGAATCGGATACAAAGAGGTTATCAAGACAGTGAGGAGTCAATAACTTCCAAAGAAGTTTAAGCAAGAAAAAGTAATAGCCAGCGTGTTCCCTAAATAAACAGGAGGAGAGAGGAGACTCTCTTTGGGCTAATTTGTTACAAATTCACTAAAGTGAGAAATTTTGGTAGGAAAAACAAATATAAAGTGTTTTCTCTTCATCACCTCATTATGCCTGTTACTACACAACGTAGCGCATCTCATTGTTAATTTGTCGATGTTAAATTAACACGTATATGTCTTTTGTTTGTAACTTCAATGGAAATGATTATCATTTGGAATTTTAGGTAACTGTTATTTGAACTGTATGATTAAATTCAGGAATATTTTGCCTTAAAACTCTGGTCTTACTAGTTGTCCTACTCTTGCCCATTGGTTTTCCCCTAATTTGGTATTGCTTGGCTGTTGTGTTTTGACCATGTAAGGAACTTGTATAAATTGAATAAATTTGTAAAGTCAAGGGACGCCTGGGTGGCTCAGATGGTTAAGCAGCTACCTTCGGCTCAGGTCATGATCTCAGGGTCCTGGGATCGAGCTCAGTGGGGAGTCTGCTTCTTCCTCTCCCTCTGTCTCCCCCCCTGCTTGTGCTCCCTCTGTCTCTCTCTCTCAAGTGAATAAATAAAATCTTAAAAAAATTTTTTTTTAAAAAATTGGTAAAGTCAAAAGAGTACTTTCCAAAGTCAATTCTAGATTTTTCCCCATTAATATTGGTATAATTTTTGAAATTTCACTCTTCAAAGTTTGATTCAGGAAAGAGTCCCATGGCTTTCTTCAGAGAGACATTGCCACATCATGACCCATCTCTTCATCAAGGTACGTACTTAACCTTTACCTCACAGAGTGCCCACAATAACATGCAAGATTATTTTTACTCCAGGTCTTCAGGATAAATTTATATTTTGTGGACACAGGGAGAGTCACTTTCCTATCCATCTGTTCCCCAAACTTAAGGTCTTCACTTTCCCCCGCTTAAATACCTATGCTGGATTTTCTAGGGTCATTCTACCAATGCTTCATTTCTATGGGGAAAAGTGATTTTCATAGAGAGTGATGGCACAAAAAATAATGGATGAATTACCATAAAACAGTCCTTCTTAACTCTGCTCAGGTTAACAACTGGTTAGTCTTCCCCAGGAGTTTAAATCCCCGCTGCCGCCTCTCAACCCAGGACAGGTAGCTCAAATCAACATAGGGGGAGGGAAGGGCAACATGCAAATACCCTATCAGGGTGTTTTAAAAAACCAGTCTGCCTAACATGTCTGCAAAGGTTGTGGGGTGTTTCTCAGAAACTGAAGCAGTAACACAACAGCAACAACAGAACAAACGAAAACACCACGAGTGGCTTTTATTCTTTTCTACAATTTTCGGTATTTTCTCAATTTGAAAAAGGGAACGCATATCACTCTCACAATAGCAAATGTTAAAATCTTTAATACTATGCTAGAGAACAAAAGCAACAACCTCCCAAGAAAAGCTGTAATTCAGTCCTCAAAGCACCTCACAATCCCATTTCTCTTCCCTTGAGATTTTTGAAAGTTGTTAGGAATGGTAGTAAATACAAGATTCCAGGAAGACGAATATTTCATTATTTGTCTAAAAAAGGAAACAAATTGGTATGGGATAGAGGGAGAATGGGGTGTTCATGGGCACCAGCTCTTACTGATGTGCAGGACAGGCTGAGCCAGCTGAGTCCAGACCCCAGACAAGACTTCAAGGCCGTTCGGGGTGGGGGAAGGAGGATTCGAGAAAGAACTCCGAGAGGCTGGAATGTTTGTTTAGAAAGCAGCAGGGATTATCTGATAAACTGGGGTAAACTGCTTGTCATTTTTATAATGTAAATGCAACCAGGGGTAAAGCGAAAAGCTGACTTCCTCTCACTAGACAGATAAAGCGAAATGATTATTTTTAGATTCCTTTACAGAAGAAAGCAAACATTTTATTCCTAGTCTCCAACGCTTACCAGCTCATCCTTGCCTCTTGGAATGTTTATTGGGGCTGAATGAATGGAAAGTGCCGGAAGGGCAGGGGGAGGGGGAGAGCCCATTAATCCCTCAGTTTTGCCTTCAGGCTTCTGACGGTGCGTACCAAGCGTTTGAAGTTGGCGACAGAATGAGGATTTATACAGAAGTGAGAACTGGTTGGTTTCTCTCCAGGCCGGGAAACTTCCGCATCTCAAAATTATGATTTCAAAATGATTTTGCCTTTCATTTACCCACAAGGACCTGACCCAAGAGGTATTTAATTTTTAAATGGGCATACAAATAATTCAAAACCAAACAAGCTCGTAACCACAACAGAAAAAAAAAACCTTATTTAAAATCCCTGGAAGGCTTCTAGTGAGAGCAGTGTGTGACTGACGTGGTAAATTAGGCCTGCTGGAGAAAAATCAAGACAAAATATGGTTTCACTGTTTTTTTGAAAGGCAGCCATCTTTCCAAGAGAATATGTACACCACGTTTTATTAAGAAATTATATCTTTCCCCATGTTTTCCGTCTCTTTCTCATGCTGGCAATGGCAAGCAGGTTGAACAGATGTGATGAAAGAATTAATACCAGTCTTGGGAACATGTAAACGAAATATTTCTTTTGAAACACCTACCTTTAAATTCCATTAGTGCCAATAGACACTGGAAGGGACTGGATTAGGGAAATGATTTACACGGCGCAGGTTGTTTGTCCAGACTTAGAGACCTTTTGTAACATGAAAAACATGGAGATGAATTTCATATTTCTCCAATGAATTGGCCCAGGGTTTAAAATCTTGCTTGGACTCAGACAACTGCGTTTATTTTAGCGCTAATACATTCACCTCGCTAAGAATTTTTCTTTCTTTCTTTTTCCCCTCCCCCAGGTTCATTCATAGCTGCTACCCATTTGTCTCTGTAAAACCAACTCTCCCCTCTGAAAAAGCAGCATAACCAGTCAAGGAACAAGTATATAGGATTAGCACATTATGAAGAATAAAGAGAAGCTTTCAGCTCTCTGTCATGGATGATATTTATCACATTTTTCACGACCGGCTCTAATAACAGTGCAGAGATAACATAGGCTTGATACATCTCTCCTGTACAGAGAATTTTACAACACCAACTATGAGAAATCCAGGAGATGAAACATGCACTTCTCCCCTAGTGCAGTTTTTATTAGTCTAAAAATGGGAGGTGTGTGTGGAGGGGGGAGCCGGCTGCTACAAAAGTGGGCTTGAATTTTCTGTCTGTTATGCTAATGTATTCATAGAAAAAGCTGGTGCTGAGGGCGGTTCTCCAATTAAGACAAATGAGGCACATTGAATTTCTCCCCCAGGGCACAGCAGGGGTGCTGGCAAAATCTACTTTATTCTTTTCTGTCAGGGCTGAACTGGAAACAAAAGCATGAAAATTCAACACATCCACTTACAGAATAATAAAGGCCGTTGTTTAAAGCGTGAAGAGTTTTGGCACCCTTCTGGGGCTTTATGCAAATCACTCTTCCTCTCAACTGCTACCACACCATCGCTCTTGGAAATTAAAGATGTACTTGGTCGGTTAACAGCGGAAAGGAGACGAGCAGGCTGAAACTCAATTAGATTTGTATTAAGCAAATAAATCAGGACTGACTGATATTGGCTCAACTAAAATGCATTATGGGCTGACAGTAATTCTCATTTGATTGACAAATATATGTGGTATGTTATTAACCTAAATGAAAGATAAGAATCCTTTTTTTTTTTTTTTAAAGGATTTTATTCTAGTAAACAACCCTTTCCTCCCTCCAAACTTCCCCAGAACAGTACACAGAGACCACTGAGCTGGAGCTGTTTACTATACGTGCTCAAGAACACAGGAAATCTATTTTCTGATACATGTTAGAGTTTAAGATGAAATTATTCGGCAGAAAGACATTTGTTTTCATTGATTTATTTGGTGTAAGGTAACAGCTGAACACATTATTTATTTGGTGGAGTGAGGCATACCAACACGCTATTTTTATTATGGTGAGTAGCACAAAAGCATAGACCGCACGCGCCTGGTGATTTATTGGGAACTCTGTAGTACATGATGCTTTCCTACACTGGGGCACATACGAAGGAGCTCGCAATGAGATTCCACGTCATAAATGAAGATTTCGATCAAATCCTCCAAAGCTTTGAGGAGAACAAAGAAAAAACCTCTTAACAAATCACATAAACGTGCTGGCTATGTGGTTAGATGAGTTCCCCTTGCGAGAAGGTTCTGGGAGTTTCTTTTTAACACGTCTCCTTGTCTTCCAGTTCACACTTTTAGAACTTAAAGAAATTTAAGCCAGTACACTTCACATACTGCTAAATTGATAATTAAATACTCATTTAGTCTTTCTGATTTTATTGAAACCACCTCCGATTTTCCCCATCTCTCCCTTTCATCCGCAAGACCCCTTTTCCCGCCTGGCGGGCGACCAGATTAGGGACTCATTCTTATCTTTCAATTATCTCTCCTTCTGTCTTTTCCCACTTGGCTCTTCTTGCCAACCCCTGCTGCGTGTTGCTCTGCATCAACCAAAAACAGTCTCTTTCTCCCCTTCCAAACCTGCCGGAACCCCTGCCCCACCTGGGCTGCCTCCCCGCCTGAGCTGCCTCCCCGCCTGCAGCCCCTGCGTGCACCTGTTCTTCCTCTTGCTGTCTTCAGCCCTCATCTGACCAACACCTCAAAGATATTTAACCAAAACACTTTTCTCTGGCTCCCCATCCCGAAGTTTCTGCCCCATCACCATCAATAATCCTCCTCCTTGATGCCGAGAGTCAAGAGAGACCATCACAGAACCTGACATCAGCGATCGCCCTCGGCCTCAGGTTTCACATACTATTTCTTCCATCCCATATCCAATTCTCTATTTTTAGCTTTCAAGCAATTACCATGTCAGACCTCTCAGCCGCTCCTCTCACTTATCTCGTCTCATTCCCTGGCATAGCCGCCGTCAGTTGGGCTTCTTTTAGTCTTTCCTTTTCCTCTACTTATTGCTCTCTTTCCGGACACCTCTGAAATTGACCTGAGAGACCCATTTTTGAAACTTCAATGTCCACCCCAACCCTGATATACAATCTGTTCAGGCTGATCCCTGCCACTTAGTGTGGGTTTAGAATACCTTTGTACCCTAATATTTGTTACAATCAAACCTGGACACCAGACTAGAACGTTCCCTGAGCAGACACATCCAGGGAAGTCATACAAGCAAAGCTTAATTTCACCTATTTTGCAAGCTGGGTACACCTAACTTGCCCTGGGTCACTTGCTTATGCCTCTGAAAATTATAAGCAAAACTTAGATTGTGCTGCAAAATTTGTACTGAAAGAATAGACAGTCAACGCCTTCTCACTGTATAACCTGCTTCACAGCAATACACCTGTAAGCCTCGTTCCATGTTTTGGTTTAAGTGTTCCCAGTTTGCAAACTGTCCTTACAATGTGTGCACAGCAAACTTTCACCAATTACTACTTTAGGGATTCATTGGTTTTACTTCTTGTTTTTCCTAAATTTTGATATATGTAACTGATGCTTTTTCAGTTTTCAGATTCTTTTAATTAAGGTTCTTTATTATGTAATGCGTGTTAAAAGTGAGATCAAATATAATTTTCTTGAAGCAATTTGTTTCTGCCCGTTAGATTATCCATATTGTTTTTTTCCATTTGAAAAGCAGTAACATCATATACCTGTGACATGTACCCAGAGCCCATTCTCTGGACCTTTGTGAATCTCAAGATTTATTTATTTTCCTTACCATTTTTTAATTGTGGCAAAATGTGCATAACATAAAATTTACCACTTTAACTATTTTTTTGGTGTGCAATTCAGTGGTATTGAGTACATTCACAATGCTGTGCAATCATCACTGCTATCCTTTTCCAGGGCTTTCCCCTCATCCCACACTGAAACTCTGTACCCACTCAAAAAATAACTCCCTTGGGGCACCTGGGTGGCTCAGTCAGTTAAGCGTCCAACTCTTGGTTTTGGGCTCAGGTCATGATCTCAGGGTCGTGAAATTGAGCCTTGTGTTGGGCTCTGCACTCAGTGCGGAGTCTGCTTGAGATTCTTCCTCCCTCTCCCTCTGCCCCTTCCACCCGTGCTTTCTCTTCCTCTCTCAAATAAATAAATCTTTAAAAAAAAATAATGACTCCCCATTTCTCCCTGCCCCCGACCTCTGGTAACCACTATTCTACTTCGTCTCTGCGACTTTGACGATGCTAGGTACCTCATATAAGCAGAATCATACAATATTGATCTTTTTGTGGCTGGCTTAGTTCGCTTGGCATAACCATCTCATCTTCAGAGTACATCCTTGTTTGTAACATGATAATTTCCTTCCTTTTTTAAGGCTGAATAATATTCCATTAAATACACATACTGTATTTTGTTTACCCATTCATCATTGATGGACACATGGGTTGTCTTCACATTTAGTGGTTGTGAATAATGCTACTATAAACGTGTGTATTAATATCTGAGTCTCTGTTCTCAATTCTTTTGTGTATTGAATCTCGAGATTTGATGACACAAATGAAGCATATGATTTCCTCATAAAACTTTTCTTTTCCTTCTGAGACCCTTTCATGACTTCCTCTTTGCCATAACTGACAGCAGTTCATTTTTTTCTTTGGGGTCATTTTTTGTCAAGAAATACAGCTTTATATCTACTCACAAGGCAAAGCTAAGGCAAAACCAGCAAGGTGACATGGATGCTCTCTTTCACCCCTCTTCAAATGGGCAGCAAGTCTGGAAAGAGGAGAAATCTGCTGTAGGGGCAGAAGAGTTTACCTTCTGCCTTTCTAGGTTCTTTGGCTGGTCTAATAATCAAACTGACACAAGGCAGAGTAACCAGAGAAAAGCAAACAAAATTACATACACAGGGGAGCCCCATAAAGGTACGAAGAATCAAAGGCAGCTGGTAGTAGGGGCTTATATAACACCCTGAGCTAAGGAAGGGGTTGGGGTCTGTGGATACGAAGATGAGGAAAGCCATTCACAGGAAGATGGAGGAGAAGTTTGGAAAATAAAGGTTGCCTGCAATGCAGATAAGTTTCTTAGGTTAAAAAGTTATGTGCGCATGTCCACAATAGCCAAACTGTGGAAAGAGCCAAGATGGCCATCGACAGATGAATGGGTAAAGAAGATGTGGTATTTATATACAATGGAATATTATGCAGCCATCAAAAGGAATGAGATCTTGCCATTTGCAATGACGTGGATGGAACTGGAGGGTGTTATGCTGAGCGAAATAAGTCAATCAGAGAAAGACATGTATCATATGACCTCACTGATATGAGGAATTCTTAATTGCAAGAAACAAACTGAGGGTTGCTGAAGTGGGGGGTGGGGTGGGAGGGATGGGGTGGCTGGGTGATAGACATGGGGGAGGGTATATGTTATGGTGAGCGCTGTGAATTGTGCAAGACTGTTGGATCACAGATCTGTACCTCTGAAACAAATAATGCAATATATGTTAAAAGAAAAAAAGAAGAAGATAGTAGGAGGGGATGAATGAAGCGGGGGAGATCGGAGGGGGAGATGAACCATGAGAGACGATGGACTCTGAAAAACAAACTGAGGGTTCTAGAGGGGAGGGGGGTGGGAGGATGGGTTATCCTGGTGGTGGGTATTGAGGAGGGCACATTCTGCATGGAGCACTGGGTGTTACGCACAAACAATGAATCATGGAACACTACATCAAAAACTAATGATGTAATGTATAGTGATTAACTGATAACTATAAAAAAAAGATATAAAAAAAAGTTATGTGCGCTAATAGCTCTCTTCCTGGTACAGGTGCCCTCTCCACCATAAATTTAGGAGGTTAAGAGTGAGGTAAAGAGGGGCGCCTGGGTGGCTCAGTCATTAAGCGTCTGCCTTCGGCTCAGGTCATGATCCCAGGGTCCTGGGATCGAGCCCCGCATCGGGCTCCCTGCTCGGCAGGAAGCCTGCTTCTCCCTCTCCCACGCCCCCCTGCTGTGTTCCTTCTCTTGCTGCGTCTCTTTCTGTCAAATAAATAAATAAAATCTTAAAAAAAAAAGAGAGAGTGAGGTAAAGAGCTTTTCCTGAATCTGCTGGGCTTCGATTGCCTTTAGCTCCAAGTGATCTTCTTGCCAAAGAAACGTGTTTTGGGGTGACAAAATCTGCTTCCCTGCAGTCCCACCTTTGAAACTTCAAATAAGAAGTTTCATAATCTAGCAGTTTTGTTGGTAGCTTGCTCCACATCTCATGGGGCCAGTCTCAGTCTTGGAAAAGATCAGTGCAGTTACATAGCTGTGCCGCATTTCAGGAGGTGGGTGATGCAGGAGGCCTATTTTGCGTAAGAAAGCAATCAGGTATTTAATAAGAGCATATCTATGGATACAATAGGAGAACAATGGCTCATGATTGGAGCAGACTATAATCCCAATTTCTGAGTTTGGAGGGCAAGCCAGTCGAGAAGATTTCTAGATGTCAGGCACAAAGCAACTTTAGATAGAGTGAGGGCAGACAGTGTCCATCTGACAGATTTTCTTGGCTTGCAGTTTGAACATCTCTGGTGATCTCTCTGATTGGTTCACATAGCAACAACCACATATTAGCTAAACATGAATTGTTGTGGCAATTTCTCTGAAGTTTAAATTAAGCCATTCACATACAATTTGCAGGGTCTAGAGGAAAGGGACAGCTTTTTTTTTTTTTTTTTCTTAGTGATTCCAAGTCAGAAGAGTGTAAGAAACTGGAGATGTTAATTTGGAGATTTTTAGCAAGACATATGAGGAAACCAGAAGAATTCAGGATCCAGTCCAGTTACAGGTGCGTAACAAAACCTCAAGGGCAATTAACAGAACTAGAGTCTGATATCTATAAATCTATATTATTGTTTCTATATTCAACCCTATTTTTACCAATGATAATTAGGGTAAAAGTAATTTATTTGCAAAATAAGTCTAATCCTATTAAATTTGGCCTGATTAATTTATATAAATGCAGCAAGAATAGTGATTGACCATATAGACTCTTTTAAATCTGTTTTGTTGGAAGTTTTCATTAGGAACCCCCACATGGACTATTAAAAGTCTTTTGACGCTAGAAAGCCAAGCCAAGGATGTGCCATCAGACGTGGCCTGCAATATCTATAGATTTTGATGAATTCCTCTCTTCTTTTTTCCTGCACCTGCTAGGAAGTGACCTTCTTTATGTGTTGGGAACTCCGAGCAAGGTACCAGGCTGTTTTTCCAAGAGGCTTGTTGGCTCAATAAAGTAAACCTTTGTTCCTTATAGGTGTCTGATTTTGATTTGGGGAAATTTGTCAAAAATATCAAAAGGTTTGGACACTTGACTAAACAGGATCACCAATCTTTATGAAATAGCACTTAATTATCTGTTTGACCAAAGTGACATAAAAGATTTCAAAGGCAAATACAGAAGGTCACATAGTTATAAGCAAAACTTAGCTCTTTAATCCTAAGAAGACTCAGTTTTCCTAAGTGATCAAAGACTGATAATAAATATAACACGAAGCACAAGAAATTATTTTAATAAATAGATTTATCAAATTTTTGTTTCCTAGGCAGATTATGTACAAGGTAAAGAAAAAAAACCTTTCAATCTCTTATCAAGATCAGATCAAGAATTCAAGAAAATTTTGTCCTTTTAGCAGATGAGAGTAAATGAAGTTTTAGTTTTACATATGTACGTTACTGACTTTAAAGCTAAATTTCGTAATTTTTCTAATAAATTTATTAAACTTAAGCCAACCTAACCACACAAGCTAAGATCTTTTTTCTCTCTCTCTCTTCCCAACTTCTTATTTAGTTTGTCCATTACTTTCTCCTTTCCTATTTTGAAATAACCAGTTTTACTTTGGGACAAATTCACTTTCTTCTCCCTGAACAAAAATGTATCTTCCTGTTGCATACCTATTCTTACTCCAAAACACATCCCATTTTCCAGGCATAAAGTTGTTTCCCTTATTATGTCTAGTAGCTTTCATCACATACACTAAATAGAATTCTTAATCCATAAAAACCTTAATTTCCAGTGAAAACTAAGAAATAAGCAATTGCGAATTGTATGTTATGTCAGCATTCTTTAGAGTCACGGGGCTTTTTAAAGATATTTCATAATTTCTAGAAGCATGTGCTCTTTTTTATAGTACAGTCTTTCAGTGTGGCACAAGACATGTTTACTAGTTAATTCAAATTTATCTTTAGTTTTGCAATAGAAAGCCAAAAGAAAGTAGATAAACCTACATTCAGTAATTAATGTTTCACTGTTTTGTCTTATTTGGAAATGATTAGATATTGAATAAATTTTTATCACTTAACTTAGCAAAATTCTAAAGTTCCAAAATTACCAAAAAGATTTTAGAAGCTATTTTTTAAGTACACACTCCATTAAACATAATGGTCGCTAAAAACTTCAACTATGCAGAGCCTAGCTGGCCCGGTCAGTAGAGCATGTGACTCCTGATCTCTGGGTCATGAGTTTGAACCCCATGTTGGATGTAGAGTTGACTTGAAAAAAAAAAAAAATCCAATCTTAAAAAGTTCACTTAAAATCTTATCCCATTAAATCTATAGAATTTACTTGCTCCTAACAATAATGTTTCGATTGCTTATGAAAACTCTGAGACAAAGTCAGCCGTCATCCCAAGCTATTTTTCTTGCTAAGAAATTTTATAACAGAGATAACACGAACTTATTTAATAAACACTGTCAGAATGAAAGTTGTATGTTTACATTATTTCAAAGCTGATAACCCCAAAGACATACCTATTTTAACTGGACCAACAAACTTAAACTACCTTTAATAGTGAATATTTTCCCTGGTCACATGAACTTGAAAAGCATTTGGATTAGTTTTTAAATATTTCTGAGAGTTTCAGGAATCTTTAATTCATAAGTTTCCGTTTTTAAGCCAATTAAACAGAAGCTCTTCTACAAATCAATATGCTATTACCATTTGAAGGTAGAAAAATATCTCATACCTACAAACATGCATATGCAAACACTTATCAATATACAAATAGATACAAAGACCTAAGAGCTTTCGTTTGAAAATTTTAACCATGATATTGATATGATAATGCAAAACTCACTAGTTTATAAAAGACCATTTGGATCTAAATTTTGTTTTGGTCCCTGGAGTAAGTTAAGTTCATCTGCTCAGATGGCAAAAGCTTTTTACTAATATTCATAGAAAGAACATTTAAGATTTTTCATTAGCCCAATTTCCAAATATTTAACTTCTCCCTAAATTTTACATTTCAAAGGGTGGCTCTTAGGTCCTCAAGATAAGGAGTGGGCAAGTAGAAAATCTATATCACAAAGGCACATAGATAGTATCCAAGTTTTCTCCAAGAGAGGTTTTTTTTTTTTTTTTAAGATTTTATTTATTTATTTGAGAGAGAGATATAGAGATAGCAACAGAGATCGCTAGAGAGAGCATGAGCAGGCAGGAGAGGGAGAAGCAGGCTCCCCACTGAGCAGGGACCCTGGGATCATGACCTGAGCCAAAGGCAGATGCTTAACCAACTGAGCCACCCAGGCGCCCCTTTCCAATAGAGTTTTGAGGGCAGATTTAGCTATTATCAGAGGCCTAGGATAATTACTATTAAAATTTGTCCTTCTTTTCTTAAGTACAGGACAGTTCTGTTTCCAGTGTCCCAATCTTTCACAATTATCTGCACGTATTTTGAGATGAATAGCGAAGATTTTGTTATTGATAGGAACAGATGGACTTTGAACTGTTCCCAGAGCTGCATTTCTGGTTTTGTTGAGATTTGAAAGAAAAAGACAGTTGTTTCCAATTCCTCAAAGGATTGAGTTGGACCCTGAATAATATCAAAAGGCTGATGTTCCCATTCAACTACACATTCTTTAATTTCCTTCTTTATATCAGGGAGATTTCTAACTAAGAGGTAAATGCAAGGATTTCTATATTCTAGAACTTCAGGGTTTGATGCAGTATGCCTTAAAAAATAATCCGTATGAAGTGCTCAGCAAAGGCCTTCAGACGCTCACCTTCTTTCTGAGTGTACGGTTCAACCCTAGGCCAATTGACCTTAGTTGGAGAAGCTTCGGCCGTGCCTTCTATCAGCCCCTGCATATCAGCCTTCAACTGAGACATTTCCAGGTCATTTGTAGCAGGGCCTGGGAGAAATCCTAGTCATTTGTTTTCTCTGGGGGAGGGGACTCTCCAACGCACCATTTGGCTTGTCTGATAACTATAGTATAATCATGGGTGGGAAGAACATCCCTTAATAACCAAACTTGGTCCTATGAGAAGAGTTGTGAATAGCCACCAATCTTGCTAATTCCTCTCTAAATTTGGTAGGATCTTCTGAAAGGGGAGGTAAAAGGGCTCGGTGATTTAGAAGATCTGCTGCTGTCCAGGCTTCCTGATTTCTTTGTGGTAGGTGTCCAGGATATTTTCACAAAGGACATTGCATAGGAAGTCCCGAAACTGGTAGAGCCTGATTACAAAGCCCTGGAAGGTAGGAGTCGTTGTAAGCAATACAAAGCAAGCTTTACTGTCCATCTGGGGTATTTCTGCTAAATTCACTTCCTGGCTTTTGGTGTTTACATGACTAACCCATATATCCTAGGCCTGGAGATCAGAGAGAGTGCTTCCTGTAAATCTTATAAAGAGAAGGAAGTCAAAACAGGTGTAGGGGCCAAGGGCAAACTGCCCCAAGATGGGTTACTTTGGCATGAATATTATTTTGAGCTAAAAGCAATCAAAACCAGCAGATTCAGGGAAAGCTCTTTGCCTCCCTCCCCAACTGCCTGCTTGTACTAGGAAGAGAGCTACTAATAGAGATTCTTCTTTACTTAAGAAACGTATCTACATAATAGGGCACTCTTTGCTTTCCAAACATCTTTCATCTTTCTGCTAATGGTCTTCCTTCCATTTGTGTCCTCAGACCCCTACCCCACTCCTTAGCTCATATAAGCACCATGTTACTCCACTGCCTTTGGAATTTCCATGTCTGTGTGGATTCCCTACATGTATGTTATTAAATTTGATTTTCTCCTGTTAATCTGTCTCATATCAATTTGATTCTTAGTCCAGCTAGAAGGACCTTGAATGGCAGAGGAAATTCTTCCTTCTCAACACAGGCAACTGGGTATTTAAGGGGTTTTCTGGGGAAGTTGGAAGAGTTTGGGATCTAAGGAAATTTGCCAAAATGATGAGGTTGGATTTTGAGGGTGTGGTAGACTAGGGGCCCAGAGATCCATAAGATCTTCTGGAGGGTCAAGGACAGGGAGTTGGGGATAAAAGTGTTTATAAGAGGGTGGAGAAGGGGAATTTACATTAGATTGTGGACTTTAATTTTTGTTCTATGTCCAATTTTTGTTCTTTTATTAAGAGAGTCCCTAAGGCTACCTTTATATCTACTTTTCCAACTTGAGTTTTTCCATAGGTATTAATAAGACAAGTGTTTGAAATGAGAGCTCTCAAAAAAAAAACATTGTTTCTTTTAAATATAGCCAATTTAGGGGCACCTGGGTGGCTCAGTCGGTTAAGCGTCTGCCTTCGGCTCAGGTCATGATCCCAGGGTCCTGGGATCGAGCCCCGCATTGGGCTCCCTGCTCGGCGGGAAGCCTGCTTCTCTCTCTCCCACCCCCCCTGCTTGTGTTCCCTCTCTTGCTGTGTCTCTCTCTGTCAAAATAAATAAATAAAATCTTTAAAATAAATAAATAAATAAATAAATATAGCCAATTAAAAAAAAATATCCATCATTAGGCCACTGATGAGCAGGATCTTATATTACTCTTAATAGCAACTCAAACCAATAAGCCTTTTTACAGCTTAATCATGGATGCAAGAGGCACCCCATATGACAGTGCAAAAGACACAAGCCTTATAATCCAAAAAGTTTACTCCCCAAGATAACCAGAAGAAAGAGTTAGGCCCCTATCTAGTTGAAAATGGAGTGCAACCCACATTTCTGTCCAACCAAATTTAGTAACACAAACAGAAGAAAATAACTCTGAAAAGGAACAGAAAACGAGAGCAATCACGGCAAATTTTTACCCAAGTCACTATACCCAAGGGACCAGTTCACCCAAATATTTACTCCTGATAATCTAAGTTTAGAAAAAGAAAAGGACACTCTCCACTCTTGCTTTCATCAAACCCTGCAGGCAGAGATGGGGGGAGGGGACAGGACTGGTGCAGTAAGAATTCTGACCTTCTGCTGGCTTTTGACAGAGGTTCCTGGATGTCTCAGCTACAACAGCTCAGAGTGAGCAGTGCCTAGCCACTGAATGTCCCCTTGTGGTCGCCAACTGTAGGGGCAGAAGAATTTTCCTTTCACTTTTTGAGGTTCTTTGGCTGGTCTAATAATCAAATTGACACAAGGCAAAGTAACCAGAGAAAACCAAAATTATGTATGGAGGGGAGCCTCATAAAGATATGGAGACTCAAAGAGCAGCTGCGTAATAGAGGCTTACATAACACCCTGAGCTAAGGAAAGGGTTGGGAGTCTAGGGATGCAAAGGGGAGGAAGTCCATTCACAAGAAGGTGGAGGAGAGGTTTGGAAGATAAAGGTTGCCCTGTTACGCAGACAAGTTTCTTAGGGAAAAATTTATGTGTGCTAATAGTTGAGGGTGAAGTGAAGAGCTTTTCATGAATCTGCTGGGTTTTCATTGCCTGTAGCTCAAAATAATCCTTTTGCCAAAGAAAAATATTTTGGGGTGGCAAAATCTGCTTCCCTTCATTGCTGAATCCTAGATCTGTGATCAATTGTTTGGTTTAAACCAAATTATATCCTAGAGGATATAATTTTCACACCTTGAATTCATATTCAAAGTATTTTTCTGCTTCTTATAGTGCAAAGGAAGGAATGAAAGCAACACAGGAAGCCAGATTTGAGAGGGGAAATTGACACCTCAGTAATCAGAAGGCTTTGTTCCCTAAAGCCCAGTTAAATAGTGTTGAACGATCACTCAGTGCTAACCGGAACAGTTTTCTCTTGCATTGCTCTAAAACAAACTACTAAATAATGTTAGGATATCTTGAGGCAATAATGTATAATCACTCACAGTTCTTTTGAAGGGAATGCAGTTAAGACAAAAAAGCCCAAAGGCAGAGAGCTTTTAACTACCAGCCATTTGGCAATATTACTTTCCACACTCCCTCCTGCCCTACTCTCCTCCCTCATAACCCTTAGTGTAAATCTTCGTTTCGGAGTAAGTGTTGGAGAGAGAGATTGTGAAATTACTTTAAAAAAGTTCTCGTTGTTCTTCATTTGTTCTGTTTTAAAATTTCAGTGTGGTAGAGAGTGTGCTGAAGTTTGAATGACTAGGTCACATATCCACCTGTTGTGGAAGAGGATTTCAATCCATCAGTTAGAGAACTTCAGTTTCCTCCATAGCAGTGGTTTTGACCCCTAGGGCAGATAAAGATCAGATAAGACAGAAAGCTACCAATTGAGATAGAGATTGAGAGGGAGAGAGAGAGAGAGAGAGAGGGGCAGGCAAGTGGTTTCTCTTGGGGCCAGTATTACTCATATCTCTTCTGCCTATTTTGCAGGTATAGAGAAGAGAGAAAGCTGGGAACAGAGTCTCCAATGGATATATGGGGAATCACAGTGTTGTCTTGAGAGACATTGGCCAAGAACGGAATCCCACATGATTGGCAGGCATGGTTCAAGCCAGTGTGGACAATCCTTTGAGTTCCCTCAGATGGAAGTGTCCATGGAGCAATTCTCATCTGGAGTGGCCTACTCAAAGCTTTTCTTTATTCAGTTTTCATGTAGCCCTGCTTCTTTCAGATATTAACAGCCAGGAGATCCGTCTAAAGGTCAAGCTCTAGGTGCTATGTTTCCTCCCCAGGTGGGGGTCCTGTCTCGACCTGGTTCATATGGTAACTCTCCTAGCTTCTCTGTGCTCCAAGGCCTCTGAATTGACAGATTACTCTTTCTTAATTCTTAGCATCATTTCCTTTTATTTTACTTCTGAAAGTACACTTCAAATATAGACTTTTTAAAAAGCAAATGCCCTCTGTGCTTCTTAAGGGATTTGCAGAGGTATGCTTATATATTTATGCATATATATCAAGTTTATCTATTTACCTATCATTTATCAATCTATCATCTATCTCAACTATTTTATAAAGGGAGCTATAACACATTTGGGACCAGCTCTGACAGATGGTCAGTTAATCAAAAAAGTGGCCAAGGTAGGAATACATGAAAAATGAAACATATATACTTTATTTATTTATTTTAATATTTTATTTTATATTCATTTTTTAAAAAAGATTTTATTTACTTTATTTGAGAGAGAAAGAATGAGACAGAGAGAGAGCATGAGAGGGGGAGGGTCAGAGGGAGAAGCAGACTCCCTACTGAGCAGGGACCCCCGATATGGTACTCGATCCTGGGACTCCAGGATCATGACCTGAGCTGAAGGCAGTCAGTTAACCAACTGAGCCACCCAGGCACCCCGAAACATATATACTTTAGCAACCTTTTTGTGAAGGGATGGGTCATTTCCACCAGTTGGGAAATTCTGCATGGTTTTTCTTGCACATACTCATAATGCATGGTCTAGAGTTTCTAGTTTTTGTTTCTTTCCAGTAAGAGTTTATAGACAATTAAGAAGCAATGAGCAAGTAGAATCATTCCCAGTAAGTGACTCTCAAATGTTGGTGCCTGAACCACTTGGAGGACTTGTTAAAACACAGATTGTTGAGAAAATGTGTGTTTCTACCCAGTTTCCAGGTGCCGCTGATGCTGCTGGTCAAGGCATTCCTCTTTCAGAACCACTGTTGTATATTTTCATCGTGCATCATAGAAAGTATGTCATATTTTATAGAGAGAAGAAATAATGTTGATAAAAGTAGGAGAGTGGGGTAATAGAGAGTAGGTTGACAGTGAATATAAATATATACATATTAAATATACTTGGATATACAGTAGTCCATATTCACATGCATTTTTTCCCCCTAGAGCATTCCTACATTGACATACAATGTGGATAATGTGCTATGAATAGTTGACTTTACAAGAGGAGGAAGGAAGTCCTTTAGGAAATGAGATTGTTCCTTAAAACCCTTCCCCTCCACCCTGAACAAGTTAAGTTCTCAGCGCTTATTTACTTCTGTGTAATTTGGGCATGATTACAAATGCATTATAGGGTTCTCCTGAGGACAAAAAGCGATGCCACATGGTAGTTTTTTTTCCTGGTAAGTAGGGGAGGAAGTGGGGGAAACCTGTAAGTACGTATTAGAGAACAACTTTATTGAGGTCTCCTTTTTCATGTTTTAAAAACAAATACACATTTTTTCCTTTTTCATCGATTATAGATGTGTTTGCTTTTTTTCTTTTTCTACTTTTCTGTATTTTAATTATAGTGATGATCTTTTAAACCATTAATGACTTTAAAACTTTTACATATGACAGCTATTAAATATTTTTTTTGTAGTTTTTAATTTTATTATATTATGGTAGTCACCATATAATACATCATTAGTTTTTGATGTAGTGATCCACGATCCATTGTTTTTGTATAACACCCAGTGCTCCATGCAGTACGTGCCCTCCTTAATACCCATCACCGGGCTAACCAATTCCCCCTCCCCCCTCCGCTCTAGAACGCTGTTTGTTTCTCAGGTCCATAGTCTCTCATGGTTCATCTCTCCCTCCAATTACCCCCCCCCACCATTTTTCCCTTGCTTCTCCTAATGTCCTCCATGTTATTCCTTATGTTCCACAAATAAGTGAAACCATATGATAATTGACTTTCTCTGCTTGACTTATTTCGCTTAGCATAATCTCCTCCAGTCCCATCCATGTTGATGTAAAAGTTGGGTATTCATCTTTTCTGATGGCTGAGTAATATTCCATTGTATATATGGAATATTCTTCTTTATCCATTCATCTCTTGAAGGGCATCTCAGCTCTTTCCACAGTTTGACTATTGTGGACATTGCTGCTATGAACATTGGGGTGCATATGGCCCTTCTTTTCACTACATCTGTGTCTTTGGGGTAAATACCCAGTAGTGCAATTGCTGGGTCATAGGGTAGCTCTATTTTTAAATTTTTGAGGAACCTCCACACTGTTTTCCAAAGTGGCTGTACCAACTTGCATTCCCACCGACAGTGTAAGAGGGTTCCCCTTTCTCCACAACCTCTCCAACATTTGTTGTTTCTTTCCCTGTCCATTTTGGCCATTCTAACTGGTGTAAGGTGGTGTCTCAGTGTGGTTTTGATTTGGATTTCCCTGATGGCTAATGATGATGAACATTTTTTCATGTGTCTGTTAGCCATTTGTATGTCTTCTTCAGAGAAGTGTCTGTTCCTCTCTTCTGCCCACTTTTTGACTTGATTATTTGTTTTTTGGGTGTTGAGTTTGAGAAGTTCTTTATAGATTTTATAGGATACCAGCCCTTTATCTGTAGTGTCATTTGCAAATATCTTCTCCCATTCTGTGGGTTGCCTCTTTGTTTTGTTGACTGTTTCCTTTGCTGTGCAGAAGCTTTTTATCTTGATGAAATCCCAAAAGTTCATTTTTGCTTTTGTTTCACTAGCTTTTGGAGATGTATCTTGAAAGAAGTTGCTGTGGGCGATGTCAAAGAGGTTACTGCCTATGTTCTCCTCTAGGATTTTGATGGATTCCTGTCTCACGTTGAGGTCTTTCATCCACTTTGAGTTTATCTTTGTGAGTGGTGTTAGGGAATGGTCGAGTTTCATTCTTCTGCATGTGGCTGTCCAACTTTCTCAGCACCATTTATTGAAGAGACTGTCTTTTTTCCACTGCATGTTTTTTCTTGCTTTGTCAAAGATTAGTTGACCATAGAGTTGAAGGTCCATATCTGGGTTCTCTATTCTGTTCCACTGGTCTGTATGTCTGTTTTTGTGCCAGTACCATGCTGTCTTGGTGATCACTGATTTGTAATATAGCTTGAAATCGGGCAACGTGATGCCCCCAGCTTTGTTTTTCTTTTTCAACATCTCCTTGGCGATTCGGGGTCTTTTCTGATTCCATACAAATTTTAGGATTGTTTGTTCCAGCACTTTGAAAAATGTCATTGGAATTTTGATCGGGATGGCATTGAAGGTATAGATTGCTCTGGGTAGCATAGACATTTTAACAATGTTTATTCTTCTGATCCATGAGCATGGAATATTTTTCCATCTTTTTGTGTCTTCTTCAATTTCTTTCATGAGTGTTTTGCAGTTCCTAGAGTATAGATCTTTACCTCTTTGGTTAGGTTTATTTTGAGGTATCTTATGGTTTTTGGTGCTATTGTAAATGGAATCGTTTCTTTAATTTCTCTTTCTACAGTTGCGTTGTTAGTGTATAAGAAAGTAACTGATTTCTGTGCATTGATTTTGTATCCTGCCACATTACTGAATTGCTGGATGAGTTCTAGTAATTTGGGGGTGGAGTCTTTTGGGTTTTCCACATAAAGTATCATGTCGTCTGCGAAAAGAGAGAGTTTGACTTCTTCTTTGCCAATTTGAATACCTTTTATTTCTTTTTGTTGTCTGATTGCTGTTGCTAGGACTTCTAGTACTATGTTGAACAACAGTGGTGAGAGTGGGCACCCTTGATGTGTTCCTGATCTTAAGGGAAAGGCTCTCAGCTTTTCCCCATTGAGGATGATATTCGCTGTGGGTTTTTCATAGATGGATTTTATGAGCTTGAGGAATGTTCCCTCTATCCCTATACTCTGGAGAGTTTTAATCAGGAAAGGATGTTGTATTTTGTCAAATGCTTTTTCTGCATCAATTGAGAGGACGATATGGTTCTTCTCCCTCTTCTTATTAATGTGTTCTATCACATCGATTGATTTGCGAATGTTGAACCACCCTTGCATCCCGGGGATAAATCCCACTTGGTCGTGGTGGATGATCGTTTTAATGTATTGTTGGATTCTATTAGCTAGGATTTTGTTGAGGATTTTGGAATCCATATTTATCAGGGATATCGGTCTGAAATTCTCCTTTTTGATGGGGTCTTTGCCTGGTTTGGGGATTAAGGTAATGCTGGCCTCACAGAATGAGTTTGGAAGTTTTCCTTCTGTTTCTATTTTTTGAAACAGCTTCAGTAGAATAGGTATTATTTCTTCTTTGAATGTTTGGTAGAATTGCCCAGGGAATCCATCAGGCCCTGGACTCTTGTTTTTTGGGAGGTTTTTGATCACTGCTTCAATCTCGTTACTGGTTATTGGCCTATTCAGGTGGTCCATTTCTTCCTGTTTCAGTCTTGGCAGCTTGTAGGTTTCCAGGAAGGCCTCCATTTCATCCAGATTGCTCAGTTTATTGGCATATAGTTGTTGATAATAATTTCTAATAATTGTTTCTATTTCCTTGGTGTTAGTCGTGATCTCTCCCCTTTCATTCATAATTTTATTAATTTGGGTCCTTTCTCTCTTCTTTTGGATAAGTCTGGCCAGTGGTTTATCAATCTTATTAATTCTTTCAAAGAACCAACTTCTAGTTTCGTTGATCTGATCTACTGTGTTTCTGGTTTCTAATTCATTGATTTCTGCTCTAATTTTAATTATTTCTCTTCTAATGCGTGGCTTAGGCGTCATTTGTTGCTTTTTCTCTAGTTCTTGAAGGTGTAGAGTTAGTTGGTGAATTCGGGATTTTTCTATATTTTTGAGTGAGGCTTGGATGGCTATGTATTTCCCCCTTAGGACCGCCTTTGCAGTATCTCATAGGTTTTGGACCGATGTGTTTTCATTCTCATTGATTTCCACGAATTGTTTAAGTTCTTCTTTGATTTCTTGGTTGACCCAAACATTCTTGAGCAGAGTGGTCTTTAGCTTCCAGATGTGTTTGCTTTAATACAAAAATATTTCAGACAATTTGACATTCACCATGCTTATCTTTTGATCTCTGCTATGAAGAACAAGTACTATAGTTTGAGAAACTTAGGAAAATGCTTTGTAAGCAGGAAGGCATCACATACAGTTTTTTTTATTAATAGGTATTGGGGTTTGGGGGGGAAACCTGTGGGACATGCATTAGTATATCCACTGACTTGGGTGTCTCATTTACAGATTTCTTAGGCTGAAGTTTGGGTTTTAAACAATCAGACATATGATAAGATTTTTTTGGTTTAGATATTGTCTATAATCTTAAAATTTTACTTATAAATTGAGTTTTGGAGATGTACAAAGGTCAAAACCATTTTAAGAGTGTAATTGACCCATGGATTGATCTCTCTCTCTCTCTTTTTTTTTTTTAAAGTAAGCTCTGCATGCAATGTGGGGCTTGAATTCATGAACCTGAGATCGGGAGTTACATGCTCTACCAACTGAGCCAGTCGGGCACCCCTTATTTATCTTTCTCTCTCTCTCTCTTTTTTAAGCACTTTATTTATTTATTTATTTGAGAGAGAGAGAGAGTGAGCACGAGAAGGGGGAGGAGAACAGGGAGAAGGAGAAGAGGGGGAAAGAATCTCAAGCAGACTCCTGGCTGAGCATGGAGCCCAACACAGTGCTCAATCTCAGGACCATGACCTGAGCTGAAACCAAGAGTCAAATGCTTAACCAACTGAGCCACCCAATTTCCCCCCCATTTATCTCTTAATAAAGTAATAAATTAGGGGATAGTGAATGAATATAACAGCTAATGATTTGTTACATCATTACACAATCTCTAGCATAATAAAAATTTTAAATGTGTATCTAATATTCACAGAAAAGTACTGTTTTAATGTCATTTCTAACTAAAACAACTTGAAAACATATATTCCAATTTATGCATGATCCATTTAATCATTATTTCTTGAAGACTTCCTCTGCTAACTCTGAGATAGTCTCCATGAGGGAGGGAGAGATAAATAAGACACAATTCTTGATTCTTGAGAATCCAATGAATTTTTCCATTCTAGCAATTGACCAGAGAGCTGTTGGACTTTTTCCCCTAAGAGATAACAATCTACTTAAAGCTAATAATCTTAACAGCATGGCTAAAATAACTGGCTGGGAAACTGTGGAGTCAGACAGAGGTCCCTAGGAATATGATGGTGGGAAGGTTTCTTAAATCTTTCTACTTGTCAGTTTTTCAGTCTGTAAAATGGGGATAATTTCCTGTGCAGGGTCTTGTGGGGAGTAAAACAATGTATTTTAAAAACATGAAAACAGTGACCAGCCCTTAGATCTTCCATGTCTGCTTCTTCCTACTTGCTCACTGACTAGCTTGAGTTTGTGAGTTGGTCTGATGCAGGACTTTTGGACATGAGAAGCTGGCTGCTTTGTTACAGGCCCAGATCATGGAAGACCAGGGCTTCAGTGAGTTGTGAAAGAAGAATCTCCCACGATTGCTCTTGTCCAAAGAGGGCAATAACATCATCCCCATTTATGGTGTCATGTGACGCCCTGTCCATCAGCAAAAGCCAAAAAAGGAAGAAAAAGTTCGTCTGTAATTGAATAGAACTTGAAGTTAACTTTATGAGTCAACTGGGGGCATACCACAGTTTTACACTGGAGATGGAAATCCAAAGTAAGCTTTTTTTTTTCTCATACAGTTTTTACTGTGGATATTAAAAATGTTTCTGTGTAAGAGAAACAAGAGGACTAAGCCCCATTCCTTTCCTCTTTTAATTTTTGAAAGACTCCAAAAGTAGATGGGTGATAGATATGTACTTTAGGAAGAGTTCACATATAACTTCTGGGGAAATAAACATCAAACTGGGAGTACGAATACTGTTTTTAAGACAAATCCATTATGCGTTGATCCCTGAAGACTTTATTCTTAATATCAAGTCTTCAGGATTGCATAGCCAAATCAAAGATTCATGGATATTTCTTTTTTTTTTAAAGATTTTTAAAAAATTTCTTTATTTGACAGAGAGATAGCACAAGTAGGCAGACTGGCAGGCAGAGGGAAAGGGAGAAGCAGGCTCTCTGCTGAGCAGGGAGCCCGATGCAGGGCTCGATCCCAGGACCCTGGAATCATGACCTGAGCTGAAGGCAGACGCTTAACCGACTGAGCCACCCAGGCGCCCCAGATTCATGGATATTTCAACTATAGATAATGGTGCAAAAAGGTAACAGCTCACCATCTATTTTGATTGTCATTATAGTTTTTTTTTTTTTTTTTAACTCTTCAGAAATAAGTTAGAAGCTTTAGGTGTACCTTTATGCTTTTTTTCTTTGATATGTAGAGAGCAATGGGGTTCAGAACACACTATGCTGAAATACAACAACTTACATGTTGATTATATTAAACCAGAGAAATTTGAGAAACGGCAGGTATAGGAAGGACTCTGACCTCCCCCTTCTTCCCTGAAGCAGGTGGTAAGACCCTAATGTGAGAGGAGCCCTCACACATTATCTGGAGCAAAAGAGCAACTATCTCTGAAGATGGAAGCCCCCCAAGAGGAATCTGAAAAAACAGGCCTTGCTAAGTTTCCCCCAGCTTACTACCCTTAGCTCAGACCCTTTTGTCTTGTCATATTTTTCCATGCGTTTCCACTCTTCATCAAACCTAGTATAAAAACACATAGGCTTAGCTATTTCTTTGGGTCTTCATTTCCTTACAAAGCCTTCTATGTCGTGTGAATATTACATTAAATAAATTTATATGTTTTTCTCCTGTTACTCTGTCTTTGCCAGTTGACTTTTCAGGGCCAGCGAGGGTCCCTACGAGGGTTGAGGAAAAGTTTATTCCTCCTCTCCAGTAGGTACGTATACATTGTCTAACAATTTATGTATTAATTCAACACTTGCTCATTTATGTTATTGGCACCAAAAATCCCACCAAGAATCCATTAAAAATTTATTAACATCTAAAAGTAGAGTAAGTGCCCTGGTGCACATTGTTCATATATTCCTTTCACTTCATCTCTTCCACATTTTGAAAGCCTGATATGCCTAAGAGCAATGGATTTTGACTTAGAGCAATTCACACCCAAAGTCCTTTGTCAAGAGTATCCCACATTATTATTTGTGGACCTAAGAGCAGGCACATCACAAATTATATTTCTCAGTCAGTCTCCTCTCTTGTGCCCTGGTATATAAAATCTTTCTTCCCCCCTCCCCCCTCTTTCCCAATTGCCTGACCTTTGACCATGGGACTCAGACACAATTCCTGTTCTAAGTCCTTTTTAATCAAACATACAGGATTGGATGTTCTATGAATCTGATTATACTATACAGAATAGAAACAAATTATTTATCAGTTATTAAGTATGGCATTTACCCCTCTCCCCCGCCTTTTTTCTAAAAAGTTTGTTATCAAGGTCTTGATGGGAATATAACATTAAATTACCCTTATGGAAAAATCACATTTGGTTTACTGATTTTTTTCTCTAAGTACGTAATTTACCAATCTACCTTTAGTTAAGAGCTACCCATGTTGGCTGATAATTAACACATTTCTGTTATTCATCGGCAACCGGTATTCAAATGTGGAGCTGAAAAAAAAATCGCAATATTCTTTTCATGATAATCTGAAATCCTGTAGGTGATGTAGTAAAGCTGATTATTTGCAAATAAAGAGAAGTTACTTGCCAAATTTGGAGTTTCTCATGTAAGAAATTAATACAGATATCCCAGAATGGATCTCCATATTGATTCTGGCATAAAATTTTTCTGGCATAGCATTGAACCCTACATGTGGATACACATCAATAATGAATCATTAAAATCTAAGGTAAAAACTCAATCCCAGAACACTCATTCTATCAATCAACTTTCTTCCATCTTTTGCTTTTTGGCAAGAAGCATTTTGACAAGCTTTCTAGAAGCAGCAATGTCCTCACATTGGACAAAAACAAGTCATTCTGGTCTGGAGAAGTACCATTAGATTTTTGTCAAATGCGAAACTCACTCCATCATCCCCCAAATGAAACAACAGTGTATCTGGTTCTTTAGTTTTTCTTATGCAGAAAAAAAAAATGAGTGTACCCACACAACAAGCACATCAAAACAAATAGCCTGTCATGGATTTCATGACAAGGAATGACTGAATCTCAAAAGCAATTTCTTTTATTTTCTTCTTCTTCTTCTTCTTTTTTTTTAGATTTATTTAGTTTAGAGAGAGAAAGAGACAGAGCATGAGCCAGAGGAGCAGAGGGAAGGGGAGAGGGAAGTCCAGGCAGACTCCAGGCCGAGTGTGGAGCCCGACACAGGGCTCCATCTCATGACCCTGAGATCATGACCTGAGCGGAAACCAAGAGTTGGTTGCTTAACTGACCGTGCCACCCCAGCACCAAAATCTCAGAAGCAATTTCTAAGATTTGAGTATAGGGCCTACACAAATAATAGCGGTCAAAATTCTTTAAATATAAGATTTATTCTGCATTAGTGAAGCCTGCTCAGATTCAGTTGAAATTGTTCCCTCACCATCAGAAAAGGAAGTACTTACGCAAAAAATGGCAATTTCTTATTTTTTTTTTCCACCTGGAACTGAAATTGTTCACAGGTCACAGCTAAAAGAGAAGAAAGCGTGCAGATGGATTCCCCCTTATTTTATTTTCTCAGCTGGGCATTGCGCATGTCAATGGAACGTATCTGTACAAACAGCACACTTTTACGTTCAGGAAGTGACATGGCAGAACAAGCTTTTGTAAAACAATACTCCATTTTCTGTGGTTTGGGGTAAAGCCAAGGCAAAATTTAGATTTCTTCTATTTCATAAATGAACTCTATAATAAACAAAACTAAGTCTGTAAAGTGGGTGCATAATACAGCCATTGTATGGGATTCAACATGACTGCAAAATATCACATTTGACAAAATTAATGCCACTGAAAATACTTGCCGCCAGAAGCTCTTATAATTACAAGGAAAGGCAATTGGTAATGAATTCTTTTAACTCTGAATTTCAAATCTTGGGACTGAATGTTGCCCATTATTGGAGTTCAAAGGCAACTATCTCTAGAATTGTTCTTTTAATGCTTGTTGGATGGTTTTAGTTGTTCTTTTCTTGTAGGCGCACAATTGTTGTCTTGATCTTTGTGATAAAAAGCTTTGCTGGATCTTTGTAGTGAACCCAGTTGGCCTGGTAACATGCCTGTAGTGAGAATTCCAAAGTGGGGAAACAAAGGCTCAGAAAGTATAGGCTGAGAACTGTTTGTTCAGGACTGTGGGAATCTTACCCTGGCCTGTGGGACCAATGGACTCTCTTCATTAGATCCACATTCACCCATAAACTCCCCAATTCCTTGTCCTTTTATCTTTTCTCAAACTGGAGCTTTAACCGCAATAAAAACAAATGTGACAACTTCTTTTATAAATCAATTCCTACCCAAATTCCCAGTGTGGTAGAATTCCTCCCCTTCATGTCATAATTCCAAAAGGATGACATTACTTATTCAGTGTTACATTCATTTCCATAATGAGGATGTGTCAAGGGGCAAGACATTACTTAAGATGGGGGAGGGCCGCATTTAGGCCTGTTTGAATGGTGATGAGTTGGCTTTCTCCCTGTCCAGATAGGGTCCTTTTCCCCAAGTTAATTAAATAAGCGAATATAGTCCAGCATGATGATTTTCGACTGCTGAGTCTAAAAGTTCAGTCCAAATTGAAGCATAATCCAGTGCAATTCATTTCACCAAAGAACACCATAAAATGGAAAGAGAAAACAGAGCAATTTCACTTTTTTTTTTTTTAATGGGGTGTAAAGGTATTCTTCAACCAACTGACACTATGTCATCTGATTAAGCAATTGTGACTTGGAAATGCCAGGAATTTTCCTTTGTGTGCCTAAATAATGCAAGTTGAATTCAGCAGTGTTCATATAAATACTTTAATTACACTGAAGCTTTATCAGCAGGGAGTCATGGGAAGTATGTGAAACACTGGATAAACATTTTAAAAAGCAAGAACCGTTCAAGGTACACAAAAGACAGGACAGTCATAACAACAGCAACAACCACAACAAACTAGGGAAGCCGGTAGCTCAGTACTTTTTATGAGCCTAGGATCCAAATGTTTTTCTTTTCTTTTTATTTCCCACCATTGTTTTGGGTAAAACACCTTTAAAAAGACCCAAGGAAGATGAGGCCTGACAAGACTGACAAAACTGAAGGAACTGAAGGATTCTAAGTAGTGTCTTGTGAGAAGAAGTCAAAAGAAGCCCGAATAATAGTCATTTAGAGAAATTGAATGCGCAGCGTGTTTAGGCTTGGACGTCAGGTCTGAAAACCGAGGCAAGGATAAACATAAATTCCTTTTAGGAAAGCTTTAATAAATGTGTTTAAACTGGATAGGATGCCTTCCTGATGTGACATCGCATCCGGGCCCATAGCCATAGATCACTCTGTTTTCTACGTGGTCCTCGCTGCCTTCAAAGTTTCCTTCTGAAATTTGTAGCCCCTGAGCATAATGGAATGAAAATTTAATGTGGTGTTAGCTCCAGTGTTACAACTTATAGCCATTAATTATTGACCGAGCAATTCACAGCTTCATACAAGGAGGAAAATAAATAATGAGAAGGAAATCACGCCACTTACTTTCAGTAGAACTTCAAGTGTACTTTTCTTTTTTTTGCTCTGAGTGTCTTGGAGCTCAGAAGCCAATCTAAATTTCATCACTGCAAAGTTGATGAATTATCACTGCCATATTTCCCTTTTCCTTTCCTTGGTCTTGTTTTCTGATCTTTTCCTCCGTCTCTTTCTTCTTCTTCTATTTTTTTTTACCACCATTTCATGATACATAGATTTGTTAAATGCTGCTTTACTTTCTGAAAATAGAAATCTGATAACTATAGACACCAATATAGTAAGGAAAACACACTATATGAAGAAATGTTTAAACACACTTTTCAAGCAATGTTCACGTGGAAGACAGGCAGTGAGGTGAGAAAAGTGTAGGAGAACTGAGAATTTTGTGGATTCTGGGTAATATTGGGGCTGGATTTATCCCATCTGTTTGTTTTGTTTTTGATCAGATGATCTTTGAGCACCAACATTCTGTGACTCAATAAAATGAGTAGCTCTCAATAAACAAACAAAACTTTGTTTTCAGATTCTCTCTTTGAGCATGTGAATTAAAAAAAAAAAAAATTAGGTGCAGACTGTGGCTTAACTCATGGGTCCGCATACTGGCTGATCATCAAAATCCTTGTCAACTTGTAAAGCACAGCTCACATGTGTTGATTCAGAACATTTTGCACTGTGGTCTGGGAATTGTGTTTTTTAAAAAAGAAATTAACAAAAATCCCCCAGAGGAATCAGATGAATGGCCAACATGATCCAATTAGATTCCCCCGGTTTGGGGTTTTATTGTCATTGCTACAAGGAAATGTTCTCCATTTGGAACCATTTAAACCAGAGACACGGAGCCTATGTTTTCCATAACTGTATGCTGCCACAGTTACTTGATAAAAATTTATGACCCCTGGTATAAGCAAATTCTCATTTGATACAGAACTGCACAAGCAAACCTCTTATTTTTATGTCTTCTACTCAGTAATTTTTTCTTCATTTCCCCTGTTTCATATGTAAAAAACACTTATTCTCAGGTTTATCTCCCAGCACACAAAAATCTCAGAAACTTTTTCTCCCTGTCAGCTTAACAAAACTGGTTCCAACTCTTCCATAGATTCTATAAACTAGTGATATTCTTTCCATTTTCTCCTTTTCTGCTGAACTCAGTCAAAGTAAGTTTCTCTTGTGTGCGAACAAGGCCCCCTTACAGGCTCAGTAAGAGAACGTCACAAACAACAGGTGGTCTTTCTACATACTTCACAGGAGATGATAAAACCATCTTCTGGGAATACTTGTGTGTCTTGACAAGTTTGTGTCTGAATGAGGAAAAGTTTCTGAAGAATAAAAAAATGGCCCGGGTGCGTGTTTTGCAAAGTTATTTCCTATTTTTGCTGGTGGAACAGAAATCCTCTGCTGGCTTCCCTCCTGTCTCCACAGCAACAGCTCTGCTTCAAGCCACCAGAATCTCTCCACAGACTCAGAGGGCTTTCCTAACTGATCTCCAGTAAATCCTGGCCCCATCTCCCACAGCAGATAATAGAAAATGTATATTGTATCATTCCACTCCCACACTCAAAACCTTTGTGAGGGAAGAAAAATCTCTCCCCCTATCCGTCTTAGGTTCTCCTGCAGGGGCCCCGTAAATCAGATTAGCTAAAGACAGATCAACAAGAGAGAAACAAGCACGTTTATTAACATGTGCATCACGCATGTACACATGGGTGTGCTCAGGGATGAGTAACTCAAAGGCGTGGTTAGAACTTAGGTTTACACACCACCTTAGGCTAAACAAAGGGAAAGGGGTTTTGGGCTTCTGAGATGGGCGAGGCAAGTTATGGGAAGGGGACCGGAAAAGGATGGCAAACAAGTTGCTTAGTAAGGTTTGTTATGCAAATTTAAGTCCATTGATAAGTGCTATTAAGAGTTTTCCTCTTCATGGTAAGAGAGAGAATTATCATTATGAAGGGAAATTTGCTTTAAAGATGTAAGTTTCCACAGGAAAACTCGGTGCTCTGCTTTTAGAACTTTCCCTGGGTCTGCTGGTTCTCAGTGGACTTAAACTCAAAATAACCCATTTGCCAAAAAAGCATATTTGGGGGTAGGGTATTTTGGTATCCTACCGCATACTTTCCACTTGTTTCCTGTAACACTTAAAAGTTCACAGTCTGAAAAAAAAAGTGCACAGTATGTACCGTGGTCTATAAAACATTCCATCATCTAGTCTGCTACTTCTCTTGCTCTTTCCTTTCTTCTGTCCTCACGCTCACTCTGTTCCATCACACTGACCTCCTTGATGGCCCTTTAGACACGAAACTGGCTGCTCTCAGAGTTTTGCATTTGCTTTTCCCTCTACCTAGACAGCTCTTCATCTAGTGATTTGTATAACTTTGACCCTTACTTCCTTCAGGTCTCTGCTGAAATAACTCCATAGTAGTGAAATCTTTTCCTAACCACCCTCTTTAAAATAGTAACTCAGCCCCACTCTCTCTACTTTGTTTTGCTTTATTTTCCTCCATAGCACTAAACATCATGTGACATATATATTACTAACTTGCTGTGTACTTACTCACTTTCTATCTTTCCCCATTAGAATATAAGTCAAAGGTATTTCTGTTTTGTTAGCTGCATTATCCTCAGCGTAGGTTGGGTAGGTAAGAAGTAATACTTGTTGAATGAATGAATAACAAATCCTAAGTACAGCAGAAGTCTAATCAAGGGTGTTCATTCATTTGTTGAATCAGGAGATTCAACAAATCTGTAAAAAAGAAATGTAAAACTTTAGAATAAGCAAAAGAAATGACTCGATATCCTTTCCATGAAATGTGGAGCCTTTATAGCTTATGCACTTTTTTTTTTACAACTCCGTAAAGCAGAAAGTAACTTGTAGAAAATGGATGGTCATGCAAATAATTCTTAGCTACAGACATGCAAATCAATTTGCAACTGCAAGTTTCAACTTGGCTGTCCCAGTGTGGAAGAAGCCAGTTTTGTATGTATTTGCAGATCTATTTCAATATTCCTAGTCTATCTGTGTGTCTGTTCTTTGGATTCTTTGACAAGTGTTCATTTTATATTTATATGAGAGTCATGATTTCCCCTCTTTCTGTAATTTGTATTTTAACAAATTTGGAAATATGCTGTATGTGTTTGTTTGTTTGTTTTTTTCTTTTTCTTTTTGGCCAATGCATATCTTTGGTGTGATCCTTTTTTAGAGCCAGCCACTTTATGTCCTTAAGTTTGTTTGCTCATCTGTAATGACTAAGTGCAGTAATATCTGGCAAGTCAAAGTTATCCCAGAAAGAAGACATGGAAGAAACAGAAGGAAAGGCCAGGGCAAATAAAAATATGGGAAGATAGTGGATGTAAAACTATTGAAAATAAGGGAAGACATTATCTTAAAAGCAGGTGTTCATTTCTTGATTAGGAGGACCTAGCTACCTTCTTAAGAGGCATCTCAGTTTTCACAAGAGGCCGGGAGGTTTGATGCTGAATGAGAAGTCTCAAAGAAAATCTTCAGCGTTAGGGGCACTTTTTTATGATTGCGAGAATTGATTCAACCACTGGAATCAGTCAAAGAAAGATAGAATCACATCTCGAGAAACTAAAATATAAAAGTAAAAGAAAATGGGCAAAGAAACAATATTTTGTAGGGCAAATGGTTTTCGGTTTGGTGAGTGATGAGAAGCAGACAGATACTGTTTTATGCGATGTGCGCTAAAGCTGATGGGGGCAGGTGTGCGTGTGTCTATTCACTAGAATGCTGGGGGCACAGTCCAATGAGGCATCCCACTTTGCCGAGGATTCCCTCTCTGAGATCTGGCATCACAAATGCCTTCACACGGCTGGAATTCATGCAGCTATTGAGGAAATATTAAGGACTCAGAATGTCAAGGGAGAAGAGGATAAGCCCTAAATCTGAGGAATCAACCCAATTCCTTGACACTGACCACAGTAATCACTGGTGTTAAATAGATGGAACCAACACCACCAGCCACGAAGGACAGACGCCAAGAGAAGTCCCAAGGGAACAGAGCAACCCCAAGGACTGGTGGCCACAACAGGGACAATAGATCATAGACGGACAATAGATCCATAATGGCCCTTTGCTCTTCTATTCATTCTCCCCGTAGGTATTTTTTGTTCCTCTCTGGTGAGAAGGAACTGGCTAACATGGGACTCTGGGGTGGGAACAGATTCTTCCCTTGTTGCTTTGAAAAAAATTTTTGCTGCTGGTGTAGATGTCATTTCTATGAAGACATCCAGTTGATGAAAGAATCAAGAGGCCAGATAAAATAATTTAAGTATAATTGGCAACCAGGTTCGTATAGCCTGGAAAAAGGGGAAGATGTTTTGTTAATGAAGAACTAGATCAAAGTCTTTGGCAGAAACATACGGCACATTTTCTCAGTATGTTTCTTGACAGAGCCCTTTCGTCTGTAGATTTCTGAGGCTTAAGTTACAAATTCAAGGATTATGTTGAGACCAGGCTTGGTGTTAAAAATGCTCTATCTGAATAACAAATCATTTTCCACATTGTTATTGTAAGTTTTATTTGCTTGGGGGAGGTGATATGAGCCATAGGATTGTGATATGTGCTGATTCCAAGGGCCTGGAGTAAAGAAGGTGGAGAGAGAGAGACTTGAAATGGGTCCAGGTTTATTAGTTATAGTATCAGATTGCTCTTTATCTTGAAACTTATAAATACACATTCAAGGATAAATCCTGTATTAATAAGTTGTTTAGGTCCACATCAGTTGGGTGTTTGGGAATTCCTTCTATATATGCATACTGCATAGTTCATCTATTATGTAATCCTTTGGACAGAATCTCTTAAACCGTGCCAGGACTTAGCTTTGTGTGCTATTCATGTCTAGTTTAGGCACAGATGATAATTCTACCTCCTCCTCTGCTAGATGGTTTAGAAAATGTTAATAGGTGCAAGCATGACAGAGATGATGACCAAGTTTCACACTGAGAAAGAAATAGAAAGCAAATAAAAATCCACCATGCGAAATGCTCTTGAGAGGGTCACCTTTCCGATCCAGCTACAGGTCCCAGAAAATACCTACATCAAAGGCAAATTTGTTTACGACTATGGTCCACTGCTTATCTGCACAATTTATTAGTCACATAAAATATTCTATAATTTCGCACTACAGGGGATTTGACAGATTTGTCCACATATCTTACATAATACTTGGACAGGCTCTGTCTATTTAAATTTAAATCTACATATATTATTTGCCAAGTTTCTGGGTTGGGTATATACAGTGCACTGTATCTACAGACAGAGAAACTTAACCTCCACTGATGATCACATTTCTAGGAAATGTGTTCTTTCCATATTTTCTGTGAGTAACCAGAAAAAACAATGTATCGGGAATTTAATTTAGACACATACCAAGGTTCATGTTTTGCTCTCACAAGTGCAGTGTAAATGAATCTCTTCTTCTTTCTTTTGTACAAATGCATATATTTCTACAGAGAATTCCCTCAGCTAATTCATGACACTTGACATTAATCACATACACAGATCAACAAAGACTTTGCTTTCATATAGAAACTAATTTAGAACATATTTCTAAATTACTGCTTGTTATTGCAGTCAATTTAATTAGCTAGCTAATGACAATATCTGTTCATAAGCAAAATAGTAAAAAATACCAAATTTAGTAATTAGGCCATATAATTCCTTAACAACTCAATTTTATAATGGAAAAGTACAATGCTTTTAGTCATTTTTCTCCAAAAATTCCTCTATATTCAAAATTAGGAATTCCACAGAGTATTCTTCTGACATTTAAAGCTCAAGATGGAGAGGTTGTGTTAGAAAGCGAGGCTCCCTCCTGGATCGTATGTGAAATTACCTGTAAGTCACATTACATCCCAAATCCATTTCCCCTCCAACCATTCTGAGGGTATAACATTTCCTCTTTGTCACTAATGTTCTTTTCTGCACAAGACACCAATATGAATTGTAACACAATGAAACGATTTATCTTTGTTGGGCAAGTTGAACAATTCCATAATTATAGAAAACTATAGAAAATCATGTTTCCCCCTTTATCAACTCAGACACTCAGTGACATTTCAAGGCTAAGAACGAAAAAAAAAAAAAGGTGGGGAGATCAGAATCTCTGTGTTTTTGTTTTAAGAATATCATATTAACGAAAATCTATAAGCCAAACATTGATAGCATCACAAATGCAAACTGGCATGTGGCGTAACGGGGGGCTATGCAAAAATCCAGCCGGAAAAGCCCTAAAATAGGCTAATTTCATTTCTCCCAGCTGCCTGCCTTTCAATTCTTTATCTCTAGCTATCGGGTTTGAATAAATTTCGTCTCCCATACTACAAGTAATGAGGAGGCAATGACTTATGGAAGCATAGAGACCAAGTTAAGACAGAATTAGAATACAATTTTAATGAGACAGAGCTGGGGGAGTGAAAGTGCTACTCATTTGACAGACTTGGCAAAATATCCAGTATTATTTCAAATGTTCTTTCCTTTCTCCAAAGAGACTGTCAAATATTAAAATAAAAATAAAAAAAAATGGGGCTCTGAAGAATTCGTCACGGGGGGAAACTGTTCATGTGATTATAAGCTAAAAACGAGTTATGAGAGAAGGAATCTAAGGACAGGGCAAATGTGACTTAGAATGTAAGCGTGTTAAGTATAAATACTCCTGTGAAAACAAACAATATGCTTTGGTTTCTCTGGAAGAAAGAAAAGCACATTAACATTCCGGCAACATGCGTCTATTTGAAATGAGGTCCAGAAATTGTTGAGGAAATGGAGAGCAGACAAATATTTTCTTTGTTACTACTTACTTGGAAGTCTATAAAATAATGTTATTATATGGCCTGGAAATACAGTGAAAATAAGCTGGTGTGAAAACAAGATAAACTCATGCGTGACGTTCTTTTTCAGAGGGTCGATATCCAACATTCAGTCTGGGAGAAAGAATCCAGGGGACGTGGTGGGGACTGCCCTGGGCTGTGTAGAGGGAAGGGGCCCCTGGCTAGTAAGAGAGGTTTGCACCAAAATGAATGCATTTATTTTCACACTTAAGAGAAAAACAACAACAGCAACAACCACAAAACAAAACATTAGGGTACTTGTTCCATGAAAACCTTGGATGCCTCAAAATAACAAGGACAACTGAAAGAGTTAAGGACTCCGCCCCGCCAAAAAAAATGCAGAGGGGTTTCCAAGCATGTTTTCTCACTCAGTTTATGTTAGGGGATGTCCTATCTTTCTCAGAAACCCAGTGCCTTCTCAGCTGGGGAGTCTGGGTCAAATTGAACTGTTCGGTAAGAGTCCTCATACTCTGCATTTTAAATCTATTCCCCAAATGTCCTCCCAAAGGTAAAAAAAATAGTGTTTTTTGGGTTTTTTTTTTCCCTCCCCCTGCTCCTACCTACTCCATACTGTTTCTGTCTTTCTTTTAGTGATGATTTCCTGTCGGGTTTTCTAGTGCATAAAACGTCTGTGATTTGTTGCAGGCGTTCAGTATTTATTCGGAGAGCCTCACAGCAGGTGCCACTTACCAAAAAAAAGGCCCCTTGGAGCATGAGCGCGCTGGTGTTATCCCATGACCCGAGGGTCACGCTGCTGGTGCTGCGCAATGTTTAGGAAGGGAAGGCTCCTTCCATCAACAACTGATAAAACAGTGTTTTGTCTGGGAGACGAAACTTTTAATGAAACGATAAGCTAGTGTCTGTGTATCTTTAAAAAAGAATATATGGGCTTTCCAAATTATCTGTACCTATCAAGTTCTGATTTGCATCCTATAGTAAGCAAACGACCAAAAAAAGCCAACAAAACAAAAAAACCTGGAGCAATTTTCTAATGCTGATGGATAGTTTCCCTCCGGTGCCCCAAGACTCCCATGCCCCAAACCCACTTCCTTGACTTTGAAGTCTGGGTCCTCTAAAGCTGTGAAATTTCCCGGATGACCAACAATGCTGGGGAAACTCTGTAGTGAGAAAATACATTTGATAGCCATGGGACCCGTAAATGTAGCTTGCTTTTCACACCCAATAACAGGGACCAAAAAAGGGGTGGGTTCCCTTTCCCCATAAATGTTCCCATTCTTTAAACAGCGTGTTAGGAATTCAGCTAAAGGGATTTCATGGTTATTAATTACCGTTTGTGGATCTCTCCTGCTTTCCCCTTGTTACTGTTTTCCCCACCCTGATTTTTTTTTTTTTTTTAAAGATTTTATTTATTATTTGACAGAGAGAGACTAGCGAGAGAGGGAACACAAGCAGGGGGAGGGGGAGAGGGAGAAGCAGGCTTCCCGCTGAGCAGGGAGCCTGATGCGGGGCTCGATCCCAGGACCCTGGGATCATGACCTGAGCCAAAGGCAGACGCTTAACGACTGAGCCACCCAGGCGCCCCCCCCCCCCAACCCTGATTTTGCAGCATCACCCACTGGAATATCGCAGGTAGCTCTTTGGGCCTAGCTCTCTTCAGCGATATCCCACACTTGACATGCCCTCCTTCCGCAAATCTATTGTAATTTATTGTGCACAGCAGATCCAGGAAATCCAAAGAAAAGTCCAGGCCCATACCAGGAGTTTAAAAACTGCACTCCCAAGTAGAGCCAACAAATCACATTTTGGCACCTTAAAGGTAGTCATTTTTGGGTGACCTGATTAAATTGGTAGAAAAAATTATGTAATATATAAGATACAATATATGTTATGCATAAAATAGTACAAAATTGGAAGATGAATTTCCTCTTCATGGAAGAAGGTGAAAGAATAAACCTTTAATTGTCTAGCATGCTAGACATTTGCTATCTGCATGGGAAGAGGTAATGCTGTGAGTTTACGCCCATTCAAGATTCTTAAAGAAATTTTGATTCTCAGATAATAGGGTCTTATTCCACAGTCCCACTCTTACCTACCGCCCACCCGTGTCTCCTCTACACACAAACCTGGTTCCTAATGAAGGACCAGATTTAGTCTTCAAAATGAGAGAATATAAAATACTCTTGATGTGTCATCTGGCCAGGTGGATTTAATGATAAGGCAAAAATTAATATGCTAGATACCATTTAACTCCCTTCAATTTTTAAGAATCTTGTTCACAAAAGGCAGAAGAGGACCTGAGGCAGAGCCTGGGGCTTGGTGAGTCGTGTACACCCTTTTCACACCCAGTGCCCTTGGTTGTAGATACTGATGTGGGAAACAAAGGCAGAACAAAAATGATTAAATTTCCTTACTACCTACAGCCCATTGGCAAGTCCTTGAAAGGCAGACTGACATTCCTCTAGGGACTCAACTGCCTCGATGTTGATACTTTGCTAAGGGCAAAAGGCAATCTTAGTCCAACCCCCAGGATCCTGTGAGTCTGCGTTAACATATAAAAATTCCTTTGGAAACTTCCTTTATCTCTACCCCTCAAGATACACGTGGGCAATCATCCCCCAAGCGTATCACCCACCGATATACACCTGAAGGGTCTCATGACTAAGGTTTTATTAGACGGTAATAAATGACCTTTTCCCAACAATAGCTAGCCCACTCAAGGTCCTGGAAACCTTGCTTCCAAAATTCCTTAAAGACTTATGCTATCCCTAATCCCCTCCCAATTTGAAAGTATATAATGGGCCACTCCTCATGACCCTGGTGCAGCTCGTTCTGCCCATGCTTTAATAAAACCACCTTTTTGTACCAAAGGCATCTCAAGAATTCTTTCTTGGCTGTCAGCTTCGAACCCTAATGTCTTTCCTACATCAGATACTATATCCCATTCATTCCTTCTCTACCATCTCCTTCCTCCATCTTGGTTTTTAATTTTTTCCTCAGTGAAGCTGTAGGTATACCTCCACTGTGGTGGTCATTCAACACACTATTACCTGTTAGTATTTCCCACTAGACAGTTAGCTTCTTGAGGTCAGGGGCTTGATCTTGTTCATCTGCCTATGTCAAGGATTCCTGTATGGATGGTCAGTTGTTAAAAGGATGAAAACTGACACAGCGGCTAATGTAGATAGTTGCTTAAGAAGGCAAACTTCAGGGCACCTGGGTGGCTGGGTCGGTGAAGTGTTCGACTCTTGATTTTGGCTCAGGTCATGATGTCAGGGTCATGAGATTGAGCCCTGCATCAGGCTCTGCACTCAGTGGGGAGTCTGCTTGAGATTCTGTCTCTCCCTCTCTCTTGCCTCTCCCTCTGGTTGTGCTCTCTCTCTCTAAATAGATAAATAAGATCGTAACTACAACAACAATAACAACAACAACAACAACAAAAAGGCAGACTTATTCCAGAGACCAGGGACAAAGTCCTAGTGTATGCGAATTATTATGCAGCATGTGAGCAGACAAGAAAAACTAGTTATGCCTCTATTCCTCAATTTTCCTTGTGACTTTTCAAAATGATGCAACAGTGAGATTGGGTGGGACTGAATCAGACTCTGAGCTGGAGTTCCATTTCTAATGATAACAGTAGTATCTGGGCAGAATAGGGCAAATTCCTTAATCTCTCAGACTCAACTTCTCTCTTTGGAACTACTGGGATAATAGTACCTGCCTAACAGGATTAAATGAATTATCATGTGTGAAGTACCCAGTGCAAGCTCAACAGATCTTATGTTGGTTCTCTTTCACTTTCATCCAAAAGTTTCTTTTCTCTGTTGTACATCTGACATTTAGAAACTTGGCGTTGTTGTCAACGTCGAAGCAAGGACAGTGTCAAGGATCAATAAGCCTTGTTCAGGAATAGTGCTTTTCACAGGTTCCCCAGCCACACATCTCATGGTGAGAGGTTTTTCTGACAGGTGATTTCTGATATTCTCCATGAATCAAAAGTATCCAAGAAGTCAAAGGCATTGATCATCTTTTCTTTCTTTTTGTTTTCCTTGATCTCTGTGGTGGCTTTACCAACATTCTTTACACATGCTTCATATAACTTAAAGCTGGCTTTTGACAGGTACATAATGCATCCCCCCTAGCCCATTTTCCTAGGTCCAGAAGAGAATATTTCTTCTTACTATATCCGAAAAATTAAAAAAAAAATTATTGTGGTAAAACCCATGTAATAGGGGTGCTTGGCTGGCTCAGTCAGTTGGGCGTCGACTCTTTTTTTTTTTTTTAAGATTTTATTTATTCATTTGGCAGAGAGAGACACAGCAAAAGAAGGAACACAAGCAGGGGGAGTGGGAGACGGAGAAGGAGAAGCAGGCCTCCCGTGGAGCAGGGAGCCTGATGCGGGGTTCGATCCCAGGACCCTGGGACCATGACCTGAGCCAAAGGCAGACGCCCAACGACTGAGTCACCCAGGAGCCCCAGGTGTCTGATTTGATCTCAGCTCAGGTCTCGGTCTCAGGGTCTCAAATTGAGGTCCCACACTTGGCTCCACTTAAAAAAAAAAGAAACATGTAATATAAAATTTACCATCTGAACCATTTTAAGTGTATAGTCCGATAGTTAAGTATATTCACATTGTTGTGTAATGGATCCTCAGTACTTTTTCACTTTGCAAAACTGAAACTCTATACCCATTAAGTAGCAACTCTCCATTTCCCCTCTCTTGATACCTCTGATTATGTTATTAATTGTTGGTTTTGGTCTAGTTTCATATGTGGTTATATAGAAACATGTATCTGGTAATTATTACAGTCTCATTACGAAAGAGTTATTTTTCATTGAAAGTACACCTATGTTCACAAATATGGTATCGAAAATGCTCATTTTCTGCTACACATAACTTTAATAATAATTACACCAATAAATATGGATGTTGAAAGCTCATCCTCACCAGTAAGACGCTAGGTGAGTATGTTTGTGAACCTGGGCTCTGTTTTGGCTGAGAATGGTTGATGGTACCATGTGTAAGTATGGTTTTCCTGGAAGATGGCGGTTCTATTGGAGACACCAAATGACACGCTCTTTAGCCACGCAAAGTGATTCTTGAAATACTATCTGGATAATTGAGGTCAAAGCAATTTTTTGGCATCTGATCTACCACCTCTCTGCCTAATTTGGCATATTTAGATTGAGCCTCTATTAGTATCTGAAAGAGGCTTATTTTCTTTGAATAAGTTACAACTCAGAACACTATTAAACAAGTACCACAACGACAGCACACAATTTGAAAAAAAGAAGTTAACAACAAGGCAGAAGAATTTTACTGCGAATCGTTGATTCTTATTGTGTATGACCATATTCCAATTCCATTTTCAGACTGATCTGCTAACTGGCCACATTGATTTCAGCCAGAAATGTAAATCCTAATATCATATCTGCGTAGCATTGCCAATTCTCTATTTCCTAAATGGTCATTATATGTTTTCTTTGGTCTTCATTTCCCATGTAAGTCAAACACTTTTTAAACATTAAAAATATTATCTTAAAGAGGTTCCACTACGATCTAGCCCTGAAAATGATAAAAAAACAAAGAAATACCGTACCGTATACTGGGAAAGACTATCAATTCTATTGTATGAGCCTATTTCTTAAAAAAAAAACAAAACAAAGAAACACTTATAGACTCTTACTGACACATTTTGCCATGATATGCATAATTAAGATGTCCTGAAGTTTAATACTATCCCAGATTTTAAAGCCACAACAGAAAACGGGATTCACTGGTGCGTTTCTTAAACTCAAATCGTTCTGACAAGCTGAGGTCACTGGAGTTCCAACCCCAAAATGTCCCCATCCCTTAGGAGGCTGGGACCTTATTAGTATTTTTGTCAAGAAGGGCTTGTGAGTGACACAGTCTTCCTCCGCGGTGAAATGGAAGGTGGATTCCCCTGCGGTCTGTGAAGGGGATGATCTATCATCCAGAGTCTGTGAGGATCCACGGCCAGCTCCTTCACGGTGTGAACTCCTGATTGAAGCGCCACCTGTGATCCAGGGTTTCAAAGAGACCTTGGAAATGGCAAAGCCAGACCCCGAGCTCAGAACTGACACAACCAAGCTGAGGACAGAAGCGACAGCACTTCTTTTGGAATGCTCATCACAGCGAATGTCACTGACAAAAAGAGAAGAGTGGGGAGGGAGGGTTTTGTGTGCTATGACCCACAGACCTGAAATCGAATGATCATGCCGCAGAAAGAGGGGTTTTCTTGACCCACCGCACGGAAGACAAGGAACCGGTCATTATAGACAAAATGAATCGTTGGAAAAAAGATTTCTTTCTGGAGTTAGCCTCATCAATATAATTGGATTTTATTGGGCTTGTACTATCAATAGAAGATCGTCACAGCATTCTTTGGCCTGATAGGTGGAAGGAGATTCCAGAGAGCCCTAAATCACCCACCAACCATTACCCCATAGCCCCAAGTCAGAGTTCAAAAGCCTTTGTTAACTAACCAGGAATGAGAGGCAGTCTTTTCTCCCCTGGGAGGATGGCTTGTTTCTTTATTTTTCTTAGCTTCTAAAAGCTTTTAAACACATTTTCCTCTCTTCTGCTAAGCCCAGTCATGAAGAAAAATGTGTCTCAGGTAGCTTTTGTGGGTTGTTTTGTAGCAAAACTGTTGGTATGTCCACTGGTGTCCCTTCAAGACTCTCACTCTGAGGCGGAGCCCAGCATCATGACCGCGAGGCTCCGAGCTGACCTACCTGATGGCACCTGAGTTGGATCCTTGAAAATCAGAGATGCCATAATGGTTGACCATGAGAGAGCCATCTGCCCATGCACAGGCTCGCTGTGTCCAGAGGCACTAGATCGGCGTTAGGAAGAGCGTGCCATGCAGTGCCATCCATTAATGGAACAGCGTGCTCCCTCTCTGCCAGAGGACCTTGCAGAGGGCAGCACCCTACCCTCTGCTGTTAAGCACAGTCACGAAGAGATGGCTTCCGGTGGGCTCCATGACAAGGTGGGTTAGACTCCGCTGAACTGCAGACCCGGCTGCACTTGAAAATCTGTCCTGTTACATTGAGTGCAGTCTGGACATTCCTTTTCACCTCCAAAGTCCCTCTCTGGATGCTGGCCAGTCGGTCAGACAGTATTTACTTAGTCACAGAGGCTGAGAAGATAAATTTCCAAACACTCCGTTGTTTAAATAAAGACAAATAGCAAAGCTGGTGATGTTATAATCGGGGACCTGTCTTCGGGACAATTTTGAACGAGGCAGCATATTATAAACAGTTTGTTGACGCCGGCTGATACTATGTTTCCACATAGGTTAGTTTCTATGGTGAAGAGATTAATGCATATTTTTGCGGACCCACATAATAATTCTTCTATTGGGTTGGGTTTTTTTTTTTTCTTTTTTTATGCCACAAACCTTACAGAAAGCTGGGATGTCATCACGTGCATCCCTGCCTCTGAGCCTCTGATGACTCTAGTCATCTTGGAAAGATAGGGCTCTGCCCTCTTGCTTCTGATTTGCTGGCAATAGACCTTCAGCTAACAGTGTATCTGCTCAGCCAAAGATGGAGTGCTAATCTAGAGGGACTCGAAATGGCTCTGTCATTTTCTAGATGACAGCTCCTATTTTCCACTGGCTTCTGGCACATGAGGTATCATCCATCTATGTCAAGAAGACACTTGCTTATCTGGTTGCTAGAAATGCTTTTGTTAAAAACACGTAACTGCAGTTCATCAGTCTTGTGAGCAAGTTGTTGATTTTGCTAAACTAAGTTTAAACTCTGCTGTGGTTTTTCGAGATGACATCTATTTTTATTAGATATTGTCATGATTATTTATAGTGTCTTAGAAGCATAGGAGGGTTGACAAAGAGGCAAGTTAATCAGCCAGTTGAGTGGTGTAACACAAAACTTTCAGGACGATGGTTACACATATTAACGTCATTCTTCATTTTTTGGCAATTCTAAATTAACTGGGGTGCCTGGGTGGCTCAGTTGTTAAGTGTCTGCCTTCGGCTCAGGTCATGATCCCAGGGTCCTGGGATCGAGCCCCGTGTCGGGCTCCCTGCTCAGCAGGAAGCCTCCTTCTCCCTCTCCTACTCCCCCTGCTTGTGTTCTCTCTCTTGCTGTCAAATAAATAAAATCTTTAAAAAAGGAAAAAAAAAGAAATTACTTAACTAAGAAAAGAGAGGTTAAATCGGGAGTATAAAAAAAAAACCCAATTTAATGTTAATAATGTATGTTTCACAACAAATGCTGATAAGCATTTAAAAAAATTGTATTATATAAAACCAGTCATGTAATTTTAACTCACGAAATACTATTGAACACCACAGAATAGCATCAGAAAATGTCCTTAATAAACTTGTAGAAATAACATTTTTATTCATACTGGAAAATAATTATTTTGCTGATATGTTTTTCCTTTTGACCAGTCTCCTCATGTCCTTCTGGTTCAGTCCTGACTTGACCACTCAGACCTTGTGTAAACTGTGTCCAATTGGTCCAAACTAGGCTTAACCTTCCAAAAAGCTTCTGATGAGTTCACACCCAGCACAACCAGGGGACACGGGTTCACACCCTTCCATCAGACATTAACTCACAGCCAGTAAGGTTGGGAACAGCGTCTCAGGCAAGGACACGCCACATTGTGTTTACAGGGTGGCACCTGGAAGGCGAAGTCAAGTGCCGTTTCTGGTGGGCCTTTCTCATACCTGCCGTGCCAGTCTGAATGAAATCCTCTTTCTCTTCTCTCCCCTCCCTCATGCAAATGCAGACTCATGGCCCTTCCCACCAGCTGCCCTTACTGTGGCCTTACTAATGGGCATGGATGGAGGAGCCAGGGAGAGTCAAGGGACGTCCCTGAGGCAGCTGCCCCCTTTCTCGCAGCCTTCTAAAACTGAGAGGCTCTGACAGTCACCGGAGAAAGGATTGGTAAGAGCCGTTGGCTGACGTGCTGCCCGTCAGAAGCTTCACAGGAGAGCTGAGGCCAAGGAAGGGCTGAAGCCAGCGTCACAGAGCTTCCCAGAGATGTTTTCCCTGGGCACGGGAAGTCATGAAGGGTCTACTATCGCAGCATCCGTTTCCTTCAGCTGTCCCTCGGTCAGACTGAAGAAACAGGACTCTGAAGGGAAGGTAGGGGCCTGACCATTACTATTGGGGAGATAGCTGAGTAACGTTAGTCGTGTAAATAAAATCAGAGAGGTGATCACAATGACTAAACAGACTGAGTAAGTTACGTGTCAACAGAAGTGATGCTTTTCCTGAAAGGAAGAAGAATGCCAAAAAATGAAACGAGAGAATATGGAAAAATCTTGGATTTATTTTCTTTATGGGCAAAATGGAAGCATGTTGGAAAGAGATCTGTCTGTCCAAAAGGGCAATTGTATAAATTTTATGACAAGGAATTATATTTCTAAAAAGAAAAAAATAGAATTTGATAAAGAGCTTCCAATTAATTATATTGACATCCATGTAGTCATAAATTAAGGGGAAAAAAGGTTTGCTACTAACGTAAGTTATTTATTCTTTGAAAAATCCCGTTTCAGTTTTTTGAAAATCAAATTTTATGTTGATTATTTTGCAACTTATGAGCACATGTATATACACATAAATATTTTTAAAAAATATCAAGTGCCTCTTTTTCTCCCTGAATCTCTAGTTCCTTTAAAAATGGATGAAGTAGGGGTGACTGGCTGGCCTAGTTGGTAGAACATGTGGCCCTTGATCTCGGGGTTATGAGTTCAAGCCCCACATTGGGTGTGGAACTTACTTAGAAGAAATGGATGAGGGGTGCCTGGGTAACTCAGTTGGTTAAGTGTCTGTCTGACTTGTGATTTCTGCTTAGGTCATGGTCTCATGGGTCTTGGGATCAAGCCCCATGTCGGGGTCCGCACTCAGCCGGGAGTCTGCTTGGGAATCTCTCTCTTCCTCTCCCTTTGCCCCTCCTGGCAACTGGGAGTGTGTGTGTGTGTGTGTGTGTGTGTGTGCAAGCGTGTGTGTTTGTGTGTTCTCCCTCTCTCTAAAATAAATAAATAAATCTTAAAAAAATGGATGAAATTATTCATATAAAGTAGAACAAAACCAAATAATATGTATATGAACTTTTGCCCCACTATTTGAATAATATCTTTAAACACTGAGTGCTTTATAGATTTTATACCAATCCTATTGGCCTATTTTTTTTTTCATGTCATTTCTTCAGCTACCTTTACCTATTGGTAAAAAATTTGACAGGTATGCCTTAGATTTTTCAGAGTGGCAGAGGTCAATACTTTCAATTTAAAAACCACCTTGCAATATAAGTCTTTACAAGGGAACAACAACAATGTCTAAACTATACAACGGTAACATCTCAGGTGAAGAAAGAACTTTACTATCTTCAGATGAGGACTAATACCTAGGATATGTCAAAAATGTTAGAAGTAGTATTACAACTGTATTCCGAGAGAACAGAATCAGAAGAAATGCTACTAATCTGAGGGGAGAAAAGATTTGGGGAAATGAATGATTTCCCAACAGTGAGTTCAGAAACACTGTTTGCTAAGGCATCTTCGTTTGTTTGTTTTAAGCATCAACATGAGATCATCTCTAGAGACCAGCTTTTGCAGGGGGCTTGACACACGGCTACATGCATAGAGTGTACAGAGAGCAAGACTCAGAGTTGGAAGGGACGTTTCGGAGCTTATGGTTCAGTCTACAGGAAAACAACTACTCATCAAGATGAGATCATCTCTAGAGACCAGCTTTTGCAGGGGGCTTGACACACGGCTACATGCATAGAGTGTACAGAGAGCAAGACTCAGAGTTGGAAGGGACATTTCGGAGCTTATGGTTCAGTCTACAGGAAAACAAAACAAAACAAAACAACACAAAACAAAACAAAACAACAAAAAACAATGCCCCTCTAGCACAAGCAAGTTGATGAGTTCAAAGCAGAGCTGAATCTATACTGGATCTTCTTACTCTGAGCCACATCCATATCATCGGGACTGGTTATTATTTAGAATAACCTTCTTTTCTTATTCAAATTAAAAAAGATCTTTATTCAAATGAAAAAAAAGATCTTTTTAGTCTTATCAAGCAAAATAGTGTGCCTTACAAAGTCTATTAGCTCATTCTTAGAATGTGTTTTCGTTATTTTGAGTTCTATTGTATCAAATATGATGCTGTATCAAGTAGATAGAGCAAATTAACAAAGTACCTTTGAATGTCAATGCCGTTTGCTAGCCATGTGTCTCACCAGCGCTCTGAAGTGTAATTTTCCTCTCTGTAGGCTGGAGCCATACTTACCTGCCAGAGCTGTGGTGATGATCCCACGCCAGGTGACCTGGCCCAGCCTGGGCCTTGCAGCCAGCACCTCCCTGCCTCAGTGGCTCTGTGGCTTTGTTCCAGTTTATCCCAGAAAGGATGGCACAGCCACTGACATCCAGGAAAGTAATCACAGAACGCTGTTTACTTTAGGAAACTCCCAAGTTCATCTTGTTATATCATCACAGAAGTCAGCAGGACTGGGGATCGCCTCGATACCAAAGAGCTGCATCAGATAGACTCCTTGAGCTCATCCGCCCTATGATTTTATTTGATTGAGTTCCTATTCCTTTCTCTTCAGATAGGAGGTGTCCTGGTTGGGACATGTTCTCATCTGTTTCATTTTATATTGTGTCTTCTCTCCGTATCCGGCAGGCACTGAATGCCCATTATGCAGCTGGGAATTTACAGCCCCTCTTCCCAGATGATCTAAATTAGGGCTGTAGCAAGTAACAGAGAGGGACGTGAAGTCGGCTGGGATTGTTTTGTGAGGGTGAGCACTTCAGATTTTAAAGGTTCAGGGTTTTGAGAATATATTGTTTAGTGTAAGTTTCACCCTTAGTTGATTTTGTTTCTAGCCAAAACCAGGTATTTAGTTGCCTTTTGGTACACAGCAGCTAGTATTTTAATTATTACTTTAATCAGCAATGCTTTTATTTTCATTTCATTTAAGCATGTCTGGGGCAGCTGCCCCCCCCCCCATCTTCCAAGGAAAATTCTGATCCCACTACCTCTGCTACATATTGCGAGTCCTCTGTTCCCTACACACACACAAGGTTCTGTCCATAATGGGCCTCTTCCCGCCACAGTAGCTACCTATTCCTCTCTGTGCCATTCTTTGCACATTATTTACTTTGTATAATTTTTCCCTCATTTGTATATGCCCAAGATGTATGTGCCTGGGTATGGAAAACTTTCTCCAGGCACGTACCCAGCCCGATTCTCACACTGGCTGAAGACGAAGCATCCTTCCCAATCAGTGCGGGTATAATACAGCACTCCGAATCGACATCAGGCCTGGTGTGAGTAGCACACTTCATTGTTATCCCCAATTTACTGTCATCAAATACCCAACTGACCAGACTCACTACTTTACAAAAAGTTACTTCTTGTATCTACTTATTAAGTTGTAGGCAATCCCCATGGAAAATAATAATTTTAACAGGTTTTGATGATTTCCGTGAAATTACATTTGACTGTTGAAAAGTTCTAGTGCGGTTTAGTTTGATCTTGGTGAACATTTTACTGTGGTCAGGAAAAGCTGATTAATGTCTGGATTTTTCTGTAATTTTGCTCTATGGTTTTTGGAAATGCACATTTTTAGTACGTCTTGAATTACAAGTGTTGTGCATATCTTGATGTCAAGGATTTTATAAACAATCAAGTTGATTTCTTTAAAACATACACAATAAAGTCCACTGCCTTTTGTCCTTTTCAGAGTTCACAGATATTTTTATCTACTCAAATACATTTTGGGTATGCTTCAAAAATATGAGAAATCCCAACACAGGAAATGGGAACCAGACACAGAACTGATATTGAACTTTGAAGGAGTAACAAATTCATTGCATAATCAACTGTGTGAAATGAGTACAGTGAAATAGAGGCTTAAACTCATCTAACACTGAATAGAAACCCAAACCTCAAAACAGAGCCTTAACGACTGTTGAAATTTCCCGAGTAACTTTGCTATATACTATAAGTACAGAAAACAAGTATTTAGGGAATCTGTAATTTGGCTAATTTTTCTTTTGGCTAATAGGCTTTCAACAAACTGGCCTTGAGTAAATTGATTTTTGGTAAATTGGTTTCTGAAAAATAAGCTTTTGGTAAAGGAGTGAACTTGAAAAATTTGACAAATTGGTCATGTGGTCAACTGGCTTTCAGAAATCGATTTTCAGGGAATTAAGTTCTCCCACAATTCCCCAGAAATAAATGATGAATGATACAAGAACAAGATGGCACACGGTAATACCAATTAGGTGTCCAGTAAAACATCAGTGTATTTTTTTTCTTCCTTGGCTTGAGGAGTTGTGACTATAGACTGAATTTAAGGACGAAAGCATTAAGTGCCACATCTTCTGAGTTTAAAGAACTACCAGCAATTGTGCCCATTAGAAAGCATAACAAAATCAGAACCGGCCCGACCATGTTTCACCAACATCCCCTCTTAAGCTCCCACATGCCCAGGCTGAGACGCATGTCAGTCGTGATGCCTTTTGGAGAAGTGCAGTTTTGTCGCAGAAAGGCTGTTCCTTCTCCAAAGCTGACGGATGGGGGAGCAGACCTCAAGAGAATTCCTCTTAAAGATTGGCGCTGTACACAAGAAAGGAACACTGGTATTTATGTCCCCTTTGGATGTATTCTTGGCTATTGAACTTGCTGACCCAATCCTGTGCTACTTGATCTAAAGAAGAGGGAATTAGGGGCACCTGGGTAGCTCAGTCCATTGAGTGTCAGCTCATGATCTCAGGGTCTTGAGATGGGGCCTCATGTTGGGCTCCCTGCTCAGCGAGGAGCCTGCTTCTCCCTCTCCCTCTCCCTCTGCCCCTCCCCACCACTAATGTTCTCTCTCTCTCTCTCAAATAAATAAATAAAATCTTAAAAAAAAAATAAAGAAGAGAGACTTGAAGACAGTGTGGTGGGGAGCTGCAGGGAGGACAGAGGCTAAGATTGGTCTGCAGGTTCTCCGTTCCTGGGCTAAGAGAGATGGGTCCTGCACATGCCAGCAGGTCCCGGAGTTGGCGGTATTATAAAGATGAGACCAGAAATGCCATCCTGATGGGGTTACTGACACACAGGAGCAAAGATGTAGACATACAGGAGAGATGGAGTAAGTACAGCCCTCCCTGGGGCCCCCTAAGCAGACAGGCTGAATCTCACAGAGGACCACTAGTGCCTAGTGTTGGGCTCACAATCCGCTCTCCCTGAGTCCACAGAGAAGAGCAGTTGCAGCTAATCAAAGAGAGGACTACACTCCTGCCCAGCTTAGCAAGGAGATGCTCGTGCCTTTCCCTCGTCCTCCTTCCCCCCCTGCACACACTGGATGAATTTGTGAACAAAAGGAAGAACTGGATGCCTCCACATCTGCCACCCCTTCTTCAAACTGTTGGAACCACAGGTTCCATGTAACAGTGAAGATAGTGAGGTGACCATCTCTGCATGGAGTCTGAGATTGGAGTTGTTCTTTTTCTCAAGATTTTATTTATTTATTTTAGAGAGAGAGAGAGAGAGCATGTGCGCAAGTTTGGGGACTGGCGGAGGGGGAAGGGGAGGGACCAGGAGACTCTGTGTTGAGCATGGAGCCCCACACAGGGCTCCATCTCAAGACCCTCAGATCATGACGTGATGATCAAAATCAAGTCAGGTAACCAACTGAGTCACCCAGGTGCCCCTGAGATCGGAGTTTTAAGAATAAACAGACATGAACCTTACATAGAATATGACACTAAATTTTTTTTTTAAAGATTTCTTTATTTATTTTAGTGAGAGACAGAGACAGAGAGAGAGAAAGAGAGAGAGCACGCATGGCGGGGGGCGGGGCAGAGGGAGAGGTAGAGAGAGAATCTCAAGCAGGCTCCCAACTGAGTGTGGAGCCTGACATGGGGCTCAACTCCATGACCCTGAGATCATGAACAGAGCCGAAACCAAGAATTGGACTTTCAATGGACTGAGCCACCCATGTTCCCCAAAACGACACTATCTTTTGTAACTAAAATTCAAGAAAATTACAGGAACCTGGTCTAGAAAGGAGATTTTCTTTTCTTTTTTTTTAAAGATTTTATTTATTTATTCATGAGAGACAGAGAGAGAGAGAGAGAGAGAGGCAGAGGGAGAAGCAGGCTCCCAAGGAGCAGAGAGCCCGATGCGGGATTCGATCCCAGGACCCTGGGATCATGACCTGAGCCGAAGGCAGACGCTTAACCATCTGAGCCACCCAGGCACCCTAGAAAGGAGATTTTCAATATAGCTCAGCTGGGGGCAGTTACCAGAAAATAATAAAACAATTTCAGGTTTAAACTTCCATGAATTGGACTCCCCAAAAGTCAGATTACAAAAGTCCATGGAACGAATCAGCCAAAAACTGGCAGAACTAGAATTAAAGTGTTTCCAAGAGGATGGAGAAGAGGGACGGTGTTCAAGAGAAATTGAAGGGAAAGGGTTTGCAAGATTGGCGACAGAGTGGATAGGGAAAGCAAGAGCAGAGGATGACGTGTAGGTTTCTGGTTTGGGTGTCTTGTGTCGAAGTTAACCAAGAGACTGGAAACACAGGTGGAAAAGAAAAAAACTTTAGGACTGGAGTTTGCAGTGCCTGTGGAGAATCCTGAAGGAGACAACAAAGAAGAGAGAGGGAATGAGTAATTTTTCTCCCTTTCGACACTTAAGAAATAAGTGTGTGTGTATTATATATATATATAAAACAATGTGATTATTTAAAATCATATAGTACAAAGTGGGTATGTAGGTGTTGAAAAGAAATAGTAGGAAGCACTGTTCAGAATGGAATATACCATATCAGGAGAGGGCTTATAAAAGATGTTTCAGTTTTAAACATATTTTTCTACTTTGTTGAAAGTTTCTCTTTCATGATCATTTTCCCCCTCCATTTAAAGATAAGAAATTTATATTGTTTTATTAAAAAATTGGTCACATTTTTTTTTTCTGTTTGGAAGAATAATACCTATTCATAGTAGAAAAGGTGGAGAATATGGAAGGGAATAAAGATGTTGTTTTCTGTTACATGGATGTTTTATTGTGTGTGTTTGAGTAAAAAACATCACTTTGTATCCAGAATAGACGATTGAAAGCAGGTTCAAGGGAGCTAGGGAAATTGCTGATTTTTGCAGAACATTCCAAGGGTAGAGTAATATGAATTTGTGAGTACGCAGTATGCATGTCCGTGTGTTGGGGTCAGTTACATCAAGTTAGCAATGACAGTTTTTGTGCTGTTAATATGAAAATAGAAAGTGTGAGTAGTCCTAGATACATGACAGCATATTCTTTTTGTTCAACAGAAACAGATGTTATAATGAAATTGAATCAGAAGTAATCTTGATGGAAATATTTGCACAATGTTATACACTGTGTAATGATGCAAATTCCTTTTCTCTTCTTAGCTGTAACTTCAACCCTTCTGGCGAAATAGGGATGATATCTATCTATCTATCATCTATCATCTATCTATCTATCTATCTATCTATCATCTATCATCTATCATCTATCTATCTATCATCTATCTATCATCTATCTATCTATCATCTATCTATCTATCTATCTATCTATCTATCTATCTATCTATCTATCATCTATCATCTATCTATCTATCATCTATCTATTTATCTATCATCTATCTATCTATGTATCTATCATCTATCTATCTATCTATCTATCTATCTATCTATCTATCTATCTAATCACACACACTTCTAAAGCAATAAATAACTTAAATAAAGAAAGTAAACTTTAAAGATAAAAATCTGGTGTCCCGGATGCTTCCAGTATAAACTATTTTATTCTAGCCAAGTTGTTTCCCTATTCATCCAATGTCTGGAACATAACAATGAAGGTAGAATCAGAAGTCAAGAGCCAACTAAAGTGAAAGTAGCATCTTCAGTCACGAAACTGACTGAGTCTTTTCCTTCTTTCTCAGTTGTAAAATTTCCAGGGGAGTTACTATTCTCATCTTGCTCATTTAGGGCTATTTAGACAAATGTGAGCTCTACCTGTAATGTTTTCTCACTCATCATTAAATCATTAATTTTTTTAAATTTTCAAGTCCTAAGCCCTCATGCTTAGGATTTGGATGTAGTTCAAATCAATTTAATAATATATCAGTCAGGGTTCAGTCAGAGAAGCAGAGTGGTTATGATAAATGAATGTATATGGATTTCTCTTTCCTTCCTTCCTTCCTTCCTTCCTTCCTTCCTTCCTTCCTTCCTTC